>NW_027187246.1:413943-492351 GCF_028583685.1 Petaurus breviceps papuanus
TCTCTCTCTCTCTCTCTCTCTCTCTCTCTCTCCCCCCCCCCCCGCCCATACCAGCACTTAGTACAGTATCTAACACGTAGCAGGCACTTAATAAGTGTTTATTGACTGACTAGATTCTATGCTTCTTATGTTATATGGCCCCCATAGCAGTTAACATTAAGTACTCCACAAATGCTTATTGAATAGAATTTTAAACTACTTGATTTGGTATTTTACTCACTTTTGAAAAATCTTATTACCTCATAATGCCTCCCCCTTCCTTCATTTGTAAAAGATTCTTCCACACTCACTACCCTAAAATTTGTTAATACTTTATCATATAGTAAGAAAAATACTTAGAGCTTACTCACAGAGGTAAATATGACATAATGTAGAAGTACTGTGCCCAGGTTTGGGTCCAACTTTTAAGCCTCTCTCGGCTCCCTCAGCTTCCTCACCTGCGTCATTTGACCAGCCACAGAAACACAAATGAAACCATCTTTACTGAAAAGATCCCCCAACATTCTGTTGGGGAAAACAATGTGAGCATGTCTAAGTAGATACAAATAAATGCAAGGTAATTTGAGAGAACAAGCAGTAGCAGCTTCAGATACTGGGGCTGTGGTTCATGGAGAAGATGGTGCCCTAGCAAAGCTATGAAGTAGATTAGGGACTCTAAGAGGAAGAGGTGAGCAGAGGATACATTCCAAGCACAAGGAATAGCCCAGCAAAGGCACAGAGACAGAAGGAATGTAAGAATAAGTGGGTTTTTTTGTAGGAGTTTGGGGAGAAGGAAGTACAGGGTGATAATTTGAGGGGATGATAGGTTCTAGTGAGAGATTTCACAGTTGGGAGAGACTTGGGCATATTTGTGGGTAGCAGTAAATGAACCAGTAGATAGGGAGAGACAGAAAATGAGGAAGAAGGGATGGGGATTATTGTAGGGACAATCAGCCAGAAGAGACAAAAGGGTATGGGATTAGAAGCTTAAATAAAGAAGTTGGCCTTGGTGTAAAGGGTTAACTCCTGAGCAGAGAATGAAGAAAAGAAGAGGAGAAGAAATGTCAAAGGATTCTGAGACAGAAAGTAGAGAAGAAAAAGCTTAAGGAGAATGGCCTCTATTTTCTCAACAAAATAAGAGGCAAGGTCCTCAGCAGAGAGAGTCAGGGAACAAGGGAATGTGGGAGTCTTGAGAGAAAGGAGGTCTTTGAAATAATATAATTATGTGGTTGAACTAGATATCAAAAGGTCTTCCATCTATGCCATTTTATTATTTTAAAGGTGAAGTTAGGCTCTTCTTGCCTTGCCTTTTCTCATGAATGAAGAAACTTTCTCTTTATTGTGTCCTATAGTCCAACATAAAATAAATAGCACCCAAGCCGTGATGGTTCCATAAGCATAGAAATATGAGATGGCATTATCAAGAAATGAAACAGGACTTGCCTTACTTCACAGTCCCAACTTCAATGTGTCCATATAGTTCTTCATCACAGCCTACCTCCTAAGCCAGCATTGGTACGTTTGACTCTGGTGGGCACGTTTTTGCTGTGGTTTGTGCTCCATCATTTTCTTCTGTCTTTGTTTGATTCTAGGAGCAAAGAGCCTCTGCCTGACAGTGTCATCGCCACCTACGAAGAGCATGAAGACAGCGTGTACGCAGTGGAGTGGTCCTCGGCAGACCCCTGGCTCTTTGCCTCTTTAAGTTATGATGGAAGGCTTGTTATTAACAGGGTTCCCAGGGCTCTAAAATATCACATATTACTTTAATTCGTTTCAATGCCATTCCTGATTCATCCTCTTGGCATATTTGTGAAAATTTGCAGCAGTTGGAGGTAATTAGTTTTCCAAATAGTTCCTACTCTAAGAGAACCCACATTGCCTTCTTTTTAATGCAAGCATTTATAAATAATAATAAAGCCTTCCACCAACTAACTATACAAACTGACACCTTTAAGAAAGTTTTCTCCTTTATTGAAAGCAGACAATGACATCTTTGGAAAATACACTGAAAATATTGGCGGGGGGGGAGTCCCTATCCTATTTCAATTCAGGAAAAGAGTTTCTGTCTAATCACTGCTGTTTGTTTTTGTTTGTTTGTTTATTTCAAAAGATAATGTAAGGTTCATGAAGATATGGAAATTTTTTTATTCCTATTTCTATATAGATAACCTTGTTTTTCTCTTGAGTAATCATCATCATAATAAACAAGGTCATGTTTCATGAATTTTTCTGGTTCCTTCTTTAATGAATGACTGTCACGATTTATTTTGCCACATGAAAAGGATCTGCATGTTCTTTCTCTGTCTCAGTCCAGAAAAAGAAGGACACAGATAAAGTCATGTGAATATAAGGAAGCACCTTTTCTTCTGGGTTCCCCAAAGCCAACACTGAGAACTCCCCAAGAGAGGGTTGTTTGCCACTGAATAACATTATAGATTGAGGCATGTGTGGTCACAACATCAGATGTCCTGTAAGCTGGCTGCTGGTGTCCCAAGCAATGTTGTATCTGCCACAGTGAGCCTTAGGAGCCACAAGAAGTATATAGTAGTGAAGACTGTATTTTTAGTTTTTATTAAATTTTGTTCTTCACCTCTAGACCTCTTCTAATCTGTGTGTGTATCATTGGGAAATAAAGAATGTGTTCCTTTTTTAGTTAGTTTGGTGTTCCTATACAATGATTGTATAACTGTTAACAATCTTGCTCGTATCTCAGTATACCATGTTAATCAGACCCTCGTGTCACAGCCTCTCCACCCATTCATTGTCCTTCCTTTGGCTCAGTTAGACAACTCCATGGTAGGTTTTTCTGTCCCAGTTCGCCAAATTAAGGAGGCAGCGTCCGGGTTCCACTTCTGTTGTTGACTTCAGACAAGTCACATCATATCTATGAACCTCTATTTTGTCATTTCTAAAATGGTGGAGGGACTGGAAAGGATGACCCATAAGGTCCCTGACAGCTTGAACAGTTTATAACGGGCCATAATTTGCAAAATTTAAATGAATGTAAGAGCAGTAAATCCTGGAGTGATTCTCAATGTTACTCCTGTAGTATTTTCTCTAGGGGTTTCTAATGCTATGTGCTTAGGATAGAAGATGATACCAATCCCAAATGAATTTTTTAAATGTATTTTGGTCTCTTTTCTTTGCAACACTATCACTGCCATGTTGGATCTGTGTACTTGTAGAGAACACAAAACAATGTTAATGATTCTTTTCTGTTGTTTGATATACAGCCCACAGCAGAAACAGTTCAAAAGTGCTAATATCAGAATATAAAACATATCATCAACTTCCTCTTGTTACTGCTCTTGCTATAGTGTGGATTTGGTGTAACCTAAGTGACTGAATCTGGTAGCAAGACAGGCTTATGACAAAAGGAAGGCTTAAGTCCATTCTTGGCTGACCTAGACGCTATTTTAACAGTTATGCAGGAATGGGTTTGGGGTAGCTAAATTGGGATATTGAAATGAGACATCATTTATCCGGCAATTTGGGGGTATGAGCTATTTCACATAAATGAATTTTTGAGATATCCTTGTGAAGGATACCAAATTTAATTTAATCCTTATTGGTGACTCATTCTGAACATTAATTATTGTAATGGGAGGAATTATAATGTAATAGAGTCATAAGATCTGGGTTTGGGTCCTAGCTTTGCTTCTAATTAGCTTTTTGACCTAATTTCTCTGGGCTTCACTTTCCTAATCTGTGACATAATGAAGTGGGCCTCCTGTACTTTAAGATCCTTTTCAATTTTAAACCCAAAGGTCCTACTATGATATTATATATCAGTTCCTTCTGGAGCTACTGAGGTATATAGGGATCTCTTTATTAAAAGGCTCCCAACTATGTTGTTTTTTTTTGTTTGTTTGTTTTTTGTTTTAGTTCTTATATCTGCTTTGTGTAGTTTTTCATTTTCTTCCTTTCTCAAGCTATCAGAAGTTTCTTCTTCCTCCTGCATCAATGCCCTCTAGTAACTTCTCTCTCCCTTACTTTGAAGTTATTGCTTGAAATCCATGGTGGACTGTACAAACAAATAACCGAACCTGGTAAGAATTATATGTAAAGTAAGAGTTAGCATGCTGAGATAGAGGTGAAGGCTCTTCTTTGAGTAAAGTATATGAGATTTATTATATGGGTTTCATTACATCAATTTTGATAACTCAGAAACTATTTTTGCCTCTAAACTCTGAACTTTGACCTAGTTAGAGGAGGATAAATGACAGCCTTATAAATATGTTATTACTATAGTATTACTCTGCTTAAATGCAAACTCTGGCTACTAGGTTGGGTGATATTGCCTCATTCTGTTCTATTTTGTTTGATTTTTAAATTTTGCTTTTTATTTTTTTTTGGAGGGCAATTTGGGTTAAGTGACTTGCCCATGGTCACACAGCTAATTTTTGTGTTAAGTGTCTGAGGCCAGATTTGAACTCAGATCCTCCTGACTCCAGGACAAGTGCTTTATTCACTGCGCCACCTAGCCGCCCTTCTATTTTGTTTGAATGGTAGTGTGGTGTGGTGGAAGGAATCCTAGTCAGAAGAGACCTAGGTTCAAATTCCAACTTTGACAGTTAATGTCTGGACCTATGACCATTTTAGGTTATTTGACATCTCTTAGGTTTACATTTATTTATTCTACAAACATTTATTAAGTACATGCCATATGTAAGGCACTGTGCTCAGTATCAGGGATACAAAGGCAAATATGCAAATAGTCTCTGTCCTGAAGGAGCATTTATTTTTCCAATGAAAAAATTTGACCTCAGTTTCCTGATCTGTAAAATGGTGCTAATACTCATACTACTTAAATCACAGGAAATAACTTTATAAACACCAGAGGATTATGGAAATGGGAGAGATTTTTATTGAAATATTTGATTTTCTATCTTATCTTTAATTCTCTGTAATCTGCTTAAGATGTCTACATGTTGTTTTAAGTATTTCATAATTTTGTAGGTGATTCTTTTTTACCTTCATACAGTCAATTTTGCTAGCATATATTGTATGTTCTGATAATTCACAGAATCGGTTTTTTAGTACAAGCAAGAAATCCCCACTAAAGCACAGTCAACAAGCAATTCTCCAAACTCTGTTTATAGATCTCAGAGGAGGGAGAAGCAACTACCCTTGAGACAGTTTATTCTACTGGGATGGCTGTTATCGTTAGAAAGTGGGTTTTTTATAAATGTTATTAAACCTAAATTTGCTTTTTTTCAAAACTCCCTCCCATTGCTCTTAGTTCTTTCCAGAGCCAAAGAGAACAAACTTCTTCCATGTGACAGTCTTTCAGCTGCCTTGAAGATGTCCCCGTTTGAATCTTTTCTTCTCCAAGTTAAATAGCCCCAGTTCCTCTAACCAATCCTCATATAATGATTGTATTTCTCCTCTGTTCATTGTGGAGACACTTTGCTCAGTTAAAAAAATTGTCAATTCGATTTTCTGTTTTTTTTTTAAATCTGATTAAATATGTATTGATTGTTAAGCTCCCCACCCAGAAACTAGCTCTTAGTTTTGTTTATTGTCTAAGTCTTTTATTTTTCATTTTAGCTATTTGTCTATTTCAAGATTTCTTCTTTTGAACTTGTTATTTTTAAGTTTCTTAGTATTTTAATTACATAGTAATTTAATCAATCATCATTTCCCTCCTCTTTTGTTAATATCTTCAGTTTCCTGATAATTCAGAGGAAAGAAACCTAACAACATATTTTAGACGATTTCAGGATTGAACTTATTTAAAATTAGTGGGTTTCAAAATCTGGCACCTCCATGGCACTTAGTACATCTTGCTCCATTCATTAGCAACCAATAAAAACAGTTTTAATAATGAAGTGGTAACTTTGTCATCAAATCATTTATTAGGAGTTCAGGTCATGACAGTAATCATACAAAAGTGCCCTAATGATGAGTGCTTGAATTATAATGATGGGCCACTAACAAGTAATTATTAAAAATGCAAACATCATGTAGATTTTTAAAATATAATTAGAAAACTTGGATATCCAAGTTCTTCCCTATAATATTTTTGAAATTCTGCTCTATACTCACCAGTGTTTCCTATTTGGAGCAGGTGATTTAGTATAAAGCTGAAAATGGGGTCTCTAGGCATCTGCTCAACCTTGGAATAAAGTTAATTTTATTTTATTTTTGCAGCTCAGCTTCATTACTGGTGATAAAGGGATAATACTGATTTTATCACTGAGGAGAGAGGGAAGGCAGTTTAGCAGGGTTAGGCCAAGGTTTGGTCTGTTTAGTCTCATTCTGCTCTCTTTTGCTCACTCCATAACACAGGGTATCTGCTGTGAGCCATCACATGCTAGCAGCCGTTTGCAAGGTCACTGGTGAATAAGATTAATATCCATAATATATTGTTCACTGGGCTTCTGCCCTTGCTTCTTATCATCCAGACCTAGCGGAATGAAGCGGTAAGGTTATTATTAAGGCACAACTTTCTCCACCTTGGTGTATTTTTGCACCTGGGATAAATTGAAAAGAAACAGGATATTTCAGAGATTGGAAATAATAAGTTCTAGGACTTATCCCCACATTTGTCATATGTGTGAAGTGGGCCCACTGAATTAGTCTGGGACTAGTCTGAGCTTTTTTCCTCCCTCGTAAGTGACTTGATTGGAAGAGTAAAAGCAAGAGTAGAAGGGGAGAAAGAGCACCAACCTGGGAGTCAGGAGACCTGGGTTCTAATCTCGGTTCTGTTACGAGCTAATCTTAAGCAAATTGTTGTAACCTTCCTGGACTCCAGGATCTGTCTCTATAAAATGAAGTGATAAGCATAAATGATCTTGGAGGCCACTTCCAGCACTAGCACTGTACATGTGGAGGATTGACAAATGGAAAGAGCCTTCCTATCAGCTGGAGAGAAAAACTGCTGAACTGCCCGTCTCGTGGACGTTTTCCAAATAAAGTTCTGTTGTTCCTCTTGCTCACCATGTTCACTATTTCAGTCAGAGAGAAAAAGAGACAAGAAAATAATGAAGGGAGGAGA
The DNA here is from genome assembly GCF_028583685.1 of Petaurus breviceps papuanus. Taxonomy (NCBI): domain Eukaryota; kingdom Metazoa; phylum Chordata; class Mammalia; order Diprotodontia; family Petauridae; genus Petaurus; species Petaurus breviceps. The sequence continues at coordinate 420,923 of NW_027187246.1, forward strand.
AAATGGCAAGAAGATTTTTGGGAGGGGCAAGAGGCAAAGGGGAATGGAGCCAAAGAAACAAAACAAAGGGAAAGCCTAAAACTGAAGAATGAAAAGTAAATTGGAAAAGATAAGATCAAAGAACGATCATCCCAGAACCTGTAAGAACAGAACAGGGAAATAGACATTGGAAACAAGCGAGAAAGGCCAGGATGAAAGCCCCATGAAGGGAAGAAAGGCATAAAGAACAAAGAGAGGACAGTGGGAAAGATCTCAAAGTTTTCTTTGAAAAATTTTTTGTAGAAAAACATGAATTGATGAGCCAGAGTTGGATCCATGCCTGAACTGTTGAGAGGATACAGTTGGCAGAATTTTGCACCGCTGCAAATAGGCACCTTTGAGATGGGGTGAACAAAAAACACAAGATGGAGCCAGAGAGATTAGTGAAGAGGTGAAGACAGGTGGCTATTGGATATGGATTTTCATCTTTTGTATATCCAATTGGTCACCAAGTCTTATCTTTTTTTTCATAGCCTTCTTCCATTCATTTTTGGGGGGACTATGGCTCTTTTCATTTCACACCTGGATTATTTCAACAGTTGATTTCCTTTAATACCAGTCCTTTCCTCCTTCAATACAGCCCACCAAATTAATTTTCCTAAAAGGCCAATTTCATAATATTTCTAGCTTTAAGAAACTAAATGATTCCCTATTTCCTACTGCCATTGAAGTCCAAACTTTGGTATCTTAAGCTTTAGAAATGGAAGGGACTTTGCAGATCGTCTAGTTACGACATCATAGAATCATAGATTTAGAGATGGAAGAGACCTTAATACAGCTTGAAGGAAGGATTATCTCATTTACATGTTTACGTCCCCAGCTCCACTCACCATTACATAGTGCTTAGCACATAGTAGGTAAATACTATGAATAAAAAACTTCTTAATTGATGATTCAGAAAGAATCATTTGTCCCACAATTTTCTTAAGAGTTATATGTAATTACAAAAAAAACTGGAAGTAAATGTCAAATAATAGGATAATGGCTGAAAACATTCTGGTGCATCAATGTAATAGAATACTACAATGCATTTAAGGCCAAGTAAGAGGAGAAATAAATGGGAATGGATGGACAAAGAATCTTAATGGAGATATAGAGGGAATTGTTAAACAATTATTCTATCTTGTAGATTGAAATGAATATGTTTAATCAATTATATAATCAGTAAGCATACATATTAAGTGTCTACTATGTGCCAAACACTTTGCTAGGTGCTAGAAATACAAAGATAAAAATGGAACAGTTCCTGCCCTTTTAGTCAATGTTAATAGTTGCAAAGTAAGTTTATTTGATTGTTTAAATAATTATAAGTAAATACATAACAGATCAAATGTCAGAGGTAGATGTAACTAACCATAGATAAAATCAATAATTGACATTTATACAAAACTTTAAGGTTTATGAAGCACTTTACACAGATCTGATTCATCTTCACAACAGCCCTGTGAGATAGGTAGGTGCTTGTATTATTATCTCCATTTTACAGGTAATGAAACTGAGACAACGTAAGTGACTTGCCCAAAGACACATCCAATTCTCTTTCAATTAATTATTATTGATTGCAGAATTAGAATTTGAACTCAGGTTAATAACTGAGGCCATGGCTCTTTCCACTACCTTATAGCTAAAATGATTACTATGAATCAACCTTGGCATTCCCATAGAAAAAAAGAAAGCAAAATTAAATGGAGTCAAGCCTCTAAATTTAAGAGGCCAAATAAATCTTTTCCCCTGACTTCAGGTTCAATTTCCCCGTGGTTTTCTGAAAATAAGCATTTATTGAATCCTTACTCTATGCTTGACACTATATTAAACCTGGAGATGCAAAGATAAAAGTGAGACAATTCTTGCCTTCAAAGAGCTTGTGTTTTGAGATCAATGAAAAAACCTGCCCATTCTGAGAAAATACAAAGGATTCTTTTGTTTACTGGGGTTGATGATCCAATGTCTTAGTTCCATGGTATCATTTCCTTATATATCAAATAGGTGAACATCACTCTGAATTTTGTTGCCTTGTGGCTGAATTTACAGTCAAGAACAATCGCCTCCAGATTCCTGCATCTGTACAATTTCCAGGATTATATTTTCACCCTCTTTAGCTTTTATGGATTTTTTTCTTCATGCCATGCTTCTGCACTCCAAGTTCTGTTTCTGATCTTAGTGCTCCCCTGAGCCATTGCTCTATGACCACTCTTACTTCCTTGATCAAAACTTCCCATTTGTAGAGCTTCTAAAACTGAATGTTTAATATCTAGCATTCATATAAGGTTTTATTTATAAAGGTTTATGAGGTTTATAAAGGTTATTTATAAAGGTTTATGAGTTTTATAAAGGTTTATAAACCATATTTAAGGTTTTCAAAGTGCTTTACAAATATTTCATCTACACAACAACCGCAGGAGTTAGGTGCTAGTATTATTCCCATTTTACAGGTCAAGAAACTGAGGCAAACAGATTAAGTGACTTACCCAGAGTCACACAGCCAGTAAAGGTCTGAGACTGGATTTGACCTCAAATCTTTCTGACTTAAGGCCAGTGCTTTGATGTTACTATGTATAAATGAATTAGGATAGTTTTTCTCCAACTTTGATAATACACAAGGCATGGAGTCTTGAAGATCAATAGACAAAACACTGTCTTGAGCCTGGTACATAGTAAGCGCTTAATAAATGTTCATTTATTGATTGACTTACTGCTCTATAAATGCCAGCTATGATGACGATTAAGACCTGAGAGTTTTAGTGTATTGAGATTTCATTATGAGCCATTTGGGAAATGTGACAGCCAAAAAGCTAATGGGCTGTAATATCTGAAATATAGCATAATAGTCCCAGTAGAGACTATATTGTTCAGACCAATTCTGGAATATTACATCCAATTCCAGGCACTACAATTTAGAAGGGACATTGATAAACAGTAATGCATCCGAAAGAGGGGTCTGGGAATTCAAATCCATGTCTTTTGGGACTTAGCTGAAAGAATGAGAGACTTTCACCTGGAAAAGAGAGGTTTTAAGAAGGATAAGTTTGTGGTCCTCAAATACTTTAAGGGTTGTCACATGGAAGAAATATTAGACCTATTTTGTTTGGCCCCAGAAGACATATCTAGGACCAATGGATGAAAGTTACAGGGAAGCAGAAAACAGCTCAACATCCTAAGAGAACAACTAAAAATGAAGTGTTCTCTCTGTTGAGATAGATAGTTCCCTGTCACTGGAGGTCTACAAGCAGAGAATGGATGGCCACTTAGGAGGGATGTTATAGAAGGGCTTTCAGATAGGAGATGGACTAGAGAAGCCCTGAGGTCCCTTCCAGCTATGATTCTATCATTATTTTCTTTCCACTGTTTGCTCTGTCTGTTCTACAGAGTTGAGCTGAATCTGCAACAAATTCGTATTATGAAATTTCAACTGAATTTTTTCTGTTATATGACAATCCTTTTATTCATTGCTGATTGATTCCCCATCATGCTCTTCACAGAAATTTCCAAACCTTTTCTCTCCTTAAGCCCCAGTTCTCTCAAATAACCTTGTATTTTAAGTCAAGCCTAATTGGGCCCAAGCTCAGTGTTTCAGGCTTAGGAATGGATATGGTGAAACAAGGACCATGTAATAATTGTTTGAAGGAAGGTTACATAATGAAAAGGAGATTCAGTAAGGATACAGCACCGATTCAGGTGGATGTAGCTGGCAATTCCAGAGCAGAAAGAATATATTAACTCACAAGGCATTAGGGATTCCATCAGGTCTAAGGAATACTGACTCCTCAAAGACTTATGCCTTTTATGTTCTAGGTAACCAGAAAAATATGGTGGTTCAGGTCTAGTTCCCCCAGACCAATCTGGTCTTAATGACAGTTTCCCAGTTTCCCTGTCCTGTTAAATAGAAACTAGCCCAGCCTATATGTGATGGATGTTGCTCCTTGGACCTTGGATCTTATTTTACTATGAAAATTAAGACTGTCACAAGGACCCTCATTTCCCCTATTCCACACCTCCAACTACAAAACCCATCATTAACCTCCTGTTTTCTTCTAGTTTTAGAGGATGAGATGGTCTTTATCCTTGCCAAGGCCAACTACTCTACTTGTGTCTTTGATCTTATATACTCCCAGATCCTTTGGCAGTTTGTCTCACCAATCCATCGATCTCATTCATTCCCTTTCTTCTCTCCCTCTTTTGCTGCTCATTTTCTCCCCCTTCCCCTCCCTCCCTGTATTAGCTCCCATTCATAAAAAAATCCTTTTCATTCGATCCTGCCATCCCTCTCAAACTATCTTCATATATTTATCTTCCTTTTAACTCTCAAACTCTTGTAAAGAGTAGAGCAGTCTATATTCATTTTCTTCACTTCTCACCAACTGCTCATTCCTAACTTTTTATAATCTGACTTCTGACCATACCACTGTAATGATACTGCCCTCTTAGAAGTTACCAACTGACTTATAGTTACTAAATCTAGTGTCCCTTTCTCAATCTTTCAGTGTTCATCCTTTTTGGCCTTTATAGAGATTTTGACTCGATCATTCTTTCCCCACTCAGCATCCCACTCTCACTCCTCCCCCCAACTATTGTCTTCTAATTTTCTTCTTGTCTACTTTTTCAGGATCATCATTCGTTCCCCATCTTTCCTAAGCTTGGTTGTCTCCCTAAAACTCTGCCTTGGGCTTTCTCTGTCTACCCATCTGCTCCCTTGGGTTTATTGATTACTTGTATGTAGATGATTCCCAAATCTGTATATCTGGCCTATATCTCTCTTCTGAACTCCAGACGTATATATCAAATTACTTGTTTGATCTGTCCACCTAGCTCTATCAGCATTTCAATCCTAATATGGCCAAAACTGAGCTTATAGTCTTTTCCCTCCCCCAAAATTTCTTCCTTCTTCATCACCATCTTCATTAGCTCCTAGGGATCTGAGGTTCAGGATTCAGTTATTACCAGGACTGTGATAGTTTGAATTACACTTTTACTAAGTATTAAAAGATATAGGAATATTCATAATCAAGGATATATGGTGACAATGATACTCACAGTTCCTTATATCTCTCCTAATTCCTATGGTAGTAATTAAGGTTCTGATAGCAGCAACTTACACAAAGGTGAAGGTCCTCTAAAGTCAGATGAGCACCAATCCCTTCCCCAAAGATTGCTTCTATTCCCCCCAATGTTAGGTCCCATATTAACTTGGTATTACCGGAAAAATTGTCAAAACTTGGAGTTAAATGGCCCTACTCTTTCCCTTCTGTTATTTTTATAACCTTGCTTTTCATATAAAAGCATATTCATTTAATAAAACTTCCATTATGCTGCTGTCCTAACAGTGCTTCCTTATCCTGATTCTGACATGGATCATAAGCATCTCCTCTCTCTAGGCTGGCTTATCTACCTCAATGTGCCCCCACACTGAAAGTTTTGGGGTTCCCAGAGATGGAGTACCACCACTCAGCTACTGCTCAAATTTTCTCAGGGGCCTAGGTATTACCATTTTTGGATGGAATATATATCACTGCTTACCATTGTAGCTTATGAGCCCCTATTGATGTGTTTCCCATTTACAGAAATCAACCACTATGATACTGTTAGCTCTTAGACTTAAAATATTTACTAAATAATAAATCAAAAGCAAGAATAATTATGGCATCATAATTACCAAAGGTAAAGCAAATGCAGTAAAGACCAGTTTATCATAGTCTACATATAAGTGTGAGTCACACTCTTCCATCAATCACTGCAGTATATACTATATACTTGGGTACCTCACGACCATGAACTGAAGGTCTTAATGTCTGTGGTCTAGAGATGATCTGCTTCACAGAAAGCCACTTCTTTGCTCATTGCTTCCTTTCTAGTCCTCATCACTCTACTTCTAGGAAAATCTGCTTTTCTACTTCCAAACTGATAAAAATAGTGACAAGCTCTTTTAACTTCCAATCTCTTCTAAAAAGTTCCTGAGAACATATTATGCTAATAAAGTGGCAGACAGTTCCCTTAAGCCAAAAAATTGCAAAGCTCATTAGGTTTGTGTTCCAAGCAAGGCAGATAAGTCTGGCTAGCTTATCACTCAACAGGATTCTGCATCATCCAGTCACTTTTCAGTTTATGGTGATAGTAAAGAAGCTGCAAGATTGCTTTCCCTCTAAACTTTTCCTTCTCAAACTGTGAAGCATTCCTGGATCCATCCTTCTATTGGACTGTTAGTACTTTCTTTTGTCTCGAGCTTTCTTCAGGCCTTTTGCCTGACATCAAAGACTTTATCACTCTCTCCCTTATATTGCGTTTATCTGAGTGGATATTATATCCTCCCAATAGATTGCAACATCTTTGAGGACAAGAGCTGTTAGTTTCACCTTGTGCCATCAGTGCTTCATGTATGACAAATGATAAGTGAAGATGTTTGTGGAACTGAACTGAAGTTTTGTCAGTTGAGATAAGGTCTGTGACAGCACTTTAAATTCCATGAAGTACTGTCCACACGTGTAAAGAATTGTCACTTGAAAGTGTAAGTTCAGGCATGTTTGTTAGTCTCTTTATTTTATAGTTACACCTCATACTACTATGCTAATTCCCTGCATTGTTTAACTTTTTAGTGTGTTTCTGCTTTGTCTCTTTTAAATGAGTTTTAGTATCTCAAAGACAGGGACATCTACTCAATAAGTATGACCTAAAGAAAATGATGCAATAATTCTAAAATTCTACTAAATAGCCACGTGACATTGGGCAAGGTCATGTCACTGCTCTGGATCTCAGTTTCCTTATCTAGAATAAAATGGAGTTGGGCTAGTTGATCTCTTAACCTCTTCCTGCTCGGATAGTCTACCATTAAATTATTTTAGAAGGTAAGAATACTATGACTTGAAGGAAACAATAATTTGATAACTGTACTTCAGTCAGTACCCCTTTTTGAAGAGACATATTAAGAAACTGGGGCTTTGGAAAGGGCATGTAGGAATTCAGATAGCTATTTTGTTGGTCAGGTGGAAAGTGCACTTTAGATTTTCGTGACACAATAAGATTGACACATGTTGAGAAAAAGAAATGAGATGAATGAGTGAATGAAAAAAACATTTATTAAAAGTTTACTTTGTGCAAAGCATTGTTCTAAGGACTCACAATACAAAAATATGTGGGGAATAGGAAGAAAAGAAGGAATAGTTCACAAATGTGTTACTGAAGGAGCAGATAGAAATTTAGTTCTTAACATATTTGGCCTATATTGCTTTTATATCATTTATTTTTTTTCAAAATTCATTATAAAATATGAGGATAATTTTTGTTTGCCCACCACAGTGTTCTTTATGTGTATTTTCACTTGTGTTGTACTGCTTGCAGATCCCAGGTATTTTTTCTATGTTCTTTTCATTTTAATTCAGAAGTCAATATATGGTCCCTGCAGATTAACTATCCATCATTGCTTCTGTGAGCAGAGCTTTAAGGTTTTGCTTTTATGTAGGTGAGATGAAGGACATGATGACCCACCTTCAGTTTTGGAGCAGACTATTTTGAGGAGAAGCAGGGGAACAAACTCATCACAATCTTCATTCCTAACTATATTCAAGGGAACATGAGGATTAATGGCATATCTTATGTGGACTCTGATCCTTAGGCGAGAATAGCAGGAGTGAGCACCAGGCAGTTTTTGGCTTGTATTTTAATTTTAATGCTGTGAAAAACATTTCAATATTTACTTAGTTTAGACCATGAAATTATGATTTCAGAAAGTTCAAATTGGAAGGAAGCATTTACATAATTTAATTAAATTCTAGACATGTTTTATTGTGATATTAGAAAGTAGAAAAGCCTTGGCACAGGGCTCCGAGGGGAGACTTGATCTCTGTGCTATCTGGGCTTCCATTTCTTCTCCCTCAGGCAGGATAGTAGGGCAGGTAAGTATAGATGGTCTGGGGCAAATGTTCTGCTTAAAACTACATTGCTGCGGCAGCTAGGTAAGCAGTAAATAGAGCACCAGCTCTGGAGTCAGGAAGACCTGAGTTCAAATCCAGCCTCAGACACTTGACACACTTACTAGCTCACCTTGAGCAAGTCTTATCTCTTAAACTTAATCTCTATTCCCTTGTCCTCCCCTCCCCCTCCAAAAAAAAAAAAGCCAACTACATTATCGGGTTTTTCAACAAAGATTTTAATTCTTTAAAGATCTAACATCTTGATGCAATTCAAGGAAAAATATCAACCATCCAGGAAGAGTCTGGGATGGGACTAAAGTGGAACTCTATTGGTATCTCATGCTGCTGCATTGTTTTAAACTGTCTATAAAATTAAAAAAAAAAAGACATGCTGGAGAAAGTATGGAAAAATTGAAACACTAATGCATTATTGGTGGAGTTGTGATCTGATCCAACCATTCTGAAGAGTAATTTGGAACTATGCCAAAGGGTTATAAAAATATGCATACCCTTTGAACTCAGCAATATCACTTCTAGGACTGTTTCCCAAAGAGATCATATAAATGGGGAAAGGATCTGTATGTACAAAAATATTTATAACAGCTCTTTTTGTGGTGGCAAAGAATTAGAAATCAAGGGGATATCCATCAATTGGGGAATAGCTGAACAAGTTGTGGTATATGAATGTAATGGAATACTATTGTGCTATAAGAAATGAGGAGCTGACGAACCTCATAATAACCTGGAGAGTCTTATATAAACTGATGCTGAGTGAAGGGAGCAGAACCAGGAGAACATTGTACACAATTACAGACACATCATATCTATGATGTCTAACTTTTCTCTTCGCAGTAATGCAAGGTTATAAGACAACTCCAAAGGACTCATGGTGGAAAAGGCTACCCTCATCCAGAGAAAGAACGACACAGTCTGGATGCAGAATGAAGCAAACTACTTGCTCTCTCTTTTTTTTTGTTTTTTTTCTTCTCCCTCGTTGTTCATTCCATTGGTTATAATTCTTCACAATTTCACTAATGTTTAATGTGAAGGTGTATGTAGAACCTATATCGGATTGCATGCCACCATGGTAGGGAAGGGGGGGAAGAGAGGGAGTAGGAGAAAATCTGGGACTCAAAAACTTATGGAACTGAATGTTGTAAACTAAAAGTAAATAAACTTTAAAAATAAAATCCAAAGAAATACTTCAAAGATTAAAACTTGAGGAAGACATCCTGTTCCATAGGAATTTAGTTGGCAACTATACCATGTTATCTGTGACTAAGATTATAGAATCATAGATTTGAATCTGGAAGAGACCTTAGGGTTCAAGTCTAAATCCCTCACTTTGTAGATGAGGCAATGAAGAGTCCAGAGAAGTTGAGTAGTTTGTCCAGGGTTGTATAGTTAATAGTGTCTGAGGCAGGATTAACACTCACATCTTCTCAACTTTAAGTCTAAGACTATCCACTGTACCATACTGCCTCTCCTTAGCATTAAATCATGAAAGATGAACTTTATAGAATCTTAGAACTGGGAGGAATCTTAGGAAACTTAGAGATCATCCAGTCCCACTAGTGTGGTATAGCAGAAAGAGCTCTGGATTTGTGGTCAGAAGACCTGGGTCTCAATCCCAGCTTATTTCCTGTGGGACTTTAAATGAAACACTTCTGTTCTCTGGACCTCAATTTTCTTATCTGTTTAATGAGATGTGAGTACATAATATCTAAGATTCCATGAATTCCCTAATTTCACATTAGAGGAGACTGAAGACCAAGGAGGTCATATGACTTGCCAAAGGTCAGCTTTTTAGTTTTATTAATAATAACAATACTAATCATAGCTAGCATTTATATAGCACTTTAAGGTTTACAAAGTACGTTACTTAAGGGCAACTAGGTGGCAAAGTGGACAGAGTGCCAGGCTGGGAAACAGAAAGACCTCAGTTCAAATCTGGCCTCAGGCATTTGCTAGGTTTGACCCTGGGCAAACCACTTAACTCTGTTTAACTATGTTTCCTCATCTGTAAAATGAGCTGGAAAAGGAAATGGCAAACTCCTCCAAATAGATATGGTCACGAAAAGTTGGATACAACTGAAAATAGCCAAACAACAACGAAGAGAACTTTACAGAGGTAATCTCAGAATGGGTACCATATAAGGGAAGGCTGGACACCGAGGTCTGAAAGAGATTGTGGAGACTCTTAAATGCTAAGATTATGAGCTTTAAGGGTTAAGCACTGGAAACCCTTGACAATTTTTGAATAGAAGAGTGATATCCTAGCAAAGCATTAAAAAAAAATTATTAGGAAAGAAAATGAAGAATGAATCAGAGCTGGCATGGAATGAAGACAGGAAGACCAATCTGGAAGCTGTTCAGTAGTCTAGGCAAAATGTAAATGAGGGCCTGATCTAGGTTGACTACAGTGGAGTAGAGAAGAGGGGAAAGAATGCAAGAGGTCTTATGGAAATAGAAATTATAGGACTTGGCAACTGACTAGATGTGTACATGGGATGAGTGACGAGTCAATGATGACTGAAACAGCTAATGATGACTGAAAATTAAGACAATATCCATCTAAATGTAGATTTTTATGAATTACAGGTGAGGACATTGATAGCAGGCTCATCAATTTTGTAGATAATAATTATTAACATTTATGTGATGCTTTAAGCTTGCAAAACATTTTAAATATATAACATCCTATAAAGTAAGTATTGTAGGTATTGTTATCCCAATTATTCAAATGAGAAAGTTGCGACTTAGGGAAGTTGTGGTCATATGGCTACTAAGTGTCACAGGCAAGGTTTGAACCCATGTTTCCTCACTTCAAGTTCAGCTCTCAAAGTTGGAAAAAATGACAGTCAAAATCCCCAAAGAACTGGCTTGAATCATAAATAATAAAATTTAATAGAGATAAATGTAAAGTCTTACTTTTGAATGAAGGAAAGCACAACTAGAGACTAGGGATGGTATGAATATCTATAGTTTCTGTGAAAAAGAATTAAAAATTTTAGTGGACTTCAGACTCAAACAAATCAACTTTGCTACATAGCAATCCTCAAAGCAGCTTATGAGAAACTCAAAAGAGGGAGGTCATAGTGTTACAGTATTCTGCCTTTTCCATTTATATCTGAAATATTATTTTCAACTATAGATATTTCAGGAAGAACATTGACAAATGTGAGTGTGTACTAAGTACTAAGTATTAAGACCATGATGGTGACCATGGACTGGGGACCATGTCATAAAGGAGACTATGGCAACTAAGTGGTAAAGTAGATAAAGTGCTAGGCATGGAGTCAGGGAGACCTGAGTTCAAATGTGACCTCAGACACTTACTAGATGTCTGGCCTTGAGAAAGTCATTTAACCATTATCTGCCTCAGTTTCCTCAGCTGTAAAATAGGGTAGTGATAGACTCACCTTTCAGGATTGAAAAAAATTTTTTTATTAAGTGCTTAGTACAGTGCCTGGCGCACTGTAGGGACTTAAATGCTTATTTCCTTGCTTCTGAAATAAATGAGAAATTATGTTGGAGAAGATTTAGAGGTGAAAAGAGGTGTGAGTGTCATCTTCAAGTATTTGAAGGACTTTCATGTGGAAGAAAAATTATACTTGTTCTGCTTGTCCTCACAGGACACAACTGATAGCAATGAATGGAAAGCCACTGGGGGAAAAATAGTTTACAGTAAAAAACACATCCTAACAATTAGGGCTGCCTAGAAATGAGACGAGCTGCCTCTGAAGGCAGTGAGTGTCCCTTCCACCTAAAAAGGGCAGGATGATCAGTTGCCAAGGGAGTAGATTCCTGTCGAGAAGAGCCTCAGTCAGCTATGGATTGCACCAGATGCCCCTGATTCCTTTCCAAACCGTGAGAGTCTGTGTTTCTCATTGGGGGATACTTAGTGGGGCATTCATCTATAGTCAGATAATCGAAGTTGTGGCTAACAGTCTTCTGAGTTCTGCAGGTATAGGCTCTGTTGTTTAGGAAAGGAAACCCTGATTTGAATCCCCAACCAGCTGTGGTTCACACAGGGTTAACAGTGTAGAGCACTGCACCGACCTTATTTGTTGCTCCTCATGCATCATGCGAAGAAATGCTTGTCATTGCCCTAATGATTTAAGATCAGGCAAGGCCAATAATTCCTCGTTCTTCTTGTACGAGCCCAGCAGTTTCTTTAGTGTTCAGGAGCAAAGAGCCTCACAGATAGCTGGTGAAGAATGGTAATGGAGAGGTGCCCTTTGCTGCAAATCCCAAACTTCGTTTCTGTTGCCCTCCTGGGAAGGCTTTCCCAAGGTCATAGCTGGGGACAGCTTTGTTTCTGAGACCCCTTAAAAGAGTTTTGGGACCATTGTGGCTTGTGACTTTCCTGATATTATCCTGATGCAAATTGGTTCTGGAAAACATTCTGTGGTTAATGTGTAATTTTAGGGCAATATTAGCTTCCAAATAACTTAGAATTTAACAAATTCTTATTGCAGCTAATGCAGAAGGCACTATATTGACATGTAGCTGGATCAAGTAGGCTGTAGCATATCTCCAAATATGATTTATATAAATGCTATCATTAAGACCATGTTTGACCATGTTTGAAGAAAAAGAAGTGGATTAGTCATAGCAAACAAGAATCTATTAAGTGCCTCCTGTGTGCCAGGCATGGTGCTAAACACTGGAGATTCAAAGAAAGGCACAAACATGACCCCCTGCCCTCAAGGAGTACCCATTCTAATGAAGTAAACAACATGCAAATGTACATGTTGTGTACAACTGTACAAACATTGCGCAAACTGTACATAGAAAATATACACAGTATGAATGAAAGGTAATCTCAGAGGGGGTGGAGAGTGGGGGCTAGGAAAGGCCTCCTATAGAAGGTGGGATTCTAGCTGAGAACTGAAGGAAACCAAGGGAGCTAAGAGGCTCAGGTGAGGAGGGAGGACATTCTAGGAAAGGTGTTCAATTAGTATAAAAGCATGGAGATAGAAGATGAAATGTCATGTGCGAAGGACAACAAGTAAGCCACTATATCTAACAGCAGAGTGTGTGAAGGGAAGTAAAGTATAAGACCATAAAAGTAGGAAGAGGTCAGGTTGTGAAGCCTTTTTTATTTTTAAATTTTTATTATCACTTTTTAGTTGCTAATCATTCTTTTTTTCATCTCACCCTCCTCTATTCTTAGAAAGGAGGAAGAAAGGAAATGTGAGAAACATGCCTGTGGGGATCCCAGGACTTCCCAGGCAGGGTCAAGGAGTCAGCCCAGACAAGCTTCTGCTGTTGACCACTTCCCTGGGGGCCCTTAGGAAGATTCACACAATACACCCCTCAAACTGGCAAACCCCTTCTCACTGAAAAAACTCAGAAACAGAGTGTGCAGAGGAAGGTGTTAATTATGCTTTTGGCAAGTGGGGCTCACTAGGAACACACCCACACTGACACAGAAGCAGGAGTGGAGTTTTACAATTCTGTCCTTCCTGGTAGACTTAGGGTTAGTCAGATTCCTCACTTTATTTCCCTACATTCCCTTTATGTATGCAGATTATATGAAGATTGCATAGGCATGATAGTGAGGATACTTGTGACCAGGCATGACCTCTAAGGTCTGAGCTGTTTGCCACATCCTCACCTTTCTAGTTCCTTCTGGCATTTTCATAGTTCTGGGAAGGCCATGGTCTTAGTAAAATAAGATAAGTGAGCTTCCCCACAACTATTGATTATCTTTCTATAACTTTTGTGGGAACAAAACAAGATACCATAATATCATTTCTTACAGAAGTAAGAGAGGGATGGAGGGGAAAGGAAAGAAGGAACAGAAAAGTAAGGAAGGAGGGAGGGAGGGGAGAAGGAAGGAAGAAAAAGAGGGAGGGAGGAAGTAAGAGAGGGAGGAAGGGGGGAATGGAAGGAAGAAGGGAGAAAGGGAAGCTGAAAGAGGGAGGAAGGAAGGGAGGGAGAAAGGAAAGAAAGGTGAGAAAAAGGGGGAGGGAGAAAGAGGAGGAAGAAAGGGTGGAAGGAAGGGAGGGAGGGAGGGGGAAGGGAGGTAAAAGGAAAGAAAGAAGGGAAACAAAAGGAGAAAGAGTGAAAGGGGAGGGAGGGAAAGGAAAGAAAGGAGAGAAGGAAGGAAAAAAGAGAGAGAGGAAGTGAAAAGGAAGGCAGGCAGGGAGCGAGAGAGGGCAGAAGGAAAGGAAGGAGAGGAGGGACCAAGGAAGAGAAGAAAGAAGGGAGGGAAGAAAAAAGATATGAAAGGGAGGAAGAAAGGAATGAAGGAAAGGAAGCAAAAAGGGGGAGGGAAGAGAAGGACAGAGTAAGAAAAGGAAGAAAGGGAGGGATGGAAGGAAGGAAGAAGGAAAGGAGGGAAAAAGGGAGGAAATACCTATCTTGTATTACATACAATTGAGCAAAATCTATTACCACATTGGTCAAGCATTTCTTATTCTATATATTAGTTCCTCATCTTTTTTTTCATGAGGTAAGTAGCATTCTTCTTTATCTGTTTTGGAATCATAGTTGATCATTTAGGTGATCTGAGTTCTTGAAATGCCAAATAGGAAGATCACTTAGAAAGGCATTGAAATAGTTCAGGTTGGAGAACTGAGCACCTTTATTAGTACCGGTAGTGTCTAATTATATAAAATATGTGAAAGTAAAAACCAGATTTTACAGCAGATTATATATGTGAAGCCATTGCAAGTGAGAAGTCAGGGATGATTCCAGCATTACTGGGAGGAGAGCAGTGTCCTTAAAAATAATAGAAAAGTTAGGCAGAGGGGAGGACAAGGGAAAAAGATAATGAGTTCTGTAATGGATAGATGGAATGTGAGATGCCTATAAGGCATCCAGTTCAAGACATTCAAAAGATCTGTTAGTGGAGCTCAGGAGAGAAACAGACTGACTCTTGCATTGATGTCCACAAAATATTCCAAGAATCAGAGGAAGGCCCCCAGGGCATTGATCAATGCTTCTACAGAGGACACTTTCTTTTGAGATTTCTTCTCTTGGTCTTTGACTCTGTAGTATTTGTTCATTGTGTTTGGACCTCTTTTAGGTTACTAATTTCTTCAGTTTTTCTTTTAAGTTTCTTCCCCCCTCTACCCCCTTTCCTTCTTTGTTATGTTGCTGTTCTTTCATTTGGTACACTTGAAACTTTTTGAATTATGCCAAGGAGCTGCCTTCCTGTATCTCCTCTCTTTGAAAGATTTTTTTGGGATTGGGGGGAGTAAACAAGGACAAGCAAGAGTTGTGCTGCATGAAAAGGTGTGTTTAGATTGCCATCTACACTGAGAGTAATAGAACACCGATTGATGAAATAACAGATTCTGTACAATATTAAAGTACTAAAAAATTAAGAGTTTGCTTAGTCAATTTTTTAAATAGAATTACTGCCACAGCCACAATACTGAAAATAAATAAGATGTTGGTAGTTTCTTATAGGTTTCTGTTGTTTAAAACTTCAATGACTGATTATTGGTAGAAGTGGAGCGGGCCTCCAGATAATCCAGGGAGGAAACTACCTTTCTTCTCCATTTCACATTGATGATTTTTTTTGCACATATCACTACAGAAACAATAACATCAATATAATAATACTAACATTTGCATAGCATTTTAAGGTTTACAATGTGTTTCACATTGCTTTAGGAAAATTTAGGAATATTGTTAAAAGTCTTGAGTGGGAGTCATGAAAACCTGAAATAGTCCCCTGGCTATGTGAATGAATGTCTAATTCAAACTGTGTAATAGTGTAAGAGAGATGTTGTGGAGATAGAAAGAACAAAATCAAATGACTGATTGGACATATGGGGTGAGGGAGAGTGAGAAATGAGAGATAACATCAATGCTGAAAACATGGGTGATTGGAAGGAGAATGGTACCCTCAATAATAATAGGCAAGTGAAGGAGAGGGGAAGATTTGGGGGAAAAGATACTGAGTTTTGTTGACTTTGAGATGTCTATATATGACATCTACTTTGAAATTTTCAATAGGTAATTGGCAATTCAGGACTGGGGCTCAGCTGAGATGCTGGGGCTGGATAAAGAGATCTGAGAATCATCTGCATAGAGATGATAATTAAACCCATGAGAGCTAATGAGATCACCAAGTTAAAGAGCACAGAGAGAAGAAAGAAGAGGGCCCTGGACAGGAGGGGGTGGCAGTGCACATCCACAATTTACTAATTGTTACATGGACAAAGATCCATCAAAAGCTACTGAGAAGGAGTATCCAGGGAAGCAAGAGAGAAAGGTCATGAAAATAGAAAGGTGATGGTGGTCAGCAGTGTCAAGTATGACAGAGAGGTTAAGAAGAAAGACCCCTGGGGAAGCAGGAATACCCAGTTCTCTAGGCCTATCAACTAAATTAATTAGATTCCCTAACATTTCCCTCCCTTGTATCCCTAGTCAAGACTCTCGAATTGAGTTCTGATCTAGCCAAGCTTCCTTGTGTCTCTTAAGTGCAACCTGCTCACTTCTGCCCCTGGGTTTTCACTTCACTTTACACTATTTGGAATGCCTTCCTCCTTTGTACTTATTCCTAGTTCTTCATTGATTTTGAAGTCCAGCTCAAAACTCAATGCCTCCACTTACACTCCTGACTGTTCTTAGTACCATGAGGTTTTTTTTTTTGTGATTTGCTTTTTTATGGAATTAGAGATTTAAAGCTAGAAAGGACTTTAGAGATTATCTAGTCGTATTCCTGTTTTTTACAGATGAGGAAACTAAGGCCAAAAGATTTAAAGTTACCTGTCCAAGGACAAACAGGTAGTAAGTGGCAGGGGTAAAATGTGAATTTAGTATTAAGTCCTATGACTCCAAACCCATTGTACTTTCTTCTGTGCCAGGATAGCAGACATTGTTAATTGTTAGATGGTCAGAGTTGCTAACCACCCAGGAGACAGAACACTGGAGGGGGACCACTTTAATGTTCAAATGCAAGAAGACTGGGGCACAGTCAAGATGGCAGAGTAGAAACAGGACTTCCCTGCAGCTCCACTCCCATCAACTTCAATTCATGTAAAAGGTGACTGAACAAATTTTGGAGCTACAGAACTGACAAAATGACATAGAGGAGCCAAACTCCTGCTGAGGACTGCCCTCTGGGAGCTGGGCCCACCCCCTTGCTAGCTGAGGTTTTAGCCTCAGGGTGTGCTGACCAGCTGCTGGCTGGAGGGACTTTAGATTACTAGCAGCTGTGGCAGTTTCCAGAATTATCAACCCACAGTTGCAAAGGACAAAGTGAGAGGTCAGTGCAATGTGGACTTTGGGATCCAGTAGTTTGGGAATGCAGTTGGCCTTTATCCCCTGGAGGGAGAAGCCACTGAGGAGCCATGGCCATGCAGCTGCCACCACGTGGCAGCTTCAGCTCCTGGCCTGCAGATTGTAGGGGGACCAAATGACCAGTCTAATGGGTAATCACTCTTGCTTTAACCTGCTTGGATCCGGATTGTGGTCTAGGGTGGAGGTCCTGGGGTGGGTGACCAGCTTGCCAGAGTGAGTGGAGGCTTCAGAGAGGGCACCCAACTAATACCTTTGGCAGCTGAGAAAACTCTAGCATTTGGGACAAAGCTCCCTTGTCTGGTAGCAGAATCCTACTGTGGCAAAAAGCTCAAAAGACAAGTAATTGAGTGGCAAAATCACCAGGCAAAGGAAGCAAACCAAACAGAACAATCCAACTTTACACTCCTATTTTGGCAACAAAAAGGATCAAAGCATGGAACAGGAGGAAGACAGCAGAGTCAGAACTCCTGCACCAAAAGCTTCCAAGAAAAATATGAGCTGGTTACAGGCCATAGAGGACCTTAAGAAGGATTTTGAAAACCAAATAAGAGAAGTGGAGGAAAAATTGGGAAGAGAAATGAGAACGATGCAAGAAAATTATGAAATGAGATTCAACAACCTGACTGAAGAAAATAACACCTTAAAATATAGACTAACTGAAATGGCAAGAGAGGCTTAAAAAGGCAATGAGGAGAAGAATGCCTTAAAAAGCCGAATTTGCCAGATGGAAAAAGAATCTCAAAAGCTCACTGAAGAGAATCATTCCTTCAGAATTAGATTGGAGCAAATGGAAGATAGTGACTTTTTGAGAAATCAAGATACTATTAAACAGATACAATCAAATGAAAAAAATAGAAGGCATTGTGAAATATTTCATTGGGAAAACCACTGACCTGGAAAATAGATCCAGGAGAGATCATTTAAAAATTATTGGACTACCTGAAAGCCATGATCAAAAAAAGAACCTAGAAATCATCTTTCAAGAAATTCTCAAGGAAAATTGCCCTGATGTTTTAGAACCAGAGGACAAAATAGAGGTTGAAAGAATCCACCAATCACCTCCTGAAAAAGATCCCAAAGAGAAAACTCCTAGGAATATTATAGCCAGGTTCTGGAATTCACAGACCAAGGAGAAAATATTACAAGCAGCCAGGAAGAAACAATTTGAATATTGTGGAAACACAATCAGGATAACACAGGATCTGGCAGTTTCTACGCTGAGGGACTGAAGGGCTTGGCATATGATATTTCAGAGGACAAAGGATCTGGGATTAAAACCAAGAATCACCTACCCAGCAAAACTGAGTATCATGTTTCAGGGGAAAATATGGTCATTCAGTGGAATAGAGGACTTTCAAACATTCTTGATGAAAAAACCAGACTTGAATAGAAAATTTGACATTCATATACAAGAAGCAAGAGAAGCATGAGAAGATAAACAGGGAAAAGAAATCATAAGGAACTTATCAAAGTTGAACTATTAACATTCCTACATGGAAAAACGATAATTGTAACTGATGAAACTTTTCTCAGTATGAGAATAATTGAAGGGAATAGAAATCTATCTATCTGTCTATCTATCTGTCTATCTATCTATCTATCTATCTATCTATCTATCTATCTATCTATCTATCTACATATACACACACATACATGTATGTGTCTATATAGGAGGGTATATGGGCATATGAATACATATGTGAATGTGTATATATATGTGGACAGGTATACATAGATAGAGGGAACAGAACTAATTTAATAGGAAGGGATGATACTTAAAATGTGAAATTAAGAGTTGAGAGAGGAATATAATGAGAGGAGATGTGGAGAGACAGAATGGGATAAACTATCTCTTATAAAAGAGGCAAGGGAAAATGGTTACAATGGAGGGGAAGAACAGGAAGGCAAAAGGGAATAGGTCAACCTTATTCTCATTGAATTTGGCTTAGGGAGGGAATGACATACACACTAAATAGGGTATCTCACCCTTCAGGAGAGTAGGGGGGAAAGAGATGAGAGGGGGGATGATGGAAGGGAGGGCAGGCTGGGGGGCAGGGAAGTTGGAAGCACCCACTTTTGAAAAGGGACAGGATTAAAGTAGAGAATAGAACAAATGGGAGGTGGGATAGGAGGGAGGGAAATATAGTCAGTCTTTTACAATATATCCACTATGGAAATGTTTTGCATAGCTACACATGTACAACCTATATTGAATTGTTTATCTTCCCAGTAAGGGTGGGTAACAAGGGAGGAAGGGAATGAATCTGGAATTCAAAGCTTTAAAATCAAATGTTTAAAAAAATATATATGTATATATATTATTATCAATATTATTTTACATGTAACTGGGAAATAAGATATATAGGCACTGGGACATAGAGATCCACCGTGCCCTACTGGAAAGTTGGAGGGGGTATGGGAGAAGATATGGGAGAGAGCAGATTAGAGGAGGGGATATCCAGTGGGATCGCTATTTTGGGGTGGTGGGTAGGGGAAAAACGGGGAGAAAACTTGTAATCCAAAACCTTGCGGAAATGAATGATGTAAACTAGAAGTTGATAAAGCATTTGATTAAAAAAAATGCAAGTAGACTCTGATTGTTCATCATGTCATCTCATCACCCATACCCACAATAAGTGACCACATCATTCCTCTCCTCATAAACTTTCAGTGACTGCCTTTTGCCCATAGGATAAAATAAAATTTCTCAGCCTGGTATTTTAAGATCTTCCACAATTTGGCAGCAACTTCCCTTTCTAGCTTTATATCCTACTATATCCCTTCACACTCTCTTCATTACTGCCAAACTGGCTTACAACTTCATTACTAGCTGTTCCACATTCCTGGAGCACAATGGAAAGACAATGTTGCATAGTAGATAGGATACTGAAAATGGCCTGTATTGGTAATGAAACATTGCCCTTCTCTCAGGAAAATACTGGTGTGAAAGCTTGAATATCATATCAGACATGGGCACTGTCAGTCAAGTCTGTTTAACAATTTTTCTATTTTATAAGAATAAATATGGATAAGTGAGGGAAAACAATGTACGTTTGTAAGTGATTATGGTATAAAAAATTAAAGGTATCAAGGAAAACAAAGCAAACAAGCAAAATAAGCAAAAAAATCAAGTTGTCTCATAAAGAATATGTTGTCTCTGACACTAGCAAATAATTTAAACTCATGGCCTCAGTATCCACTTCCGGGAAATGGGATAATAATACCAATATTACCTGCCCCACATAGTTGTTGAGAGGCTCACATGAACTAATGTATGTATAAGAGGGTACTGGCCCTCTTTAACCCTGATCCGTCATGAAGCTGAGTGCATGTCAAGAATAACAGAGAGCTGGGGGAGGCTAGGTGGCACAGTGAATAGAGCACCGGCCCTGGAGTCAGGAGGACCTGAGTTCAAATCTGGCCTCAGACACTTAACACTTACTATCATGTGACCTTGCACAAGTCACTTAACCCCAATTGACCTGCCTTCTCCCCTCCAAAAAGAAAAAAAAAAAGAATAATGGAGAACTGGCCAGTAAACCCAGTCCTTATGATTAAATGTGTGTAGTGTGCTTGGCTGATACAATCCTCCACCTGGGAGAAGCTAAGGAGCCTGCTTCAAAGGGGACTATTACATGTAATAGAAATGCCTTGAAGAGATCTGTATCATGCACAGACATGCTCTAAGTGTTTGGGATCCAATATAGTGAAGAGGAGCATTTCTTATTAACTCTGTAGGTGAACCTGGAAATGCATTTATAAGATTCTACTTGACCAGAAACTGACTCTTCTCATTGTTCTGTCTTCTTTGTGAATAATCTCCAGTGAGAGAAGAAAAACAATATTCTGAGCAGAGAGTCAACTAAGGCCAATGCATGGCCTGGGAATATAGGGCTCAGTTCTTTGCCTGAGAGTGTATGTTGCAGAGTAGGAAGGAACCTCAATTCTGCAATGAATTCTTCTTATAGCGTACCTAACCTACAGAACACCAGGGAACATACTAGCTGGTGAGGCAGCTCATTGTACCTTTGAATCTCTTTGAAGAAGATTTTTCCATATGTTAGACCCGAATTATCATCATATGTCTTCCACTTGTCTTGGTTCTGCTCTATGGGGCTAAACAGGTGAAGTCTAACCCCATCTTCCTTTAAATACTTGAACACTGCCGTTATATTATCTCTGTTTTCACTCCTTCAGTTTGACTATTCTCAGTTCCTTTAGCTAATTCTATATGGCATATGTTTTTAATTTTCTTCATCTTTCTGATTACTCTCTTTGAAACTGGACTAGACTTTTCCCTCTGGCCTCACCTGCCAGTCTTCAGATAGTACCAGAGCATGGCTGTAATTGAGAGCCAACTATGGATTGAGCTACAACACAGATCAAGGTGGCCTGGTCTAGGTTGGGATGAGGAATCAGTCTGTAGCATTAATGGTTTTATAATACAGGGGACAAAAGCCAGAGGAGGGTTGCATGGGCCTAAAAAGTTAGACACTACTAAGCAGCGAGAAATGGTGAATTAGAGGCTGCAGCTCTATCCAAGGTCCTGAAAGATGCAAGCTCATAAGAATCAAATAATAAAATCTGCAGGTATGATATGCGGTCAAATAGCCATCCATAGAACCAGGGATTCAGATGGATTTGAATGCATATAAAAGGTGAATCTCACAACTTAACTTCCTCAGTACAAAGAGCAGCCAGTGACCCTTTGAACCTTACAATTTGGGGTTAATCCTTCTTCCTCTTAATCTTCCTTAAAACTTTTAGCTATTCTACAGTCCCAGACCCTCACAGATACTGTGTTGGAGAGATGGAGTTGCAGAGTAACTGTTGAACACATGTCCCTCCCAGATGTCATTACAGTAAGCAGAAATGTAATGTCCCCTGCCCTCCTTCACCATGAAACCTGGGGGAAAATGTGCTATAGCCACTGCTGCCTTATTCCTAGCCAATCACAGAGATGATCTGGGCGGGGGCAGCGGGGGGGGCAGAGGAATCAAGACTGAACCTGCCAAATGCTGCCCAAAACATAATTTTTAGCATTACATCTCCTCTAGTACCTTATTATTGATATATACACAAATTTAAATCAAGGTAGATTAGCCAGTTTATTTTCATCTGAGAAGGGTCTTGATAGGTAGATAACTCTTTACATGTGTTTTGGAGGGTATTTGGGGGTTCACCTCACATATGTCGTATAGAATTGGTGGAAGGAATTGAGAATAGTCAAACTGAAGACAGAGATGATATAGTGGCAGTGTTCAAGTATTTAAAGGAAGATAGGGTTAGACTTCACCTGTGTAGCCCCATAGAAGCAGGGTATGGGGTATTCAGTCTTTTCAAACTTCATGAGAACAGTTCTTTACCACCTTACTGTGGTATGTGAAGCTCCCACAATTATATAATTTTACATACAGCTTGAGCAGTTATGTAGGAGTCAAAGACACTGGCCTCAGAGATGTCGCTGACAGCTGCAACTTCCATGATATTGCAGGATGATGAATTTCCTGATTACCTTGTCCTTGGGCCTTCAGCAGGCACAGTTGGTGCACCAGATGGGCTGCATTTGGCCATGGCCCTTGGCCATTGGTACTCCAGTTGTTCTTCCTCTTCTTGGTCCTCTTAGCAGCAAGAAACACTAAACACTCATCTTCAGTGGACCTCCAATCCTCTAATCCAATCCTATAAAACGAGGGGACTGGAGGTACTCTGAGGTCTCTTTTAGCTCTAAGTCTTTGCATCCTGGCTATCTCTAGGATCAAATACAAATTTCTCTGACATTCAGAACCCCTTACTACTTGGTTCCACCTGTCTTTCAGTCTTAAGGATTCATCATACCCCTTCTTGCATTCTCTAACAGCCAAACCAGTCTTTCTTGCTGTTCTTCACAAGCAACACCTCCATGACTTTGCATAGGCTGTCCTCCATGCTAGGAACAGACTTCTTCCTCACTACCTTCTTGAATCCCTCAGTTTCCTTTAAAACTCTGCTCAGGTGTCACATTCAACAGGAGTCCTTTTGTGATCGCCTCAGCTTCTAGTGCCTACCTTACCCCTGAAATGACTTTTTATCAATTTTGTATATGTTTATATGTGGATGCCATCTCCCTTGATGGAATATAAACTCATGCAGGGGAGGCGCTGTTTCCTTTTTGTCTTTGTATTCCCAGTACATAGAATATGGCACATAGAATATACTTGATAATTGCATATTAATTAAGGGATTGATTTTCCTTTTCATGTGGACTTCTCTAAGTCATGAATGAATCCCCGTTTAAGTTAAAAAGCATTTATTAAATACCTATTTTGTGCCAGATACTGTGCATAGGAGGCAAAAAGAAAAGCAAAAAAACAGTTTCCTCTTCTTGAGGAGCTCATAGTCTAACAGGGGAGACAACATGCAAAAAAGTTATGTTTGAAAAAGATATCTACACAATAATTTGGAGATAATTTCAGAGTGAAGCCACTAGGATTAGTGAGGACTTGGAAGCACTCTTGTAGAAGGTGAAATTTCAGTTGAGACTTGAAGGCAATCAGGGAAGATAGATGGAAATGACGAGGGAGAGAATTTTAGGTATGGGAGACAACCAGTGCAAATGCCTGGAGTCAGGAGATGGAATGTCTTGTGCGAAGAACATCAAGGAAGTCAGTGATACTGGGGTGGAATATAGTGTAGGAAGCCTAGAAATGTAGGAAGGGGCCAGGTATGAAGAATTTTTAGAGTAACTGATAATTTTATATTTGATCCTGAATCAGGAAAGGTCTTTCTATTTATAACAACCTTTCAGATCTTGTCATTCTGCAGACACTCTGGAGCCAATCTGGCCGGACTTTTTGGTTCATGCGTGTTCTCCCAACTTGACTCCTGTCTCCACTGACTCAGAAGAGTTTATCTGATTGCTAGTTACATGTTGGCAATGACTCATATGAGACACAACAGCAATGAATCTGAGTGGAGGGTAAGGGTGCTGAGAATCAAATTTCTTGTCAAAGTTATATAGGTCAGCTGCCTCTTTTTCCCATCCCCCCCAGCTCCTTGGAATTCCAGAATGCTGAAAAGAAGGGTATTTTCAAGAGAGATTCTCAGTAGTAACAACTATCATGGAAATAAATCTACTAGGTAAAACTTTGAGCTCTATCTGAAGATTGTGATCCAATCAATGTTTGGGACCCTGTTTTAGGACTCATAAGCAACTCTACTTTTGGAGAGTACTAATTGTTAGGAAGCATTTCCTGATATGAATCAAAAGTTTGCCCTGAAATTTCCACCTATCACTTCTGGTGCTTCCTAGTTTAATTTAATTTAATTTAATTTAATTTGTTCAATCTCTCTTCCTCCTAATGGCATTTCGCATACTTGAAGACATCTGTAGTGTCATGTCACTTCTAAATCTTTTCTTCTCCAGGCTGAATATGTTTAATTCCTTCAACTAATCTCCACAAGGCAAAATCTCAAGACCTTTTACCATTCTGTGTGCCCTCCTTTGGATGTTTCTAAAATGCAGCAGCTAGAACTGAGTATAATATTCCAGATGTGCCAGACCAGGGAAGCATACAGAGGGACTATCACTTCTCTAGTCCTAGACACCATGCTTCTCTTAGTATACCCTAAGTTTGCATTACTTTTCTTGGCTGCCAAATCATACTGTTGATTCATATGGAACTTTCAGTCTGTTGAAAACTCTAGATTTTTTTCAGTTGAAGTTCTATCCAGCCATGCTAACCCGATCTTATATTTTACTTCTCCATTTTATTCTAAGCAATTTTATCTTATTCAATTTGGTCCAATGTTCTGTTCTATCAAGATCAAAATCCTACCATCCATTGTGTTTACTATAGCTCAGTTCATTCCAAAGTCAATGAACAGATCATCCTGATGATTATAGTTGATAAAAATATTAAATAGTATAATGCCAAGCACAGATCTCTATAACATCAAATCATTAATGGCTACTTTTTGGGTCCCTTATACAACTGATTTGAATTTGCCTAGGAGTATTCTTGCCTAGTATTTGTCTCCATATTTTTTTTTTTTTTGCTTTTTGGAGGGGGGAAGGTAGGGCAATTGGGGTTAAGTGACTTGCCCAAGGTCATACGGCTAGTTTTTATGTTGTATCTGAGGCTGGATTTGAACTCAGGTCCTCCTGACTCCAGGGCTAGTGCTCTATTCACTGTACCTCTAGCTGCCCTTATCTCTATCTTTTCCATAATTGCATGAGATTTTATCAAATGCTTTGCAAATTCTTCGTATTTACATCATTCTCCAATTCTTCTGTTCTAGGGAGCCTGTCAAAAAAGGAAATGCGGGTGGTCTTTCATAACCCATTCTTGATGAATCTATGCTGGCACTATGTGCCTGTTATTGTTATTTTTCAGTTGTTTAGTCATGTCGGACTCTTTGTGACCCCATGAACCAGCACACCAACATTGTTCAGAGGGTTTTCTTGGCAAATATAATGGAATGGTTTGCCATTTTCTTCTCCAGTGGATTAAAGCAAACAGATGTTAAATGACTTGCCCAAGGTTATACAGCTAGTGAATGTCTGAGCCTGGATTTGAACTCAGATCTTCCTGACTCCAGGCTTAGTGCTCTTTCCACTGGATGACCTAGCTGCCTCTGATATGCCTACTGCTTCCTTTTCTGTATGTCCACTAGTTATGTCTTTAATCTAGAATTTTGTCAAGAATGGACAATAAACTCCTTGGTTTATGATTGCAGATCCCATTATCTTCCCTTTTTTGAAAGCAAGAACATTTTCCCTTCTCCATTCCAGGGGTACCTCTCCCGTTCTCTTTAGTCTTTCAAAGAACATTGTAATGGTTTGGCAATGATTCCTGCCAAATCTTTCAGTACCCAAAGCTATAGTTCACCTAGAGACAGCCCTCTATTAGTCTAGGAACTCAACTGGATTTAATCTGTATCTTTATTTGGTTTCTCATTTGTATTAATTTCAAATTTCTTTTCTGTTTACCCTTTTCTTCCTTTCTTTTTTTTTTTGGAAGGCAATTGGGGTTAAGTGACTTGACCAAAGTCACACGGCTAGTAATTGTGTCAAGTGTCTGAGGCCAGATTTGAACTCAGGTCCTCCTGACTCCAGAGCTGGTGCTCTATTCACTGTACCACCTAGCAACCCTTTACACTTTTCTTTTTAATCATTCCCCATGGGTGCAGCTAAGTCATTGGCATGATTGGCAACATCTTCTCAGGCTTTCAAAGGATCACCAAATGACATTTCTGGAAAGGACTTTGAAACCTCTTACACAGCTCCCCTCACAGCACCCCTTCTCCTCCATTTAATATAGAAAGAAACTCAGTCCTAATGAAGTTAAGACTCACCTAGTAAGTTAAGACACAACTAGTGAGTGCCAGAGCTTGGATTGTAATCTAGGTGTCTTGTCTCAATCTAGTGGACTTTTAATTATACCAGATTGCTTCCTGCCCTTTTGACTTGTGACTCCTTTATATTATTTGGGTTTAACATTTGATTAATCGGTCAATGAACAAAAAATTAATTAAAATGACTATTATGTGCTGGCTTTGTGCTAGATACTAGGGATGTAAATGCAAGAGAAAGCAGTCTATGCCTTCTAGGAACTTATATTCTATTGGTTGGGGGAGGATACGGCATGTCCAAAGATAATATATACAGATATGGACAAAATATATACAAAATAATTCTGGGGTGGAAAGATTCTAACAACTATAAGAATTAGGGAAGGCAGTTTGAAGGAGGTAGAATAAGTTGTACCTTGAAGATAGGAGCTTGAAGAGGTCGAAGTGAAGGAGAGTATTCCAAGTATGCAGGACAGCTTGTGCAAAAACATGGAGATAGAAGATGGAATATCATGTACAGGGCACAAGTACGTCAATTTAGCTAGAATGTAGAATCTATGAGGGAGAGTAGTATATAGTCAACTTGGAAAGGCAGACTGGAACCAGTTTGTGAAGGGCTTGGAGTGTCAAACAGAGGAGTTTATATTTAACTCAAAGGCACTAGGGAATCACTGAAGCTTCTATGGCAGGAGACGGTGACATAGTCAGACCTGTGCTTTATGAATATCCTTTTGGGCTCTGTGTAGAGGATAGTTTGGGTACAAAGAGACCAATGGGAGGCTACTGCAGTGATAGAAATGAGAAGTGGTGAGTGCCTCAGCCAAAGCTGTATAAATGGATAAAGGAATAGACGGGAGACATTTTGAAGAGGTAGAATCTATGATCCTTCACAACTGGTTGGACATGTTGGATTGAGAAAAAAATGGAAGATGGTTCTGAGGTTCTGACGTTGGGTGACTGCAAGGGTGGTGATGCCATTAACAGAAAGAGAGAAGTTAGGAGAAGAGATGAGTTGGGGGGAGGGGGGAAAGATGGAGGAATGATACAGAGTTCTGTTTCCGATATGCTGACTCTGAGAAGCCTATGGGGCATGCAGGTGGAGATGCTCAGTAGTTAGATGGAGATACAATTCCCTTTCTCAGATTGTCTATAAAAGATAGATAGATAGATAGATAGATAGATAGATAGATAGATAGATAGATAGATAGATAGATGAATAGATGGATGGATAGGTAGATAACATAGACCCAGTGCCTTGGGAATTTCCTTGTTTCACACCACTTATCTTCCATATCTTCATCCAGCCAAGGCAGTGTGCCCTCTCTATACACACCCAATTCTTTTATGTGTTATCTTCCCCAGGAGAGTGAAAGCTTCTTGAAGGCAGATTTTCTTACTTGCTTCTATTTGCATTCCTAGCACTTATTACAGTAATTGTCATACAGTAAAAGCTCAATGAATGTTCTGTCTATCCATTCATCGTATTAATGATTCCCTTATTATCCTGAATGATAAAATGACAATAACCAGAGTAACAATAATGATGATGATGATGACGATTCACTCAAAGTTCAAAAAGTACTTTACATGCATTGTCTTATTTGAGCCTCACAACAATTGGTCATCCAGGTATTGTTACCCTTTCCAGCTGAGGAAAGTACATGAAGCTCAGGGAGGCTGATTTATACAGGGTCACAATATCTGAGGCTGCCTAATATGTTAATCATTTAACAAGGGACTTCCTGCTTCCTTATACAAAAAAAGTCACTGATTTTGTAATTACAGGCAAGAGATGAAGGTTTTTTTTTTGGTGGTGGGGGGGGGGGTTCTTTCAGTAGTCCTCAGGGCATACTTCTTATGGGATGGAAACTCTAGAAAGAGATTCATAATTAAAATGACTGCTGTCTATCTTTCTCCAAAGCCATTGATCTTTAAAAATAGTGAATACTACTAATGTGTACTCGTGTAAAAAATGAGTGTACTACAATGATTTTAGAAGGTTCATTATCTTCAATATTTTCTTATGCAAATGGTAATAAAGGTTTTTGACTGCTGATTCAATAAGCTAGCTTAAATGAGAAAAGGGCATTCAGCCCAAGGATTCTATCTTCTAATACTCAAGGGGTCACATGGAGTAAGTGGGGAGTCTGTGTCTGCCCAGGAATCAAGCTTCTACCAAAGGGACCTGAGTCATTCCATCAAGAGTATTCTCGGGGTCCGTCCACTTGTTACTGAGCTGAGGTGTCACCTGTAAGGCCAAAAGAAATCTCCCAGCAAGCCCTGTCGTAGATAAAGGATTCATACAGAAAGGTACTCTCTGGTAGATACTGTGCCCTTTACATAGTCTGGGTTTTTTTTTTTAAGTGTGAGAGATAGTATGGGGTAGTCAATAGGGAGCCAGTCTCCAAGTCAGGAAAGCCTTAGAAGAGAAAATTCAGGGGGTCCAAGATAGCTGTTTTCAGGTACATGAGGGCTGTCAAATGGAATAGGGATTAAATTTGTTCTGTTTTACCGCAGAGGGTCAAACCAGGAACAATGGGTGGAAGTTGTGATGAGAAGAATTTAGACTTGGTATCAGGAAATATTTTCCAACAATCAGAGTTGCCCAGAGTGACATGGGCTGCCTGCCAAAGTGGTGACATCAGAAATGGGTCTCAATTCATAACAATCTGGTCCAGCTGGTGAGTGATGCCAAATCTTTGTAGTTCACAGTGGATCTTTGTGATGACAGTGAGCAACAGCAACAGGGCCAGGCACAGATGATGGCACTTTCATAAATCCTTGTTGACTGACTGAATGATATTTTTGATTCACTCACCAATTCTCATCACAGATCAAGGTCACATATAGTAAGGTATCAAAGAGGTCATCACTCTAATTGCATGTAGCCTATCCTAGGACCAGGAGTTATACTATTTACCACCCACCTGGTAGATAATTCTATACCACCTTCTTCCTTTCCTTCACATTATCATCACCAGAAAGCAAGGTACCTTTCATTGGGCAAAACTCCTTACATTTATAATGTATACTAAAACCAGAAAGCAATAAGGAATGGGTATGTTGTATAATTGAGGCTAGGGGAAGGAGACAGGGATCAAATCCACAGCCTGTGGGAGATACTCCTTGTTGTGAATTTGGTTGCTGTCTCTAACCTAATAATAAAAATACCTCTTATGTGTGCATATACATCTAAAGCAATTTCAGGGCAGAGATTATTATCCCCATTTTACAGATAAGGAAATCATCTCAGAGTGGCTAAGTGACTAACCCAAGGTCACACAGCTAACATGAGGAAGAAGGAGGGCTAGCACGTAGCAGGGAAGGGAAAGAAAGAGAAGGGAATAAGCATTTATATCGCACTGTGCCAAGCATTTTTCAATATTATTTCATTTGATGTGACCTAGGCTTTCTAACTTTCAACTTTATGTGTGTCCCACTATACCAAAATACCTCTCCTTTTTGCAGCATTGCTTTATAAACTTTCTCTATTCCTCTCAAATTCATAATTTTGTTCACCAGTTAAAATTTCCCCAACTCCCTGCCCCCAGAGATCTCATGCTCACTGAAATTGAATAATTTTGGGTCGTTAAAAGCTCTTTATTAAAATGCTCATATCTCTATGGGCAGACACACCCTCAGCTGGTTGTCAACCATTATCATAGGGAATTAGAACTAGAAGAAACATTTAGAGCCATGCAGCTAGTTAGCAGCATAGTTGGGACTAAGACCTAGGTCTTTTGATTGCCAACTCTTTG
Organism: Petaurus breviceps papuanus; assembly: GCF_028583685.1. Taxonomy (NCBI): domain Eukaryota; kingdom Metazoa; phylum Chordata; class Mammalia; order Diprotodontia; family Petauridae; genus Petaurus; species Petaurus breviceps. Next base: position 451,221 of record NW_027187246.1, read on the forward strand.
TACCATGTTATATCAGGGGAACAGAGAGAACTAGGCCTCTGGGGGAAAAGGGACTTGAGAGGGACTCTGTGTGTGTGTGTGTGTGTGTGTGTGTCTTTGTCTGTATGTATGTCTGTGTGTCTGTGTCTGTGTGTGTATAAGGGCTGGGAAACAGAGAGACAGAAAGACATAGAGACAGAGAGACACAGAGAGACAGAGACAGAGAGAGAAGGAAGGTTCTGGCCTAGGCACCCATCTCCCTACATGACAGGTCTTGCTTGAATAGCCTCAAAATTGGGGGCCAGGATTAACGGTCCTCTGTAGCCCTCCCTTCTAAGATGCAGATCGTAATATTTGTTCTTAATTGAAAGCTGCTTGTTCCACTCGGCTAAGGGGCCTGTGCTCACCATTTTTCAGCATTGTCCTTGCTTTCTGAATTGTACTTTTATCCTTGCTGTGAAATCACATTGCCAAGGGGTAATGTTAAAGTTGCTTTAACCATATTTTCTATTTCCCTCTCCCCCCCCTTCTTGGTTTTAAAAGGAAGGACCCTCAGTAAAAACAGGTTGGAGGTTTGTTTGTTCTGACTGCTTTTGAAGTCCTAATTGGGTGTTAGTCAAACTGGCTGTCAAGTTCCTTAATTGATGTGAAAATCTCATTGGGTCCTTGGAGGTGTGACAGAGAAGGAACTGAAGGATTTGAAGAGGAGGGTGGGAACCAAAAACTGAACAAACAGTGGGGTTTAGCTTTTCGATCCTTTGTAGGCAAAGCCCTAACTGGGAGAGGTGGGTCGAGTTGCCGGGATAAAATGTAACAAAATAACAGGTTCTAAAGGGATCAAAAGGAAACTCTGTGCCCTAGGGTGTACAGTTTGTGAAAGCATCTGGAATTCTGGAATATGTAAATGTTTCTAGAGTGAACCCTCAGAGGGTCAAGAACGATCTCAAGTCTTTGTTTTGCTGGGAGGCTGTCTTTCTCTTTGGGCATAGTCCTGTAGGATGCATCACTGACCTGGGTCTATACAGATACCTGACCAGGAATTAAATCCAGAGGCTCCTCAGAGCATAGTTGTCTTCATGTGTTTGAAGCTGCTGTCAGATAAAAGAGGGGTTTACCTTGTTCTGCTTTGGCCCCAGAGGCAGAACTAGGATCAATGGTGAGTAGTTGCAGAGAGGAAGATTTCAGTCTGAGTCTAAGAGAAAACTTCCTAATAATTGGAGCTGTCCAGAGCCAGAAAGGGCTATGAAAAAAAAAAGGTAATGAGGTGCCTATCAATGAAGATGAGAGGATATAGTAAAATCATAGCTCTGGAGCTGGAAGGGACCTTAGAAACCATCTGGTCCAATCTCCTCATTTTACAGCTGAGGAAATTGAGGCCAAAGAAGTTCAATGACTGGCCCAAGGTCAAATGAAGTCAGAGGTAGAAATCGAACAGAGGTCTTTCTACCATATCCCACTATCTTCTAGCAAAGGATGTGTAACCAGCTCTTTTCAGTACAGCCTGCACTGTTGTAGAGGTGATTCCTGTTCAGCCCATTTCGCTTTGGGACAGTTCTAATTATGGGAAGATCTTCCTTTTATCAAACTGAAATCTTCCTTAGATAGGGAGAGGGGGAAAAGCTGCCCCCTTAAAACTTGTACTCTTTATTTTAGTTGTCTTCTATAGGATCAAACAGTGGCCCTCGAATCACATTACAACAAGGGACTCTCTGAAGTGCTTTCCTGGTTGAAGATATCTTTGAGTATTAGGTACTGTTCCTGTGGAAGAGTAATCATTAGACTTTTGCTTGGGCAGAACTACTAGTAATATGCAGAAATTGCAGATACAAACAATTAGTATTGTTGTGCCCAAACCCAAATCACATACCACCTGATTTGGAGCCCACCATTAAGTCCCTTTATATTTGTCTTTGTCTCTATCCTACACCCTGTAATAGCTTGAAACAGCTTAAGGCATAGTCCTGGGTATTGACCAAGGTGTACTCCCCTAACCCCCTATTCCTGAATTAGCATTCTATATATTATCACTATGTACAAGGGTCAGTCCTGGGGTTATGGTACAAGTTTATCTAAAGTTTTATCTTAGGAAGAGACTACCCTTTGGGGGTGGCTAGGTGGTGCAGTGAATACAGCACTGGCCCTGGAGTCAGGGGGACCTGAGTTCAAATATGACCTCAGACACTTAACACAAAAAACTAGCTGTGTGACCTTGGGCAAGTCACTTAACTCCAATTGCCCTCCAAAAAAAAAAAAAGAAGAGACCACCCTGTACTCAGAAAATGACCCTAGCCTGTCCCCATTACCCAATGTCCCTCTACCCTGTACCCAGAATATGACCTTAGCCTGTCCCCATTACCCAACGACCCTCTTCCCTCTTCTAAGAGGGACCCCCTTATTCCAGGAAAAGTTGCACCCTTGTACCCTTGCACCATTTTTCCCAAATTAGTCCTGAGCTATAGATCTAACCAATGGCAATTCTTGACTTCTGTGAGTCATTGCTTATTCTAGTCCCTCCCCCCCAAGTTGTGGTTTTGTGGTTTTAGCCTTTATAAGCACTGTATGCACCCCGATTCGGGGCTGCCTGATTTGAGTCTTTACTCCAGGCAGTCTTAATCAATAAATCCACACCTAAATTTACCTTGAACCCAAGTCTCAGCTCGCTCTTATTCTCTGCACAACAGTCAAACTGTGGGCTTCTTCCTCACTAGTCACTCAACAAGCATTTACTCTATACCATACCAAACAAAGACAAAAGACAGAGTACCTGGGAATGGGGGTTGAGGCAGAGTAGGTGTTACAAAACACTTGGAAAGGTAGGAAGGGGACATTAAAGGTTTTGAATGACAAATGGAGCATTTAATATTTGATCCTGCAGGTGATGGGGAGCCATTGGAATAGGTCCAGAGGAGAAGAAAGGATAGGATTGTCTGTCAGGAAAGTACTGTCTTTTAATTCTATCTATAGCACTTAACACATAGTAAATGCTTAATCTATGTTTATTGAATTGGATTGGATTAGCATAGCCTGGGATTTTCCTGAAAATGGAAGCTCCCAGAAATACTAACCAATGAGAATAAGGGGGCAGGCACTGTGGAGTAGTATTCCAGTTTGAACACACCACAGGTGTGGTAGCAAGTGCCTGGCTTATAGTACCTACTAAATAAATGTTTATTGATTGATTGATAGGCTGTTCCAGGGCAAAGAGGCCCCAGGCATTGAGGGAAGTTCTAGGATGCAGCAGGTATAGAAAGCAGGGTTTGAAATCTAGAACATCAGAGATAGAGTTAAAAGGAAAATGAAGCCAGTTAGGTGGTTCAGCAGAAAAAGCATGAGACTTGGAATCATGAAGACTCAAGTTCAAAATCAGCCTCAGTCACTTACTAGCTGTGTGACCCTGGGCAAGTCATTTAACCTCTGCCTCAGTTTCCTCATCTGTAAAATGGGGGTAATAATAGCATCTACTTCATAAGATAATTGTAAATATCAAAGGAATAAGTAAACAATTTTAGAAATCTTAAAATGCTATATAAATGCTCGTCATTATTAGTAATACTATTATTATATAAGGGGTGACATGATTAGATTTGTGCTTCAAGAACCTTGATTTGTCATTTGAGTGAAGGATGGAATATACTGAAAAGAGACTTGAGGCAGGGATGCCATAGGCTTTTGCAATAGTCCAAGGGAAGGTGTTGAGACCCTGCACTGGAATGCTAACAACACCTTTGCAAAGTAGGGAGCATAAGTTTTAGTATTTTTATTTTTCCAGATGTGGCAGCTAAGGCTCAGGTATTTGAGGTGTGGAGGGAAAGTGGAGTGATTGGTGCATGGACACCCAAGCCTAGATTCCAGCTCAGATCCCCCAACTCTAGAGTTCAGTGCCCTTTCCACAACATCACATTGTTGCTTGTTTTGTGTGAGATGATTCCTTGTTCCTTATCCATGTTTCCTCCCTGTACTGCTTCTTTCATTTTAACAAACGAACAAGAACTTTCTCTTCACTGAAGCCCAAAGAAAAGAAAATGACTCTCAGAATCCTTCATTCATAACTGAGACATATGTACTTGGGAGTGGCAGGGTGGGAAGGGAACAGGAATGTTTTGGGAAAGGGAGATGTTTCATTTTTCAATGACCTGTATTATGGCAAATGCCATTTTAACAGCCATTAGCGTCATAAACTTCACTGTTGCGGATGGTCATTCTGACTAAAAGATGAGATTGTTCTTATCCAACTGAGAAATGATCTCAGATTTAGATACTTTGGAAAAATGCATGATTTTAAAATAAAATTAGTGATACTTTGAACTTCAAAAACCAGAAAGGTTTGTATTTCCCCCTTTTCTGTCGTATCTCATGTGGATTTTGTTGATGACTATTGGATAAGTATGGGAGTCTAGTGTTTACCTTATTTATGGGAGTTATGTCTCACACTTGAGTCCAGGGCTTTAATTTAATACAAGGTAACCTCAGTAGAAGGGACAGGTACCCTTTTCTGCTCTTACAACATAATTTCCAATCCAAGTTTCTATGTTATCATGAGCTGTCTCGATGACAACTAATGAATTCCCCCACCCCCATCCTGGCCCCAAGAGCAAGCTGGACCCCATGGAACTCAGCTGCAGGTTGTGTAATCAGCTCCCTCCTGATCTCTTATGAAGCCTCCCTCTGGCTGGCCTGGGGCCATCATTAGCTTATCCAGGGATAAGTCTGTTGGGGAGAGAGGGTAATGGGTTGAGGAAGTCCCTTAGGATGTCTGGAGGTGCTGTCTGCTGCCTGCTAGATCTCTTCTTTGGGGTGGGGGGGGGGTAATGGGTAATCCCATGTGCATTAGGGTTGAGGGAACTTGGCATCTGGATCAATTCTTTCCTCCTCCCCATCACTCTAGTCAATTAGGAGGTGAGGGGAGGTGAATGTCACCTTGTAATTGTTAATATTTGAGGAAAGTGAAAAGACAAAGCCATCAGATACCATGTGAAATGATCTACCCTCTCAATTAAAGATTTTAAGTGAGAATTACGGTTCGTAGGCATATAGGATCATAATCATAACCATTCACTGTTGGACAGAAGAAAAAAACAAGGATACTGACAGCAGCAACAATAATCCAGATTTATATAGGCACTTCCAAAACGTGCCTACTTTGGTTCCTACTTCCACAGAAATAACACAAAGCATTCTGAAGTGCTAATTCATAGTGGGATTCCTAGAACTATAGATGTCTGTCACAAGTTACTGTTTATTCTGGGGCTTATATAGAAGGTAGGATTGTTATAGGAAGAGAAGAAAGAGGGATTGGGGTTCATTCCATTTGCAGTATATTTTACCTTCTGCAGGAGGTGTTTCCTGGTTTTTCCAAACTGCTAGTGTCTCCTCCTTTCAGGTGACCTTCCATATACTTTAAAAAAAAAAAAAACAAAAACAAAACAATCCTGTGTGTACCTAGTTATTTATATGTTATTACCCTCATTAGAATGTAAATATCTTGAGGGCAGATACTGATTTTTTGCCTTTCTTTATATCTCTTCTTAGAGATATAAAGATATCTCCTATATAAAGATATATGCTTCCTAGCATATAGTACTTAATAATATTTGCTGACCATCCTTCATAGCTCAAGTGATTCCTTAAGATTTCCAAGAATCTTTGGAAATTTCTGGTTAGCTGTCACTCAGAAGACTGTTCCACACTTATCAAAGTATGTTTTATATTAAACTTTTCTGAGCTAAAAGGACTCCATAGTACCATTCTTGATAGATCCCTTCTTTGAGAATCTTTCCTTCTTTGAATTAGTCCACCATTATCTATATCTTGGAATGCCCTGCCAACTATCAGCTGTGTGACCCTAGACAAGTTTCTGAGCCTCCGTCTTCTCTTGTATAAAATGAGGGGTTATGCTAAATGATATCTAAAGTCCTTATCAGCCTGAAATTCTATGAACTCCTATAAAAGATGCTATAGATGGACCAATGCCTAGAATTGAACAGAACAAGGAAGGAAAGCAGGCTGGACTGAATGTAGAAATTGTGTGGTACTTTCAATACCCTATATTTCTCCCTTTTAGGAAAAAAACCTCATTTTTTTTCATGATCACTATTTCCTTGGCTGAGACGCAGTGTGACAGTGCATATAGTGCATAGTGCATAGAAGGTTAGCTTTGAAATCAGGAAGACTCAGGTTCAAGTTTTGACTCTGACAAATACTGTATGACCATGGCAGGATCACTTAGGTTTTCGGTTTCCCCAGCCAGCTAAGACTGTAAGTTGTTCATCTGAAAAGGGAAAGGAATTTCTATATTACCGATGATAACCTTAGCTTGAGAAATTGTGTAAAAGATATCATCATGGGCATATATAATAAGTGAGGCAATTGGACTGGTCATATAAAGAGAAATAGAAACAATAAATGAATAGCTCATACCAGGGCTTCAGGTAGATTTTCTGTGAATGCATGAAAGGCTTGGACAAGAATCATACAAGCTAAGAAGGCATGAATGGGCTGAAATCTGCAAGGGTGGAGGGAATGGCCCACATTGATGAGAAAAATTAAATAGATAAATTAATGAGAGGGCATTAAGCTTGGGAATGAAGAAGGAACTCCAAATCATTAGCCTTTTGTGACATTAGGGGTTGACATCTCCACTAGGAATTGACACAAAGCAATTTGCACCTTTTGAGGTGAGATGCTTATCTTAGGTCACTTGGTATATGTGTCTCCATTCTTGGGACACTACTCCCCTTCTCTGGCACAGTGGCTCACCAATTATGTCTCTCAACTATCACCCTAGTATTAATACAGCTAACAACTAGTACTTCTAATTCTCTAGCTATTCTAATTAACTAGCTATTTCCAATATTTTAAAACCTTGAGTCCAAAGCTATTCATAGCAAAGCTCACGATCCCCTACCTACTAAATCAGGAATTTTTTTTTTTTACCTTTTCTTTTATGTCATGGACCCCTCTGGCAGTCTGGTGAAGCCGATGGATTCCATAAAAATGTTAAAATATATAGGATTACAAAGGAAACCAGTTATTTTAAAATTAAAGTGATCTTTTTTCTCATCAAAATTTACAAACCCTTTGAAATCTATTCAAGGACCCCAAGTTCAGAACCCCTGCCCTAAATCTTCCCTCCTTTAAGCCAGATAGCATTTACCCTATGACTTCATACTGAAGTAGGAACAAGAATAATTTACCTAAAATAGGAAGTAACAAAGAAAAATAGCATAAAAGATGCCAAAAGCAACCACTATCCCAAACCACATCCTTTCACATTCCTGACTTGACTCTTGGTCCACAGAGTGGTCTTATCTTTTCTCTTATCCTGGGATCCAACTCTATGTTAATCATTAATTAACTCAATGTTAATCTTAGTTCTTTCTTTCAGATTTCATGTGGACTAAGAATGAAAGTAGTTTATTGTTTTCTTCATTGTTTTCTGTCATCACCCCCAAGATTCCGAGCAGGGGCACTGTCACATCCTTCTTCTTCCTGTAGTATTATTCATTGCCAGACTCCATTCACTCTGGACTTCAGCACTTCTTATCCTCATTTTACAGGAGAACTATGATGTTCTTTTGTATTCATACCCAGGTGTCCACCTTTGCTTTCATCTTATATATGTGCCTTTAAAAAAAATCTGAGTTTGTATATGAGTTCCTTATGTATCCAGATTTGTCTCTTTAAATTACTCTTCCCTTCAGAGTTAGAATGAGCCTTACAGGCTCTCATATACAACTGTCTAATTTTACTCAAACTGAAGTACTGAGGGGGGTTAAACATCGTAGAGGCCATCATGTCCAGCACTTTAATTTGACTTATGAGGAAACTGAGGTGTGAAGGGGTTAAGCAATTTGTCCAGAGTTACATATGTAACAATATCTGAGGTGGAGTTCGAATTCAGGTCTTTCTAACTCCAGGTCCACTGCCCTATCCACTTTGCTGCACTGGTTTTTTGTCATTATCTGAATAATTTCTGTCTGTGTTTTTAGAATTTCATTCTTAATAGCTTCCGTCCACTCTTGTGTTAACCTCCCTTATAGAATATTGGGTGAATGGATCTTATCTTTCCTTTCTCTAAATTATTTGAAACTTACTCTCAGGAAATTTTGGTGGTATGCAAGGCTATTTCTGACTTTCCTCTCTCTCCTTATCATGTTAATACCTGACATGTATATGATGCATTCCAATTTTGCAAAGCATCTAATATACAGTATCTCATCTGAGATCCACAGCAACCCTGTGAAGAAGCTAGTATAAATATTATTATTCTTATTTTACAGATGTGGTAACTGAAGCTCAAATAGGTTAAATCACTTGTCCAGGGTCATAACAGCTAATTAGTGTGAGGGTGGATTTGAACCCAGATCTTCCTAATTCCAAGTCTAGCACTCTATTCATTATGCCACACTTGTCAACAACATTCATGTCATTTCTATTTCAGAAACCAGTTCTAACTTGTTTTCCAGATCCAGGTTCCTAATACCAGCTTCCCTTGTCATTTCCTCCACCTTATGAAGGATAAAATTATCATTAAGGCAAGTCACAAATTTCTCAGTTTTTCTTTTTTTGGCAGAGAGAGAGAGCCCTGACAGATGTCCATAGAGTTAAAGTCCCCCATCACAACAATCTCATGTTTCTTCTGTGCCAGGTTTGTTATCTGTTTCCCAGTCTCCTCGATAATTCCTCCTTCTGTCCAGGTAGTCTATAAAATACTCCCAAATAATAGCACCTGTGTTTCTTCCTCTGCTATAGTGCCATGCTCCCCCTGTCTAGTTCCTAGATTTCCACACATGACAGCATCATTAACATGGAGTACCATTCCATTTCCCCAAACTCCTACACTAGCATTTTATCTATTGTAATTCTTTTGAATAAGATATGCTCTTTCAGAGTCATATACCTGGTATAAGTACCAACCTCTCAGGGTGAAAGGATTGGACTAGATGGTCTCTGAAGTTCTACCTCAACATCTCAGATCCAAGAAAATGTGGGATCTTACTTACTTCGGGATGTCTAGGTCTCCCTGTTTATTACTTATTCATTGTACTTTTGTGTATAGACATCTGAGGCCATAGAGGTTTTTTTTTAAGCAATTGGGGTTAAGTAACTTGCTCAAGTCTACATGGCCAGTTATTTCTGGGTGGGTGCTAAGTGTCTGAGCCCAGGATTCGATTTCCAGGTCATCCTGACACTGGAGCTGGTGCTCTTACTCACTGTGCTACCTGGCCGCTCCGAAGCCATAGAGTTTTATAGATTATGGCTTATCTATAACATGGAGACAATGACATTTGTCCCACTGCCACTACCTCCATCAATGAATTGTTGTGATAAGGGCATGAAAGCACTGTATAAATGGGAGTTAAATATGAGGCCACAGTTTTGTATCTAGGTCAGAGAGGGTTCACAGTCATCCAGAGTTGTTAATTACTTTCAGGACTATACAAATGAAACCAGTTATTTTAGAATTAAAGTGTTTTTTTTTCATCAAAAATTTACAGACCCCTTGAAATCTATTCAAAGACCACAGGTTAAGAACCCCTGCACTAAATCTTCTCCCCTTTAAGTAAGAGAGTATTTATCATATGACTTCATACTGAAGTGGAAACAAGAATAATTTACCTAAAATTGAAAGCAGCAAAGACTCTGGTATTCAGCGGAGTAGGCATTGTTAAGGCATTGCTGGTTCTTGAGTATGGGTAGTTAGAGTATGAAGCAGTTATATAATGCAAGGGGAAAAGTAATAAAATACTATTTATTGGAATGAATAAAAATCATAGAACAAAAATCACAGACTTAAGAATCACAATAGAACACAACATTCATCAATTCTAACCCCAATCTGAAAGGAATTTCACTATAACATAAAGTGGAAAAGGTGCTGGATTTGGTGTTGAGCAAATTGGGTTTGAATTCTGACTTCCTATGACACTATCTTTGTGATGCTAGGTAAGACACTTAGTCTCTCGGGGCCTTACAACCAAGGAAAAGATTGTTATCAGAAAGGTTGACCACAGTCACTCATTTTCAGCCTTCTGTGTCTTATGAACATTACATGTTCCAGAAAATATTAGAGATGTGTATTATAATGAATCTTAACATTTAATTTAAAAGCAAAACCCAACAACCTAACACTGGCACAATTGATAGTCACTGATCTTAGAGCCAGTAAGACTTGAGTTCAAGTCCTACCTCTGAAACATTGTAGCTGTGTGACTTTGGACCCATCACCTAATTTTTCAATAGGTAATTGTCTAAGACTATTTGTGGCAGAGAAGGTACCCATCTGCATTGCTAGAGGTATTTTCTTTACCTGGGAGTTCCTTACACCAATGGGAGTTCCTTATACAAGGTCCTGTCCCCAACCTACAATGACACTAAATCAGTTAAAACAATACATCCATGCTGGAGACTTCATTATAGATGTGCTCCTCCTTAAGGCTTCAGAGTTGGTCAGAGTAGCAGAGGATGCAATTAAGCAATCCTAGGTACTCTTTGAAAGAACTGCTTCCATAGTCATCTGAGAAGCCAGACTCCAAGGGATTAAGAAATGAGTTGGCAACTATATCTAGCAACATATACCTGTAGTTCCTGCTACTGAAAAGGCTGAGGCTGGCAGATCCACTGTGGTCATGAGATATAGTAGGGCAAGAGGGCATTAAAGCTGCACTATAGAAATAAATGCCATCTGGCACACTGGCACAAATTTGGTGAGCACCTGGTAGGGGAGGACCACCAGAATGCTTAAGGAGGGGTAAACTGGTCCAAGTCTGAAAAATAGAGCAGATCAAAACTTCTTTGCTGACTAGGATGAGGTATGAGCCCACAAATGGATGTTGCATTTCCAGCTTAGGAGATCTAGAGACCCAGTCTCAAAACTGATGAAGAAGGTTGTCATAAGTAGAGTCAACAAATGTACTACCAATTCTTTGGCAGGAAAAGGGAGGAGAGGTAGAAGAAGATGTATGAGGGTAGTTTGAGAGGATTGCAAGGTCAAGTGAAGGATTTTGAGGAGGGGAGAGATGTAAGCACTCGGGTAGGTAGCAGAGAAGTTAACAGTAGATAAGGAAAGAATGAAGATGAGAGAAAATGGTGAAAAATGTGGGATCAAGTTATACCTTGACAAGGAGACTGGAACAAGGAAGAGAGGATGGGTGAAGGTGAAGAATTTTGATGGGTTATATGGGGGAATGAGAAGAACTCATAATGGATGGCCTCAATTTTCCCAGTAAAGTAGGAGGCAAGGTGTTAAGCTAAGAGAGAGTTATATAGGTATTGGTTAACTTGAGGATAGAGGGAAATATTTTAAATAACCACCACAAGAAGTGTTATGGAGTCAAGTAGAGAATAATAAAATGATTATTCCACAGCAATGAGGGTCCAATGGAGATTATAAAGCATGAATTAGATATGAGACCAACCAGGTGGCATGACTTCCTCCACTGGCAACAGTGTGCAAATAGGAGCAGGAAAAGGGGGGATGGGTAGGGCACATTAACCAAAGGCTAAGTTTTGTCAAGGCACAGGCAATGATAGAATAAGAGGCAAGGAATTCAAGGGTAGAGGACAGTACATAGCTGAACTGGCCAATTGTAGGGTCAACACTATGAAGAGAGGATAGTGAGGCCAGAGTAGAGTTCTCAGATTGGGGACTCGAGGTCACAGTGAGGACAGAAGGAAACTGAACCACAGAGATTAGGGGATTGCTCTCTAAAAAGTGCCAATTGATTGAAGTCCTGATTTTTCTGGATTCTGTAATGGAGGGGGATGGGACAACATTGGAGTGAGCGGGTGAAAAGGTGGCATTTGGACTGGGTGGAGTTAGTAGGGGACAACAACAAGGGTGTTAGAATCTATCATGTTATATCTTGAAAAATAGATGATTTTGGGTGGGGCAGAGTTTGGGAACGAGGTCAGGGTCAGTAACTGCCTACTGTTTGGGCCCTCTCAGGCTGAACTCGTATGTGGTGTGAGTTCTGTGACCTCTTCCTAAGATTTTAAGGAATGAAGCTTGTCCAGAAGTTACCTTGTATATGTTGCACATGAATTTGTCTCCCTTTTTCCTTGACAGTCACCATATCCCTGACATAAGAAACCATACTCTATAGAGAACTTAACCCAGGAACTCCCACCTTGGGGCCCTGCTGTTCTGACTGGCAGTTGCCTCAGTTATCCAAACTCCAGTCACACAACTCCCTGGCCAATTTCTTGATAACTACTCCCTCCTCCTCTCCCTACCCCTCAAACCTCCAGCTTTCTAGTTATTAAACCATAGTCCAATCAGTTGTCATTGGTTCTGAAAAGGGTGCATCAATCTCCTCCCCTATAGCTACACTCATCATTGCTGTAGCTTTCCAAACTAAAGTATCTCTTTCAGGACACCATTTCCCTTTATGTGGTTTTTTCCTCCATTGGAATGTAAGCTCCTTGAGGATGGGAACTGTCTTTGATTTAGTGTTTGTGTTCCTGGTCCTTAGTACAGTGCATGGCATAGAATAAATGCTTAATACATGCTTTTTTACATTCATTCATTTACTCAGTTATTCATTCAAATGGATAACATCCTGAGCCCAGAACTAAACAAGAGGAAGAGAATAGGTTGGATTGCATTTAGGAAAAAACTGCAGTTTTTTCAATGATGTCAAGTCACTTGCTGACAAGAAACCCCTCTTTTTTTTTTTTAAACCAACATGTTGTATGTTATATAACTGCAGATTGAGGAACAAATCTGTCATAGAAAAATCAAAACTGTAAGTGACCTAGAATTCAATGTAATATATGGTGGGTATAGGTAGTCCATGGCATATTAACAGTGATGACTGGTACATGAAAGTTAGTATCCAGAACATGTATGTTCCATTCATGAATGAGAGCCAGGGAAGACAGATGCAGGAATGATTGTTTCACTGATATCCATTGGAGATTAGAAGAACTAAAGGAATCCCACTGGTGTATGTATAATATGTAGAGCTGAAGAGGATTATAGAGGTACTCTAGCCCAAGACACTCAGATGATTGTAACCAAAAAAGGATAAGTGATTTACCTAAGGATTTCTGTTCCCACTCCCCCAGGAGAATTTAAGCTCTTTGATGATGATGATGATGGATATAGTTTCATTTTTGACTCTACATCTCTAGCATAGTGCATTGCATATGGTGGGTGCTTAGCAAATGCTTGTTGAATTGAATGTAGGTCATACAGTTATAGGTTGCAAAGGTCAAAACTGGACTTTGAGCCTGCATTTTCTGCCTCCAAATCCAGTGTGCTTTCTAATCTGCCACATTGCCTCTCTCTCTAGAGGATTTACAGGTCATAGATTTAGAAAAGGAGGGACCTTAGAAACCATCTAGTATAATTTCCTCATTAGAGAGTTGAGACCCAGAGAGATTAAGGGACTTGTGATGGAGTTGAGATTTGAACTCAGTTCCTTAGACTAAAAATCCAGTTCCCTTCCTCTGTACTATTAGTATCCACCTATAGGAGATATGTATGTATGTATGTATATATTTTCTTTTTCAGAGGGGAAGGCAGGGCAATAGGGGTTAAGTGACTTGCCCAAGGTTACAAGGCTAGTAACTAAGTGTCTGAGGCCGGATTTGAACTCAGGTCCTCCTGACTCCAGGACTGGTATTCTATTCACTGTACCCCCTAGCTGCCCCCCACCTATAGGATATTGACAAAAATCCCACGTGGTACCTTATGATCTCTTCTGATGACTCAGTGCTCACATTGATGTGATCATACATAGATCCACTGAAGTTTTAAGGAAGTATATAAAATCCCTTAAGATGATCAATTAAATATATTAGCAGGATTCTAGAAGCATAACATCTTGATTCATGAAAGAATTGCCATCTGCCCAGTAACCCTGCTTTTCATAATTGATGGTAGTTTTAAACAACAACTTCATTATGAAGGTGATTGTTTCCCTTAATATTGTTTATTGATATATCATTGCACATGATTTTAGTTTTAGCTTTTTTTTTTTTTGGAGGGCAATTGGGGTTAAGTGCCTCGCCCAAGGTAACACAGCTAGTTTTTTGTGTCAAGTGTCTGAGGCCGAATTTGAACTCAGGTCCTCCTGACTCCAGAACCGGTGCTCTATTCAGTGCTCCACCTAGCTGCCCCACATGATTTTGGTTTTAACATTATTTCTGTTTGTCTGGTTCTTGGGTACCTCTCCCCAGTACACACACCATAATACAATTTAAATTCCTTGGTTACCTAGGTTAGGGCAGCTGGGTGGTACTATGGAGTCAGGAAGATCTGAGTTCAAATTTGACCTCAGACACTGCTAGCTGTGTGACCCTGAACAAGTCACATAACCTCTTTTTATCTCAGTTTCTTTAATTGCAAAGTAAGGATAGTAATAGCATTTATCTCTTAGGATTATTGTGAAGATCAAATGAGAGGATAACTGCAAAGTGCTTAACACTGTGTCTGGCACATAGTAAATACTCTATAAATGTTAGCTGTTATTCTTATGCCCTTTTCCAGCTTCCTTTGTCGCCCTTTTTATAGGGCTTGCTACATGCTCTGCACCTATTATGTAGAGATGTAAATCCCTGAATCACAGAAATTTAGAGCCAGAAGAGATCTTTGTTTTACCGAGGAAGAAACTGAGGCCTGAGAGAAGGGACTTGTCCAATGTATCCCAGAGAATTTATGGAACAGGCACAACCAGAACTTGGACTTTACACCTCTCTTGGTCTGCTGGTCTTTCTACCACACTCTGCTGCTCAGCCATTGTTTTCTAGCATGTCAATTATTTAATAAATATCATCTGTGATGAAAACCCTAGACTGAGAAGACTTGGTGGTAGTGGGTGGAGGGGGGAGGGGGAGAGGGAGGAGGAAAGAAGCCTTGATTACTGTCTTCAAGTATTTGAAAGACTGTCATGTGGAAAAGCCATTAGACTTGTAGTGCTTGGCAGAACTGGGACCCATGGGTATAAATTACAGGGAGACAGATTTTTGGCTCAATATAAGCACCAACTTCCTAATGATTAGATCTGTTCAAAATTGGAATGGGCTGCCCCAGGAGGTAGTGAGTTCTCCAGAAAAGGAGGTCATCAAGCAGGAGCTGAATGACCGTTCCTAGAGGGACAAATATTTCAGGTAGGGGTTGAATTACTTGAACTCTGAGGTCTCTTCCAGCACTGAGATTTTATGCTTTTTGAACCAAGGCAAATGGGTCAAAGCCTGGGAGGTTTGTTGTTGACCATATTTGCATGTGAAAGACAGGAATTTGGAGCAAAGGGTTTGAGGTGGAGGGTGACAATGACAGTTTTTTCAGTTAGGCTTTTTGTTCTGTCTGCTGCTACTGATTCATTTCTGTGGCAGGCACAAAAGGTCTTGAAGGCTGAGGGAAGCTGTGGGGCCTCAAACCCACATAGCCCTTTGTAGTTTGTTGGCATGTAGACACTTGAAATTGTTTGAAGGGGAATGCAGGTTGACAATCAAGAATTTACTACACTTCAGGGGACTTTCTAACCCTAAGTCAGATAGAGGCTTGGGACAGGGACTTTGATCTTATAATCAAAGGATGTCATTTCAAAAGACAGGCTAAATCCCTGTGGACTTTAATTAGCTAGAAGGGTAACCTGTATCCCAAAAGAGTTTAGCCACTAATACTTTTGGAGCTGACAGATATGTAAGTGAAGTCCTGCCTTTTTCACTAAAAGAGCTGAAACTTATTCTGTGGCCTATAAACCAAAAAAGATGATAGAGCTAATGGTTCCTTTTTACCAGGAGGCACTATGACCTTAGCTGAAAACTACAGCTGAAACTCATATGTGGGGAAAAAGGTACAGTAACCTCGTGGTAGAAAGAGAGTTGGTAAGGCTTCCCAGAGGGCTACAACAGAAGCTATATGCTGCCTATCAAGGAACAGTGGAGATACTCTATTTGTTGGAGAGTGAGCCCAGCACAGAGCCATGTGATGACATCACCAGAAGACATTGTGGCATTGGAGGCATGACTTGTGTATATATTCTCAACCCCCAAGTAGATCCCTATGTGTGAGTTCACTCTTCCCACTGGTAGTTTATATATTTATTGGAGTGTGTCCCAGGTTTATGGGGCTATATTTCTTACTATGATATTTCATTAAATTCTGTTGTCTTGACCTAATTGTGCATTCTCTCTGACTAGTAAAAGTAAAAATATATCTGTAGGAGTTCATATGCTATGGTTTTGAGTGGATGTGGATCCACAGAGTACCTTGAATGCAGGGTGATTTTATAGGGCCCACAATTGAGGGGTTCTCTTAGTGCTTCAATTTCAAATAAAGCAATGAAAAAATTCATCCCCAGGTTGCTGAAACTGTTCTCAAAATTGGCCAGCTTCTGTGCCATTATCAATTGCTTAGTATGTCCAGCTGTCTATATTTAATTATTTCTGAGGATGAATTAGTGATCTCTGTCTCAGATCATTGGGACAAGTTTCGTTGAATTCAAACTTTAATTAAAGCTTGATCAGCAAAGCACTATGTGCTATTGGGCAGAAAGTCACCCCTTGCTGATTAATTTGCCTGCTGAACTAACTCTACGAGTTCAGGATTCTAAAATCCTTAATCCTGGAATATTCCACCCATTGGATTCCCACAGTGAAAATCTATTTCTGCCATCCCTCCCCAAGACCAAATGAGGGAAGGGGAAGAAATAGAAAATCTATTATCATCTCCTCTTAATTGAACTCAATCTAAAAATTAAAGAACTCACTGACATTTTCTCCCCTCTGAGCAGCTGGCTTGGTCTAAACTGTCTGAGTTGATGTCCCAATCTCCTTCTTGATGTAACTATGATGGTTTTTTAGGAGGTTTAGACATGATTTTTTATTGTGTGAAAAAGAAAAATACAATGGAATATATGGTAATGATGAATCTTTCGACTTTGTGTCTAAAATTGCTTCTAGGCATGAATTATTACATAATAATTCATGCCCGGTTGTGTCTTATTGCTTAATAAGCGTATGGAAAATGGTTATGTCTGAATTGCTTCTCTGCTGTCATTTAGGGGTTGTTTAAATTGTGCTAGCACTGTGGTATGAGGGGAGATTAGAATCACTGATAAAGCCATTGTAGAGAAACTAAAGATGGAGTCATTCTTGGGTTATAGACTGATAACAGTAGAACTTGTACCATAAACTTCTCTCATCTGGATTTGGAGTCTAAAGAGCTAGGTTTGCTTCCTGAATCCACTATAGACTATCTGTGTGATCCTGGGTCAGTCATTTCTTCTTTATAAGCTTAAATTTCCTCATCTCCAAAATGAGGGAATAGACCTAGGTGTCCTCTAAGATTCCTTCCAGGCTTAGATCCTTGAGTATATAGTTGTTATATATTAAAATTCCCTTTCCTCCTTACCCCCACTTCTTTTCACTCAAATATCTTTGTGTGTGTGTGTGTGTGTTTGAGAAGTATTTTATTATTAGGGTTCTCAGATACAGTTTTAAGTCATGGATGGGTAGAAGTACCTATTGGTGGAAGAAGTTCCCACATTATACCAATGGAATGACAGATGTTTTCCATATTCTATTCACTTTACGAAAGCAACAGAGGAGAAGCATTGCCAAGTGGATGGAAGTCAGACCCTGGAGCCTGGTTTAAATTCTACTTCTGGTACATGTGATCATGTAACCTCCCAGGGTCATAGGCAGCTCTCTAATATAAGTTACAGAGAAGTCACTGATATGCATCAGGTGAGGGAATTTCCACACTCAAATTTCTCAGAAACAGATAAAATTAGAGACCTGCCCTCCCCAAATGAAAGCAAAGATCCTCTTTTGGTTAGGGCATCACCTTGATCTCACTTCTGTCCCTGTGTTACCAAGGCCTTCTTTCAGATGCTGGGTTTCACTTAAGCGAGATACTGTTGCAAAAGATCATATGTTGATGAGAACAGGCAGTAGGGAATTTTTTCTTGTCTCACAAGAGTGGAGTGGGCTTTTTTAGTCTCATAACATTCTGCATTAATAATAAGATATGAATCATATAAGCATGGTATAACAGAAAGAGAACTGAACCTATGGTCAAAACACAAGAATTCAAACCCCAAATCCTCTATTTCTTAGATTTCTTCTTGTGACTTGGGGCAAGTCATCAAGCCTCAATTTCCTTACCTGTAAGATGGGGCTATTACTATTTGTACTACCATGAATAAATGAGACAACATTTATAAAAGTGCTTTATAAATTGTAAATCACTACACCCATGAATAATAATAATTATTGCTACTGTTCTTTGTTAGCACATTACTGATCTTAGTCCTCTCCTGATATGGCAGTAGTTAACATGGTATGAGTTAAGGAGCTCCTCTATTCCTTAAATATCTCCCTTTCATTGTCTGAAATTCTGTTAGAAATTCAGTTGCATTAACGAACTTAAAAAAATACTATGGAGCAGAGTGGGAGATTTAGAGGTTTAATAGAGATAGGGAAGGAGAGGTTTAATTGTGGTGCATGTGGGTGGTTGGCCCAGCCAGGGATACTATAGGGAGATGTAAGAAGAAGGAGGACACTGGATGTTTGGACACTGGGGGAGAAGTCCAGGAGATGAGAGAGAGAGAGACGGGGGAAAAAAGTAGGAACATGGAAGGAAAAGTGTTGACTATATCATTTTGCTGAGAGGTGACATTATTTAACTGAACAGATACCATCTCAGAAGCTTGGGCTTGATCTACACCACAGCTCAGAATTAGATTATGTCAGAAATGTTTTGTTTCCATTTTTTATCGAAGTCTAAGCATTGCAAATGTAGTCTCTGTAAGCTCTTAATGTCTATATCCCAATTCCCCTTTGACTTATGGGTAGTGTTCCCAAGCAAGGCCACATCTCTTCCGCAGGGTTCTAGGGATATCCCTCGAGGGATTGAAAGCGTCTCTTTTCTGATGCTATCAGCTTGTGCTCCTCTTCTTGTGTGTTCTTCCCAATGTTAACTGTCAGGGACTAGTGCTCCAGTTCCATTAAGCTAAATAAAATCAATTAGATTTTACAAAAGTGTATTTGCTGAAAACACAGAGCAAGACTAGGAATACAAACATTTCCTCCCAACAGGAAGCCCATTCCCCCCTAAATCACCTGGTGAGAGTGGGCTCAAACTAAAAGCAATTTCTACATAGCTTTTGCCTACTAAGTTCACTTCTGAATTTAACGTGGTCAATGGAAGATTTGCTGCTATTCCCTCTTGAATGCCTTTGATCTAAGTTGGGTCAAGCATAAAGCTCCTGACCCTGTTCCTCACTACCTGGGCTGGCTGAAACACCTGGCATGTGCTCTGACTCTTGGACATTTCATAGCTAACCATTCTGATCTTTTGAAGCTAAATCAGAGAGCTGGCCCTTTTATTCATATCATCATGCATGTTTTGGAAGCAGGTTCCCCAACTTGGTTCACATGTGGCTGGTAGTTGGGAGAGAATTATGTGTATGCTCTGGGGGTGGAGCTCAATTGCCCAGTTTCCTGTTACATCTAAGAAGTCCCTGACTGGTCATAGGACCATGGAATTTACAGATGGAGAAACTAAAGCCACAGAGGGACAAATGCACTAAGAGAACTAGTCTAGGACCCAGATCTCTATTTGTTAGTTGGTACCTATACACACACACACACACACTCACACACACACACACACACACACAAATCCAAAAACTAAGTGGATTATTAGGGACAGGGAATGGAATAAACATTTATTAAGTCATTACTAAACTCTGTAGAGATTTGTCTCATTTGGTCCTCACAACAGCCCTGTGAGGTAGGTGCTATTATTATCCCTATTTTACAGCTGAGGAAACTGAGGCAGACAGAGAGGTTAAGTCACATAGGGGTGACAGGATCATATAGCCAGTAAATTTCTGACACTGGATTTGAACTCAGTTCTTTTTGACTCTAGATCCAGTGGTCTATCCTCTGCACCATCTAGCAGCCCATGTTATTAAAACATAGATACAGAGATATCACATTTTAAATATCATCTCAAGGGGGCGGCCAGGTAGCACAGCAAGTAAGAGCACTGGCTCCAGTGTTGAGAAGACCTGGAGATCGAATCCTGGGCTCAGACACTTAGCACCCACCCAGAAACACCTGGCCGTGTAACCTTGAGCAAGTTACTTAACCCCAATTGCTTTAAAAAATATATATATATCATCTCAAAAGATAAAAATATATAAGGTCAACTCCAGACAAACATTCTACATGTACAGTAGAGAAAGTTCATTTTTCAGATCCTTTCACTGAAACTTCTCCCTTTTCTAGCTCTTCTTCCCTTTTTAGGGATTCATCCTCTTGTATAACTTGTCCAGTGAAAAGGACCTTATTCTCAATTAGCACTGGATTTGCATTCAGAAGTAGATTTGAATCATGGTTCTAGACCTCATAACCTGCATGATTTTGGGCAAATTTTACCTCCTGTCTGTATCTCAGTTTCTTCAATGAAGAAATCGGGTTAAATGACCACGAAAATCCCTTCTGTCTTTGAGTCTTATGTACTTATCTCCAAATAAAGTATTGTTTAATACTAGTTTAAGGGGTGACATTTTTAGGGTGAGATTCCATTTGAGTAGTAGACTCTTGAAAATGAGAACATCTAAGAATCAAAGTTTAAAATGATCATGGATTAATGGCAAATGGTCGGGTAGGTAATTTTGATCAGAAAGCCCTGCTAAAATTCCCTCAGTTAGGTGGTACATATATGTACCCTTTTCAATTGCTGGTAAAAGTGAATACATCAGTGACAATTATGAACTATGGCTTTGAGTGCATGCTAACCTAAAGAGTGAATGCCTTGGATCTGGGAAAGTTTTTCTGGGTGTTCACAGGTGAAAACTGAGATCCCAGTTTGCTATAGCCAAAGATCCTGGCATTGGACTTGCTATATATGGATAGGTCAAGGACACCCTTCTTTTAATTAATTATTAATTAATCCCTCTCCAGCACATCTTACATACATTAAGCCATTTCCCATTCTGCTCCCATCTTATGACCAATGTCATTTTCACCTTATATCTCCCCAAATGCCATTTTAATATTAACCTTGTAGTCCTACTTTCAGTAGCTGTTTGCTGCAATTTACAAAGCCTTGCACGTGCCCAGTAAAAGCCCACATTCCATTCTTTTAGATTGCCCTGGTTCATTCTTAATTCGTCCTAGATTCATATTTTGACTCTTCTGTCTTGGGTTCTACTGATGCTGCATTCTCGTGGTCCTCCATGTTGTTATCACTCCTTTCTGGACTGTGTAGATGTCTAGAATAACTCATGTGTTCATTTCAAGATTAAAAGACACTATTTCTCTTCCCTGTCTTGTCTCTACCTGTTTTCTTACGATAACATGTTCAAAATAATACATTCTTAACATGAAGCTCTCTAGGTCAATGCACATTTCTTTGAGGGGACTCTCTTTCCAACAGCCTGAGCTAAGAGCTGCTTTTTGCTCAGGTCTTTTCTGCCCCAAGCTTTGGCCAATTTTTGTATCATATCCCTTACAGTCAGATGCCCTGTAAGGTCCCTTCTAGCTATAAAACCTATGATTTTTTGTGACCCTTTTACTTGAAAGGCTAGACTTTAAGATCACTTTAAAGTAGAAAAATCTTGTAATTTGAGAGAAGACAATGTGATACAATGGGAAAATTTCAGGATAGAGAGTCAGGAGATCTGGGTTCTACTCTCTACTTTATCCAAACTAGCTCTGCTGGAAAAAAGTCCCTTTATCTCTATGGATGTCATTTTCCTCATATATGGAGTGAGGGTGTGGGATTGAGATGAGATTCAGGCCGGTGTAAGTCGAAAAGGACTGAATTTGGAGGCAGAGGACTTCGCATTTGAGCTCAGAGTTTCTCTATCTGTGTGACATTCCCTCCTTTCCCTGGGACTCAGTTTTCTCATCTACAAAATGAAAAGGTTGGACTATATGAACTCTAAAGTCTCTTCCAATTCCAACTCTGGTTCTGTGACTTTCCTGGATATTGGTTCCCTCATTTGTGAAATGAGGATGTTAGACTTCAGTGATCTCTAAGCTTTCTCCCATTTTTAAATGCAATGGTCCTATGCACTGGATAGCTAGCCAGGTGGCCCTGTCCTCTAAAGCAGAATCCAGTGCAGCCCCCAGATTCTATGTCAGCGGTATGCTCTCCACCAGCCAGAGCACAGAGGAACGCTCCTTTTCATAATTAGAGGTTACTGTAGGAGAAAAGAGAGGGGAGGGGAATAACAGCCCAGCAGCCCCCTGGTGTACTCCACAGCAAGCTGTAGGTCACAGAGGCGTGTGCCCTGCTATGCTTGTGATCAAGACCATGTCTATTCATTTCTCTCTCCCTGGGCAAGGGTGGGGAAAAGTGGGGGGGAGGAGGGAACCAGCTCTAATGGTCAAAAAGAACTAACACGAGATAAAGGAAACACTTCAAAGCTGGGATTTAGAATTAAAGGGGCCATAGAGGAATTTTTCTCTGAGGCATGTGGGAATTGCATAGTCCAACATGTGGATGGTTGTCATGACCTGATAGAGAGAATTTGAAAAAAAAAAATTTTTTTTTAATGATCTCAGTGAATCTTGTGAGTATGTGTGTGAATCTCTGCATCTGGCAATGGGGGGAAAATTAATTTTGTTTAATTTTTAATCAGACAGGCTGGGACAACCACGGAGCACCACTTGACAATCAGAATACTAATGAATAGCCCACTGTGCCAGGCTGCCTTTAAAGGCCTGCAAACAATACGCTCACACAGAGTGCTGGGATGCTGTTTAGCTGCAGTGACTGGGAGAGCAGCAGCCTCCCACCTTTCAGAACTCAGAAAATGCTTTCCTCCCTATCAGCTCATTTAAGTCAGGCCAGGCTCCAGTCAATTATTTTCTGGAGTGCAGGCAGATAGGCTGTAGGAAATAGCAAATATTGGGCTTCCAAGACTCACCGGCAGAGCACATCAAAGCCGGTGTCTAGTGATATGTTTTAGTCCTTGATAAATCTGTCATCTTAATTTTTTTTTTTAGTTTCTTCAAGGTTTTGCCTGTTTGTTTGTTTTGCCTGACTGTATTTGGAAGGAATCCCGAATTTCTCACTCTCTCACCTGACTGGGGTAGGTTTACCCCTATGATTGAAGCAGAACTGGCTCTGAACCTTTTTTTTTCTCCTTCTTAAAGAAAGACTATAATCAGTCGTATGTCTCAGGCTGTTTCCAGAAAGACAGAGACAGATGGGTAGAAGGGGAAAAAATTATCTATGCCTAAAAATTATGTTTACCTCATCCCCTTTTATCAATAGCCATCACTTAATAAGGCTGAATGTGGAAGATACATGGCCTGCATTCCAATGAGCTCTGAGACATAAATTAAGTAGCCAGGATGGGCATTGAAACCGTGTCCTACCAGCCTCTATTCGAAATGGGTGTTTTATCGCCCCTTCTATGTTCTACTGTCAAATAGGATGACATAATTGCACATCTAGTGGAAGGGAAGACTATATACTAGGTAATGTTATAAGCTCTTAGCAGCTTTTGAAGTTGGTTATCTCTAACTATGTCTAAGGGAAAAAGCCCTTCATTGCTAATATGGAGAACATAGCCCCTTTTCCAATGAGACCAATGATACTTTAGAATATTATAATGTAGGCAAAATAGGTGCTGTTCTTCCAATATGGCTTCCAACCATCGTTGAAATTATTTTTTATTGTCATACCATGTCATGACAATTTTTATTGTCATACTTCTACTTAGTGAGGTTCATGAAGGTAGAGTCTAGTTGTGTTCAGCACCGTGTTTCTTCTAGCACCCATCATAGGAGGTGCTTAGTAAATGTTTGAATTGACTTGTGTTACCTAGTCAAGGAAGTGTTCCATGATCTTCCCTCTACCTCCAACTCAGTGATAGCAGCCTTCCCTATCAGACTTGTTGTGGTATCACTTTTTTTCTTTTCTTGTCTTATCTCATCTTTTCTTTTTTTTAAAGTTCTATTGTTTCCTTTTATTGTTACAATATAATCTTTTCTGGAAGCACCCCATTTCCTTTGACATTAAAGTCTCCCTGATAACAAAGAAAAACAGTTGGACAAAAACACCGGCTAAGATGACTATGTCTGACTATATATAGATAGCATGTTGTCCTGGTAGACTCCCACCCCTCTGCAGAGAGGAGGGAGGCATGTTTCATTGTCATTTCTTCACAATTATTACTGTTTTTTCAATTATTTGGAATTCATCTTCCTTTTAGTGTTCTTTTCTTTGATATTATCACAGTAATTGTGTACAGTTATCCTTTCAACATTGTGACTTTCCCCATCACAGTTTCATATATTGTGGATCAGCATAAAAATTTAAATGGGAATTTTTGGGGAGTTTTGTGGAAGCTGCAGATGACATGTGAAGGCTGGTAGACAACATAGAGCCTATGACCAAATACTTAACCCAAATTTTACAATAAGGTACTATAAATACCCCATAAAAGAAAGAGGGGGCAGCTAGGTGGCACAGTGAATAGAGCACTGGCCCTGGAGTCAGGAGAACCTGAGTTCAAATGTGGCCTCAGACACTTGACACTTAGTAGCTGTGTGACCTTGGGCAAGTCACAGTCCCAAATACCTTGACTTCCCCCCTCCAAAAAAAAAAAAGAAAGAGAAAACATTTAGATTTCTCTGCTATGAAGGGAGGGTCAAAATTTTACACAGATTTTCCAAATCAAGGTGGCACTGTACCCCTAACCCCTGTGATGTGGATGGGATAACTGTATCTATAGTTCACTTTGCAGCAGATCATACAAATCTTCCTCTAAATTTTTCTCATTTGTAGTCCTTATAGCTCAATAATATTTCATTATATTCACATTTTTTCAACCAATCTCCGATCTATGGCCACTTACTTTTTTCTGCACTAGTTCTTTGCTACCATAGCACTTTTTATTCCTAACATGTTGTATATTATTTTATACTCTGTTGTACCTGTCTGTCTTCTACTTGTGAGGTACAGGAGGGTAGAGATCACGTGTTTTCAAAATTTTCTACTTCTTTCAGCACCAAGCATAGGAGGTCCTTAGTAAATGTTTCTTGAATTGAACTACAGTAGGGTATCAAGATGAGGGGGCAGGTAGCTAGCACAGTGGGTAGAGCACTGGGTTTGGAGTAAGGAAGACTCATCTTCCTTAGTTCAAATCTGGCCTCAGACAGACACTAACTAGCTGTGTGACTCTGGGCAAGTCACTTAACCCTGTTTGCCTCAATTTCCTTATCTGTAAAATAACCTGGAGAAGGAAATGGCAGACTCCTCTGGTATCTTTGCCAAGAAAACCCCAAGTGGGGTCATGAAGAATTGGACATGCCTGAAAATAACTGAACAACAACAAATTTGGATAAGGGAAAGGAAGAGAATAAATCTTTAGGTAAGTGCGTTTTGTGTGCCAGGCACTTTTTTTTAAATAAAAATTTTTTTCTCATTTGATCCTCACAATAACCCTGCAAGGTAGGTGCTATTATTATCCCCATTTGGCATTTGAAGAAATTGAGGCAAACAGAAGATAAGGGACTTGCCCAGGGTTACACAACTAGTAAGTCTGGATTTGAACTCAGGTCTCCTTGACTCTAGGCAGAGCGCTCTATCCATTGTGCTACCTCCCTGCCTCTGATATTGGGTAAACTGATACCTTAAAGGGTCTGAACTGAGAAAATCAAACTGCTCAGTTACTGAGGTCAGGTTGTTCACTATCACCCCTTGGAATTTAACGGGGTTTAGAAAATAAAAGAAGAAGAAAGATCCAGCACTTTCTTCTAAGAAAGAGCCAAGGCCCCAGGTTGCTGATAGTTGAATAAGCCTAAGGCCAACAGTTGGATCCTTGAGAGACCCAGATGAATGTTTTGTTTTTGTTTTTGCTCTAGAAGAGTCAGCTTACTGCAGTAGAACAGATAATAACCTGGGAGTATCCAGTTTGTAGAGCTGGTGTCGAGTCACGGTTTTGCCTTTTTCTAGCAAGTGATCTTGGGAAATCATTTAAACATCTTTGAGCTCCAGTTCCCTCATTTATAAAACGGAAATATCTTCAGGTTCTCCCTTACAGGATTGTTGTGAGGTTCAAATGTGGTAATGGAAGCAGAGCGCTTGGTAACTGTAAAGCAATGTATAAATTTCAGCTATTATTCAGTCCCACTCTTCTCCTCTGAAAAATGAAGGGGTTGGATCTCCAAGGTCTCTTCCAGTTCTCCACCCTGGGGTCACTTTTGGGGTCCCAGTGTCCTCATCCATAAAATGAGAGTCACATTAAATAATCTCTAAGGTCTCTCCCAGCTACAGATTATGTTGCTATTTTTAGACCATACAGGGAAATCAGGCAAATCTTTGGGGCTCACCATGCCTTTAACAGACAGAGTCCTGAACCTGGATTTAGGTAGGAAGACCTGAGTTCAAATTCCCTGACAGAACTTTGACCAATCATATAATCCTGGGTAATTCATTTAAGTTGTTTAGCCTCTGTTTCTTGTCTGTAAAATGGGTATTTTGACAATTCTTTCTTCATGGGGTTGTTCTGGGCGTCAAATGTGATGCTATACATAAAGAGATTTGCAAACCTTAAAGCACTATGTAACTGCTATTTCTTCATCATCATCATGGACATAGAAAGGCTTGTTCTCTGGCTGGAAAGGGAAATTCAGAGAAGAAAACCCCATGCTTATGATTTATTGTAAAGATCTACATGGTTCTTTTGGCATCTGGGGCCCTTTACTTTCCCTCCATAACAGACTTGCCCTCTTGGCAGCTTTTCTCTTTTCCTCCTCTCACTTCATTGATATTAGCCATAAAACAGCAGTAATTTGGATTCCTATCATATATTAAGGTTTCCAAAATATTTTCTCAAGAAACCCAGGGAAGTAGATAGTGCAGATATTGGTATCCCCATTTTACAGACAGGGCCTGGAAAGTTAAGCAATTTTCCTAGGTCACTGAGTTAGTGTCAGAGCTGACACTGGAAATCAGTTGGACTCTTCCCCTGGAGCTTCTTCTATTGTTCTACCTCTCCCTTGCCAACTTTTCTGTTTCTTCTTCCCTTCAGGCTCCAGGGGGACTTGAGAGCAGGAATCAGATCAACCCTTCAGTGTCAGGGATAGAAGCATGTAATGCTGAAAGAGATTATCCTGCCCAGTATGATCCTTTGATAGATAAGGACTTGGCCATGGCATTTTCCAATTGCGAATCATTAAATCTGACAAAATGCCTAGAGGCTGTCACCATGATCTCTGCCTCTACAAGTGGCTCTTTTTATGAAGCATACTTTGCGGTGGAAGGGATGGGTGAAGGAATAGCTGAATTGATCTGGTGAAGAGTAGGTGCATAATTGGGGCAGTGAGGTGGTACAGTGGATAGAGTGCCAGACCTGACATCAGGAAGACTGAACTCAGATACTTACTAGCTGAGTGAACCTGGGCAAGTCGTTTAACCCTGTTTGCCCCACTTCCTTATCTATAAAATGAGCTGCAAAAAGAATTGGCAAGTCACTCCAGTATCTTTGCCAAGAAAACCTCAAATGGTATCAAGAGTCAGATGTGACCAAAAAATGACTGAACCACAATAGGTGCCTAATAATTGTTTGTTGAATGAATAGATGAATACATCTAGCTCATGTACTGAAAACAGCCTCTTGTGTTTTTGACTCTGGTACTTGTCATTGCTTGGCTCCAGAGAAAAGCAATGGAACTTCAGGGCAGAAGATGAATTGCCTGAGGCATACTCCTTAATGTTAGGGAGCTTTTTTTTTTTTTTTAACTAAGGGACTCATCAGCTTCCTGGAAAATATGGCCAGACATGAGTGAGGAATGCTGCAAGGTCCTTCCGTGGTCTCTCTGCCTGCCAATAGTGACCTCCTCCCTACCCCCACTGGTGTTTGAGGTTCAGGACTGGTAAAGGCTGAGTTGCCATTGAGGCCTCATTTGACTGCATAATGGAGATACCAGAAAGACCAGCCTGAACCAAGCAAGGGAGAAAGTCAGAGAGGGTGTGTAGTAGTGTCTTTAGTGAAGAGATAGATAGCTCTTTGCCTTGAATTTTCTGTGGAGCCATTTATAGAAGAATTAGAGCAGAAGCGAACATTGATGAAATGATCATCCCTTATTGAAACTGAACTTGGAGCATAGGAAGGCATATTCTCCCTGAGAATTGTCTAGAAAGAGACAGCTGAAGACTGGGAAAGAGGGAAATGGAAGTTTTGGAGCTTTACTAGAGTAATGGAGGAGATGAGAGTGTTAATGTATCTTTTCATTTCTTAATTCTTTTCAGTAAATATACTCATCTATCATTTGAATATATGTTCCTTTGAGTTTTTTGAAGTTGGGAAGGAGATAATAATTTTAAGGAGGAATTGGCTACCTAGCCAATCTTGATAAATTTATCAAACATTATATGATAATGATCTTTATATTTAATTTTCTGGATTGAGCCAAGCCAGGACCGAGATGGGCACTAGAAATGAATAAATGAAAAAAAAACATTTATTTGGCTTTTAATATGTTCCAAGCATGACTCTGGGTGCTGAAGATATAAACACAAAAGCCAAGACAATTCCTTTCCTGAAGGAGCTAACCGTTCTAATGGGGGATACAACACACATGAAGTGTGGTGGCCAAGGAAGGGCACATTGGTCAGGGAAATTTTCCAGGATGATGAGTAGAATCCTAGGGGTATAAACTGACACATGTCATCCAGGAATAATAGCAGAATTGATTTGATTGTAGATCATAGATTCAGAACTGGAGGGGAAGGTGTAAAGGTGAGACAGTTGGTGAGACTGTGGCAGAAGTACCCAGTAAGGAGGGACAGAAGTGAAGCATGATGACAGGGGCTGTCTTGAAGTAAAGGTCTGGGAAAGTGAGTTACCAATCAGGAAAGCTGGCTTCAGGGCAGAAGTTCCTCAGAGGCAAAGATTGGACATGGGTGAGGTTATGGAGAATGATAACAATTTCTTTCAGTGTTGGCACAGAGAACCAGGAAGAAAATCTAGAGCAACGGTGTCAAACTCAAATAGAAATGAAGCCACTAAACTTTACTTAAAGGACAGAACACCACATATTAACAATATATTCTATTATATTTTTAATTTATTTTGTTAAATATTTCCCAATTACATTTTTGGGTTTCTTTGGACTATTGTGATCCACAAGCTGGGTGTTTGATACCTCTGATTCAGAGCTATACATATATGAAAGAGGTCTGGGCTAGTGAAGAACTCAGAGGGTGAAATGGTGACTCATATAGCATTATATTCAGAATGAGTATTCCAGCCTCCCACTCCTGGGAGTCAAGTGCATATGGTATATATGTGACCCAGTGATTCGTCTTTTAATGTTCAATGCCCACTTAAAGGTAGATGTTTTTGTAGGTAGGTGTTTTTGTATAGAAGTAAACTACTTGTGCCTTTATCCCTATACTTTTATGTGTCAGCTCTTTGTAGATCCTTATCAGCTAAGAGAAATGCAAAGCTTACTTTGTGATAATAACTGTTCCCTGCCTTTGTGGACATTTCAGTTTAGTAAGGGGATAAAACACACAACAAATGATCTACAGTATTCTGTGAGAGCTACATCACCGAAACACAAAATGCCATAAGAGGTCTTAGGGAGGATGTCACTACTCACAGGAATGATCAGGGCAGGTTTCATGGAGTGGGGTAGTACTTGATCTGGGCTTTTAAGGACATATAGAAATTCAAGAAATGAAGAGAATGAGATGGAGGTGAGGGAATGTTCTAAGCATAGGGAATAGAAAGAACAAAGAAAGGCATGAAGGCAGGGAAGTACTGATTTTTTGGTGTGGTGGTGATGGTACAAAAAGTAGTTTAATTTTATGAGTGGACTTAGGAGGAGAATATGAGAGAAGGTTGGTGAAGGCCCTTGAAGGTCAAGTAAAGAAGTATGAACTTTCCTTGGTAGGCAAAAAAGGAACACCTGAAGAATTCTGAATAGAGGAATGACATGACTAAGTTTATATGTAAGAAAGATTAATCTGAATGTAATGAAATGCATTGTGCTATAAGAAATGATGAAAGGGCTGGTTTCAGAGAAATCTGGGAAGACTTCAATGAACTGGTGGAAAATAAAAGGAGCAGAGCCAGGAGAACAATTTATACCACAAGAAGGGCTTTGCAAAGACAAACAACTTTGAAAGACATAAGAACTCTAGTTAACAGGATGACCAACCAGAATTCCAGATGACTTATGGTGAAACATGCTACCCATCTTCTGACAGAGAGGTAATGATTCAGGCTGCCACATTGAGACATGTCTTTGGGACATCACCAATGAAGGAATTAGTTTTGCTTGATTATGCATATTCGTTATAAGTTCTCCTTCAGCTCTACTGTCTTTCAAAGTGGGTAGATGGAAATGGAATTAGGGTTAAAATTAGGGTTAGGGTTAGGAAAAGATATTTGTTCATGGAGAAAAGAAAGTAAAATTTAAAAATAAAAATTAATCTATCAGTGATATGTAGGATGAATTGGAGGAAGAGGAAAGTAAAGGTATAAAGAGTTATAATGCTATTGTAACATCTTAGAGGGGTAATGAGGGCCTGTACAGGTGTGGCAGCAGTATTGAGACTAGACATGAAGGGAGACATGTGAGATGACACAGAGGTAGACAAGATTTGGTTAGAATGATTGGACATGAGAGATAATGAAAAGAAAAGTCAAAGACAAAACCAAGGTTGCAAATATAGGGGATCTGGTAAAATGGTACAGTCACAGACAAAATACATGAATAAGAAGGTTTAGAGGGAAGAAGAATAAGGAGGAGGAGGAGGAGGAGAAGAAGAAGAAGGAGAAGAAAAAGGAGAAGGAGAAGAAGAAGGAGAAGGAGGAGAAGAAGGAGGAGAAGAAGGAGGAGGAGGAGGAGAAGAAGAAGGTTTAGAGGGAAAGTTTATGAGTTTGGTTTGACAGATGTTGAATTTGAGCTACTACTGTGACAACTAGGTGGAGGTATCCCATTGGCAGTTGAAGGTGCAGATCTGGCCAGGGTGTGGATGAAAAGAGAAAAAGTTGGAAGGAGAAGAAAAATAATCAAGAAGTTCCAGCTGCCATAGTAAGATTTTAAAGCTGCTTGAGAATCAATGGTACCATTTCCAAATTATATACAAGAAATATTTCATATGCTTAGATTTGGCTCTTGGGAAAATCCTCATGAAGAAATTTGCCCTAAAGATTCCATTTCCAGGTAAAATCCCATTAATGGACTCCATGGGACATCTGAATTGTTTTGTTGTAATGGAATCTGACTATGATACATATATGACTAGAAATCACATTTTAAGTCTGTAGGACCTCGAGAACAAACAGAGTGAATTCCAGACTCTGGTAGTGTATTAGCAAGTGGAATGTAGTGCTCTGAACATAGTAGGGACAGGAAGGTGGTCTCATGCTTAGAGCACCCCCTCCTCTTTCTTCTTCCTAGCTCCTAGTGTTTTCAGTCTATTGTTTGCTCTTTTGCACCTCTCCCCTTACTTTCACTCGCTCTCTCTTACTTTCTCTTTCCTTGCTTTCTTTTATTCCCTCTTATTCTTTCTCTTCCTCTCTCTTTCTGTCTCCATCTTGGTCTCTCTGACTGTCTCTTTGTCTCTCTCTCCCAGTATACAAGTTGTATTTATTTACTTATATACACATTTTATTCCTTCAGTAGAATGTAAGCTCCATTATCTTTGTATCTGAAGGCACAATGCTCTGTACATTTTTTTTTCAGTCTGGATCTGTTATTTCAATCATGTGGGAAATTTCTAGTGTAGAAACTATGCCCACTGATGTAGATCAGCAAGTCAAATCGTAACAGAAAGTTATGTAGGGTTCTAGGAGTTTAAGTGACCAGCTCGTGATCATGTTGGTTTGTGTTAGAAGCAGCACTTGATCCTAGATATTTCTTGCTTGATAGGAAGTCCTCTCAGTGTAAGTAGGAACTTAAGAAATGTCTGGGGAAGTGAATTGGGTAAGGTGAATTTTTAGATGGATTTTGTCTAATGGTTGGGATATATAAGGTTAGGAGGTAGTAAAGAAGTTTCATATTTAATTAAAAACATTTATTTTTGTATTTAGTATTAGGCTAAATGCTAGAGAAGGTAGAGAAGAAGCCATGTCCAGGACTTTGGAGATCTTATAATTCCACCAGAGAATATTAAATTGTAAGGAATATGTGTATTTTCACATGTGTATGTGAAAAAGAGAATTAGGTAAGACAGTATACCTCAATTATTATAATTGTAAATGTAATTTGCAAATATAAAAGTGCAGATGTAGGGGCAGCCAGGTAGCCCAGCGAGTAAGAGCACCGGCCCCAGTGTCTGGATGACCTGGGGATCGAATCCGGGCTCAGATACTTAGCACCCACCCAGAAACACCTGGCCGTGTAACCTTGAGCAAGTTACTTAACCCCAATTGCTTATTAAAAAAAAAGTACAAATGTAATTATCATTCCCATTTTATGGATGAAGAATCTGAAGCTCTGAAAATTTAATAATAGCTAGCATTTATATTGTACTACTAAATTACTAGCACTATGTTAAGCACTTTACAAACATATCATCTTATATCACAAAGATCCTAGGAGGTAGATACTATTATTATACCTATTTTACAGTGGAGGAAACTGAGGCAAACAGAGATTAAGCGACTTGCTCACCCAATTAGTATGTCTGAGGTTGAATGTGAACTCAGGTCCTCCTGACTCCAGGCTCTATCTACTTACTAAAGATAACATGCCTCTCCAATGAACCGACTGTATGTTTCCTACAGGAAGCTCTACAAGAGACCAGAACTACAGTATTTAGGAAAGGACTCATGGAAGACATAGGACTTGAAATGGAATTCAAAGAAGAATTGGTTATGGAGTTAGAAAATCTTAATATAAGTTCTGATTCTCATACTTAAATCTACTTATGGTCCTGGGCAAGTCTTTTACTTCTCTGTACCTCAGTTTCCTCATCTGCAAAATAGGGATATTGTTGTTTACCAAATGATTTCACACTGCAGAGGTCCAGAGGCACACAAATAGTATGTTATGTTTAGGTGTTGAAACCAGTTTTTCTGACTCCAGGTTCAGTGCTGTTTCTGAGATGAGACATCACTTTAGTCTTCCATAAATGTGAGGTTTTTTGTTGTTATTTTCTTTTTACTATTCTCATTGGCATATCCATAGTGCTTCCTAAATGTTTATGGAATGAATGAATACATGAAGAAGGAGTTCAGCTTTCCTCTCCCCCACCTATAATACAAAAAAGTACCCAATGAACCTTCAGGGTCTGGTGATCAATACAGGGCAGGTTTCCATAAAAAACAAAACATCTTCTTGGTCTGGATTGCTTGTTGAATAGAATTTTTTTTTATGACTATATAAAAAAGTTGCTCTCTGCAAGTCCAGAACCTAATCACAGAAAAGGGAAAGATGAGGAAGAGTTTAAATGTAAAAAGGCTACTCGGTCAATACTTTCATAAAGTAGGAATACATTCTTTGAGTGAATTAGAAAGGGAGCAAAGTTATTGACCAATAATGATTGGGGGAAAGGGAGGTTAAATAGCTAAACCTATTAGCCCTGGAGTTAGTTGACTCAAATGGACAGTTCCTAGAAGTTCAGGGGTATAGCCATTGTTTTAGCCGGCCAAACAGAAACTCCCTTTTCAGTTCAATCAGAGAAATATTTTCATGCCTCCTGAAAGGAACAAAGGACCCAGAGGCATTATTACAGTTAGTCTGACACCTCATTATTTCTGTTTTCTGATCTTTGCTTTCTGTGGCTATATCAACTGGGGGGGGCAGGTGGAGATCAGCTGGACAAAGACCAACTATCCCCACCCTGTACCACATACAGTAGGATGAAACATAGAGTTCCTTAGCCTAGGATTCAAGATCCTTCCCAATCTACCTTTCCAGTTTATTTGAACACTATTTCCTTTCATGACATTCTATTCTTGCACTGCCAAAGCCAACCTCTTGTCTTCATACTGGCTGGCACACAGATTTAAAATGTCTTTCCCACTGGCTTCCATTGGTCCTCTTCTTTCAAAATTCATCTCAAGTATCAGCCCCTCCATGAAACCATGAACATCCACCTGTTGTCCTAGCTGAAGTTTTTTCTATCTCCTCAAAAATTTCTAGAGCACCATCTGGATTGCTTCTTTCTCTCCATCACATTCTACCCTGTATTATATTTATCTGTGTACTTAAGATATTCCCTCAGTAGAATAATATAAACACCTTGATGGCAGTGCCTGGGATGTATCCTCCAGCATCTAGCACAATGCCTTTCCTTTGTGCTGTGGATGAAGATCTGTAAGGGTACATTAGGATCTAGTCCAAGCCTTTCATTTTCTCTTCATTCCAAGAACACAGAACAGTGTACCATTGAAAACTAACCCAAGTCTGAGGTGCCATTTGGTTACCATTTATTCACAACTGTAGCTCACTACCCACCCACCAATGTTTCTCTTTAGACTGGACTAAACCATGGAACACATCAATTCAAAGTTATAGACAATTAAATAGAACAACAAGGTAAATCATAAGGGAAGTTACCCCCATAAAAAATAAAGGTATATTCTCTCACAAATTCCTAAAACATTGTTTGTAGTAGGAATATACATAGACAGTATTAATTATATTAATATACATAAACAAGGATCATAGGTAGAAGATGGAACACATGAAGGCAGGGCAACTGATTCTCTTGGTGTCACATGTCCCTCTCTTTCTCCAGAGTTGATGCTGCCAATATCATTTGTCTTCTCATATTGTCTGCTATTCTGGTGATATCATTGACTGAGTTGCCTCTGCTGTGTTGTGAGCTACTGGTATCATCTGCTGGGTTATTTTCTCCATTATAATCCCTTATACTGACTCTCCAATAGTGATTCCTTGATAGGTTCCTAACATCTACTGCTTTAGTAGTGGAGCCTTGCCATATCTCTTTTTGTTCATTTGTGCACAGTCTCAGGAACAGTTCAGCTTTTTTTGTGAGTCAGACCCATAGCTGCGCTCACTCAATAAGTACAGACCCTTACATAGGTTGTCTTTTTTTTTTTAAATTGCTTTGCTTCCGCATCAGTCACCACTCCAGGTCTACCCACTATTTGGATTCATCAAGAACATTTGTTTTCAACTCCTGTTATTGCCCTGGTCTCTAGTACCAGAATTTTGCAAATCATCCTGGGGCATTACTTGGCAAGACTTGAGGGGTATTCTGGAAATAGTATACTTATCCTATCAGCATCAGAATCACTGCTTTCAACAACACATGTACAGTTTGAGCAAATTGAGGACTAGAAAGGAGAAATAATTTCTTCAAGATCATATTAATGTCTTTCTGGAATATATGCTCATAAAATTTATGGAAATAGGGAAGCACTAATAATTTTCTGTTACCTCTGGAAACTTAACCAATCAATTCATAAACATTTATTTAGTTGCCAACTATGTGGCAGACACTGAGCTAGGTTCTGGGGATACAAAGACAAAAAACAAAGAAAGTCTGTGTCTTCAAGGAACTTGGATCTATCAGAGCAAATATGCATGATATATCAGTAAATACAAAATATATGTTCAGGAAATCAAGCTAATTTCATTGGGAGTGAGAGAAGAATTAGTACCTGTGGGATCAGGAAAAACCTTATATAGGAAGCAACACTTGGGCTGAGCATTGAAAGAAGCCAAGGATGATTCTAAGAAGTAGAGGTGAGAAGGTGAATGTTCCAGGCATGAGGAAAAGCACAAAGATAGATGCAATGTTATATCTGAGGAACTACAAGTAGCCCAG
This sequence comes from Petaurus breviceps papuanus, assembly GCF_028583685.1. Lineage (NCBI taxonomy): Eukaryota > Metazoa > Chordata > Mammalia > Diprotodontia > Petauridae > Petaurus > Petaurus breviceps. The sequence continues at coordinate 486,940 of NW_027187246.1, forward strand.
CTTTATTGGATCATAGAGTATGTGACTGATATACAAGTATGGAAAGGTAGGCTGTAGGCATTTTGTGAAGGGCTTTATTTAAATAAAGGAATTTATTTTTGACCTTTGGGGGAATAAGGAGCCATTGGAGTTTTTGAGCTAGGGCAGGGGTGGGGTGGGAATATACCACCTGAATATCCCTTTGGCAACTATATGGTAAATAAACTGGAGAGGGCATAGATTTAAGGAGGAGATATGAATTAGGAGACTATTTCAATAGTCCAGGTGTGAGGTGATCAGGACCTGAGCTAGGGTAAGAGGCAGCTAGGTGGTACAGTTGGATAGAGCACTGACCCTAGAGTCAGGAGGACCTGAGTTCAAATGTGACCTCAGACACTTACTAGCTGTATGACCCTGAGTGGAGAGAAGGGGATAGATGAAATATATCGTTGGCTATAAAATAGACAAAACTTGGAACCTGGTTGGTTATAGTGGTGAGTAGGAGGAGTGAGGAGAGTGACCAAAGTTGTGCCTCTCATTGAACGGAATAATGGTGGAGCTTGCATTAGAAATAGCGAAGTCAGGAGGAGTGGGTAGGGTTTGGGGAAAGATAATGAAGTTTGTTTTAGACACAATGAGTTTGAGATGCTTTTCCCCAGTGACCAGGCAACATGAGGATTTATATGACCTGCCTGCCATCCCCAGTGGTCTCTTGAGTTGTGTTCAATGATTTCTGAATGACTCTTCAACACAAAGGCATAAGAACAGTATCATGACTCACATTCCAAGGGGATAATGATTGGAGTGCCCATTGCCTAGGTAATAAAGGGAACATTAATTGCTATTCAAAAAAGTGATTTGCAATTGAGCGCTCAATAGATTTTAAAGTACTTTGATATTAACCCTGCCACCATCTCATAAGGAGATTCTAGACTCATACTGGAGACTCTTAAGACATGAATGACCTCCCACAGCCTAATATCTTCTTTCAATTGTTATCTATGACAATCCAAGAAAATGCACTACCCTTCTAACTTAAATTCCCTTGCAATCCAAGTCAGTGACTGTTCTGACCTGATACTTTTGTAGCAAAGCATGATGAGAGAAGGCCTGGTATTGATTTAAAAAACGTGGAACCACCAGAACAAGTATGAATATAGCCCTGTTTAATCTTAACAGTTTTAAATATTGCTAATGCCGTTCATTATGAAATATTCAGTGAGTTGAGTGTTATTAAGCTGAGAGTAGGATTAAAGTGAGGTATTATTCTATTTAAACTTTGGCTTATTGGGGATTTGAAAGTTCTTAAATCCAACAGGACAGATAGTATAGTGTTTCAAAAAGGGATGTATTTCCATTCTAGTAGAATATTCATTTGTTCATTCATTCATTGTTTCAACAAGAATTTATTGAGTGTGTAGGCAATGGAGTAGAAGCAAAATTTGGAATGAATGTGGTCCTTCTTTTCTAGGAGCTTATGGTCCAGTAAAAGGACAAAACACAAATACAAATAATTATAATACATGATAAGTGCATTTTTCATTCATACGGACCTTTGACCTCCTTTTAAAAGGATGAAAACTGAGTTCCAGGAAAGTGGAGTCTTGCTTAAGGTATTTAGGATCACTATTTAGATCTGGGAAGGACCTTAAAATTACCTCATCCAATTAATCACTCATCAAGCAATTATTAAATGCCCAAGATGTGCCAGGTTCTGTGCTTGTTGCTAAGAGTGAAAAGACAAATAAAACAGTTCGTGACCTCAAGGAGCTTATATTCTATCAAATATATTCAATGAGAAATGAGAAAGCTGAAACCCAAGGAGGCTAAGTGGAATACCCAAGGTCACATATGTAATAAGTGGCAGAGCTAAGACTCAAACCTACAGATCCTTTTACCCAAATACAATGCTCTTTACCACTATAAATAAGAAATAGTGACCGGATTTGAACCAAAGTTTTCTGAATCCAAATCAAGTGTTCTTTCCATATGGTAAAGTTACATGTATCTCACAGGATCATATGGGGCAAAGTGAATGACAATAAGTGGAAAAAGAATTCTGATGGTAACTTAGAGTTAATGAAAAATCTCTATATCTTTACACTTGAGAATTAATTTAAATGTAAATAGTTATGAAGATGTTTACTTGCTTATATTGATGTTGTTTCTAATAACATTTAATAAAAATGCACCAGAGTATTTGATTAATTAAAGTACCCCAATCATGCCAAATAATAGATAATTGATATAATTAAAACATAAATAGGAAATACAACCAAAAAATCCTACACAGCAGTTACATGGATCTTGCTGCTTATAGTATCATAATAAGTATTAGTTGAACTCTATTGAACAGTATGTCATAGTTTGGTCCGATGAAGTTAATCTTTCTGTTCATCATTTCCATCCCCTTTCTCTGTGCCTTTCTATTTGACATTTTCTGGGCTTGGAGTGTACTCCCTCCTCACTTTTGCCTATAGAATTTCTCAATTCTTTCAAGACACAGCTCAAGCATCACCTTCTTTAGGAAACGTTTCCTGATCCCCCAACTGCTATTTATTTTGTATGTACCCCAGTCCAATAAACATTTCCAATAAACATTCATTAAGTGCCCCTTATGTATAAGGATCATGCTAAGTGGTAGGGATATAATTTTTTAAAAAAGAGATTATCACTGACCTCAAGTAGCTTACAGTCTAAAGGGAGACACAAAAAAAGAGGCAGGAAAGAGGTGGGGGCGGGGGCAGACAACATATTTTGTGCAGGGGCATCTTGTTCCATTGGGTTGAAACCAGGAAGGGTAGTAGGTACAAAGTGGAGTGAGCTGAGAGTCCAGTTCTGCCCTCTATAAAGGAAGGCACTGGGAGGAGTTTGGTACTCTGCCCTCCAGTCAGAGGGGAGAGGAGGCTGAGGGAGGGGGTGTCAATCAAAGGATGTTTGGAAGTGATGAACTTATCCTGGGAGGGGCATCTTATTTGTGGAGTTGAAACCAGGCAGATCAATGGATGCACAGTGGAATGTAAATATTCTACATATATTTCCATATTTACATGTTCCGCCCCTTCCTCCCAGTCCTTACACCTTTCTCCCCTCAACATGCTACATGATCCAGTGACACTATACAAAACTCTGTCTCCCAGATCTGGGAATTTTCACTGACTGTCCTCCATGACTAGAACTATATATATAACTATGTAACTATAACCCTCTTCATCTTCACCTTCTGGCTTCCTTTAAGTCTCAGCTGAGGTCCTACCTTCTGCCCTTCCCAGTCTTTTTAAAGCTTAGTTGTTTTTGCTTTGAGATTATCCTCAACTTTTCATGTAGATAGCTTGTTTGTATGGCTTGGAGTCAGGAAGACCTGAGTTCAAATCCAGCCACTGAAATTTCTTAGCTATACATATTTACAACAAAGGTTTTATTTCTCATGTTTTTGGGGTGGGGAGAGGTGGGAGGGAAAAAATACAGATCTGAAAATAATTTAATGTATTAATTTAAATTAACTTAAATTAAAAAAAAGAAAGTGATTAGGATTCTTTTCACCTATAGTATTTCTATCTTAGATTATTTCAGAATCAAGGGCATCTAATTTTAGGGTTAGAAAGGACTTTAGACATTCATCTAGTTTAACCCACCTCATTTTATGTATGAGAAAATTTAGACCCATCAAAGTGAAGTTACTTACTCAAGGTCCCTTTGCTAGGAAATGGTAATGTTGCGGTTTGAATCTAGGAATACTGACTCCAAATTCAGGTCTCTTTCAATTAGTGCCCTTTGTGCTACACACACCAGCATCGAGGTTTGCATACACTGAACACTTTCTACAAAAATCCACATCATGGTGGTATGGATATCACTCCCATCCTCATAAGTTCTGGCAGGTTATTCCAAGAGGGAAAGGCTTAGAGTCTAGGTCTGCTGAAAAGCTGTGTGTCTGCTGCCTAGAGGCCAGCCTTGTAAAGTTCAGAGAACTTCCTCAGCAGAAGGCTAGTTGGCTACAACATGATGATTTTTTTTTTTAGCTACAGGCACTCCTGAAGACTGTTTTCTAATGTGTGGAGAGGTTTTGACCTGCCTCAGGGAGGGAGGGCCCTTAGCCATGAAGTCAAAGAGATGTGAAAATACTGATTGGTAAGGAACTACACACATTCTTACTGGGAGAAGATTATAGGCCTTGAATAGAAAACCAAGATAATCATAAGACATACCCTCCCCACCTCACAGCTTTGTTGTGAGGAAATTGATTTGCAAACTGCAACACAATATAGAACAATAATTCAACTACTGTTGAACCCCGATTAGATTTTAAGCACCTTGAAATCAAGTTTTTCGTTGTATTTATTTTTTAGGGCAGTAAGGTGGCAAAGTTGGTAAAATACTAGGCTTGAAATCAGGAAGACTTGAGTTCAAATCTAGTCTCAGACACTTATAAGCTCTGTGACCCTGGGCAAGTCACTTTAATTTCTACTTGCCTCAGTTTCCCTATCTGTAAAATGGGATGATAGTAGCACCTACCTTCCAGGATTATTATGAGGATCAAATGAGATAATCATTGGCCAGGCACAGTGTCTGGCACATAGTAAGCACTACATAAATGTTAACTATTATTATTATTTTGTATCTCTAGTGACTGGCACATAGAATCACTGAAATGGAAAGGGCCTCAGAGGTTAGCCAGTTCAACAAGTGACTTGATGAAGGATTCTCTCAGTAATATACTTGACAATTGATTATTCAACCTTTTCTTGAATATCTTTTCTTCTCCAGGGAGGAGGAACCTATTATCTCTCAGGATATTCTATCCCATAGACTCTTTCCAAATAAAATAGCCCTTCCAATACTTGAAAATAGCTTTCTTATCTTCTCTCCCACAAGTCTTCTTTTCTCCAGGCTAAACATTCCCAGTTCCTTTAATAGTTGGTCCTTTTTTTCTGGAGGGGTGTGATAGTAATGGCATTTAAAGATTCCCCTGTATTGGCTTGGTTTTTCAAATTGATTGTGTTAAAACCCAGAGCTTGTTAATCCCATCTGTGGGATGGACTTGTTGGTGTGAAAAGAAAGCCTTGAACTGGGAGGAGCTGGTGATTTAGATTTGGAGAGACACAAGAGAGAGGCAGAAGAACTTTTTGGAAGCAGCACCTCATGGAGGCAGAGAGAGACTGAGAGAATTGCTGGGGGCCACTTTGAATTGCCCTGGACTTTTGAGACCTGCCCCCTGAGCTGCCAAGGACTGAGGAGACATGGCTGTTTTGCTGGTACTTTGTCTGTCTGTTTTGATGTTGTTTTGCCAGATTTGTCCACTGGTGAAAGACAGTCCTGTTGTTGAAGAAGTCCTGGAACCTGGCTTTTGGTTAAGAAGCCCTGAGACTGTCCTGCAGACAGAGAGTGAATACTGTCCACTGGTGAAGGACAGTGCTGTTGTTGCAGGGGTCT
>NW_027187246.1:492361-535865 GCF_028583685.1 Petaurus breviceps papuanus
TTGTTGCAGGGGTCTGGGAACCTTTCTGTTGGTTCAGAAGCCCTGAAGAAGGATTTTCTTGTTGTATGTTTACAGAAATCCTGGGAGAGGGTTTTGCTAATGTTTTCAGGGGTTCTAGGACTGTTCTACAGACAGAGGATGAATTAATGAAGAGACTGGCAATGTATCTTGTGGCCTTGCTAAGCCTTGTCTCCCCAGGAACTAAGATTGCTGAGAACTTGCCTCATCTCAAGATGAAGAAAAGACCTCCATTTGGGTATTAAGTGCTGTGCTTAAACTTGATGTAACTCTGGGGTAGATTCAGTTGTGATCCAGGGGTGGGGAACTTTTGACCTTTTTGTGCTCTGTGATTGAACAAATGAAGGTACTTTACTTATGTTTGGGAACTAATCTCCATTTGAGAAGAGGGGCTTTGTGGTGGACTAAATGAAGGTACAGCCTAGGAGTGGAGTAGTATTTAGAACAGGGACTTTGTAATTGATTGAATGATTGGAAGGTCCTGGGGTGGGGTAGTACTTGGAGATTATTTAATCACACTTAGTAAATGCTGTATTTTGAATGATGTCATGTTTTGACCTTCTCTGTTCTTGGTTTGTCACTGAATAAAATGGAGAGCACCTATGCTGGTATTTTGAACCTTGGGAAGTTGCCTTTCCTTGGCATTACATTACAAGGGGGGAAGGCAAGGCAATTGGGATTAAGTGACTTTCCCAAGGTCACAGAGCTAGTTTAGTGTCAAGTGTCTGAGGGCAAATTTGAACTCAGGTCCTCCCTACTCCAGGGCTGGTGTTCTATTCACTGTACCATCTAGCTGCCCCCTAGCTTTCTTAACAATGGGATTTCTGCCCATCTATATTTACACTTTCTAATACTTTCCTACTCCCTGGAGGTCTTCAGGCAAGTGCCGATTGCCACATGTTCAGCATGTTTTAATGGAAATTTCTTTCTGGTTGCTGAGGTCCCTTCTAAATAAAATGACATAATTATTCTATAATTATAATTGTGTCACAAAATGTTAGAATTGGAAAGGGCTTTAAAGATCATGTAGTGCAGGGTTCTTGATCTTTGTTTTTTTTGCCTCATAGACCTTTTTGGAAATCTGCAGAAGCCAATGGAATCCTTTTTAGAATAATGTTTTTTAAATGCATAAAATAAAATACATTGGACTGTAAGGAAAATCAATTATATTGGAATACAATTCATTAAATATTGCTTTAAAATTTCATGCACCGCAGGTTGAAAATTATTGATTTAATGTAATCACTTTACTTTGTAAATGAGGAAAGATGCCAAGAGTCTAAACAAAATCATGTGAAGAAAAAATATGGGGGTGGCTAGGTGATGCAGTGAATAGGGCACCAGCTCTGGAGTCAGGAGGACCTGAGTTCAAATCCGGCTTCAGACACTTAACACTTACTAGCAGAGTGACTTTGGGCAAGGCACTTAACCCAAATTGCCCTGCCTTACCCTCTCAAAAAAAAAAAGAAGAAAAGAAAAAATATGAGGATTTTAGTGGACTACATGTAAAATATGAGACAATAATATGACAGAAGCATAGTGCTCAGAATGAGGAAGGGGATAGTTCTTTGGTTCGCTTCCATGGTTAGACCATATCTGGAGGGCTGTGTGTACTACATTTTAGAAAGGACTATGTGGGACACTTGGGAATATGTCCAGTGCAGAGAGATTAGAATGAGGTGGGGCAGGGACTTGAAACAATGCCATATGAAGATTGGTTGAAGGCATAGGTATTCTTCAGTCTGGAGAAAAGAAGACTTAGGAGCAAATATGATAACTGTCATGAGGTATTTGAAAGGCTGTCATGTGGAAGAAAGATTACACTTGTTTCACCTGGCCCCAAAGGCATAACTAGAAGGAATGTTTAAAAGTTTACAGAGCAGCAGGAATTGGTTGAATATGTGGAAAAAAAAAACCCTTCCTAACAATTAAAGCTATCCAAAATGGGATGAGCTTCCTTGGTGAGTAGTGAATTTCCCACATCTAGAGGTCTTCAAGTGGAGGCTGGATGCCAATTGAGGGTATTGTAGATAAAATAATTGATCACTATGTGTTGGAATGGAGGACCTCTGAGGTCTCTTTTCCAACTCTGAGATTCTGTGAAAGGTAGACCCAGGGAGTACTAAACAACAACTGGTGATTAGTATGAGCTGCCCCCTGAGGACCCTGGCCAATTCTAGTTGGGCAATGCAGCTCCTCCGATTCTTCCTTCTCTTCCTCCTTCCTTCCCTTCCTCCCCTCCTCCCCACCTCTCCTTTCCTCCATTCCCATAAGGTATAATATCCTTACCTGAGGGTGCTCTGCCCAAAAGAACGCAAATTTTTGATCCCCTGAAACCACACAAGATATCTTGGGGTTTATGGCTAGATTTCTTTCTTAAAGACCACTTAAACCCAACCACTTTGGCTGTCATTGACTGACCAAAAAGGAGTGCCAGCCCAAGCCCCACCCGGTCATTCTTTGGGCCCTGATGGCTTAGAGAGAATGTCTGTTTTGGCCAGAAACCCTAAGGGTCCAAGACTGCCTTTTTTTTTTTTTTACTAGCTAGAAGAGTCTATTCTTTGCTTCAATTTGCTGCTAGCCTTAATCACGGAATGGTCATTGCCTCAGTTAAACTGAGATCTGGGAAAGACTTTAACTTCAAAAGGCCAAGGCCTCCCACTGCATTGGGGGCCATCTCCAGTTATCCTGATCTGTATCTTACCACTGGATCCAGATGACTCTGGAGGAGAGTGAGTCTGGTGACTTTGCACAGCCCTGCCTCACTTAAATTCAATTCACTCGCAAGTCATGGCATCACCTTCCTGATGTCATGGTCCTCTTCCAGAATGAAGGACAAACAGCAACAACGATGGAGCCAGAACCAGTACTCTGGCCTCCTGGCTACGATTCCAGGGAGACCATCTTGGGTAGATTGGAGAGAACATTGGACTAGGATCCTGGAATAGACCTCGTTTCTGATACCTCATTCATATTCTAGTCAACTAATAGCAATCAACAAATAATTGTTGAGGACTTACCATGTACCACCTCTAGACTAAGTGCTAAGAAAAACAAGAGTCCTTCCCCTCAAAGAGTTTGTGTTCTAATGGGGGATTCAACAAGCACACAAATAACTATAATGATAATAATAATTAGCATTAATATAGCGCTTTAAGGTTTGCAAAGTATTTTATAAATATTATCCCATTTTTTCTTCATAACAACCCTAGGAGACAAGTGCTATTCTTACCCCTTTTACAGTTGAGGAAACTGAGGCAGATAGAGCTTATTGAGGGTCACACAGGTAGTAAGCATCTGAGGCTAGATTTGAACTTAGGTCTTTCTGACTGCAGGTCCAGTGTTCTTTATATAAGATAACTACAAAGTAGAGACAATATAACCTTATAGGGGATGGTGCTAGTATCTAGGGAGACTAGGGAACACTTCCTGCAGAAGGTGATGCTTTAGCTACCCCTGGAAAGAGGCCAAGAATTTTAAGAGATGGGGAAGAATACCCCAGGTCTGGGGGGTAGGGGTGGGGATAGCCAGTGCAAAGGCATGGAGATTCGAGATGGAATGTTGTATGTGAGGAAGAGTAAGTAGGTCACTGCCTGGACCATTCTGAGAATATGTGAGGTAGGTAATATGAAAGACAGCTGTTGAGATGGAAAGGGTCAAGACTGAGAAGAGCTTTAAATGCCAAATACTGGAGTTTGTATTTGATTCTAGAGGTAATAAGATATATGTTGAATGACATGGTCTGATTTTCACTTTAGCAAAATCACTTTAGGTCTTGTGGATGCTGGATTAGAGTAGGGAGAGCCTTAAGGAAGAGCCCGATTAGGGGGCTATTGCAATAATTCAGGTGAGAGGTGATGAGGCCTTAACTAGAAAGATGATTGTGGGGGTGGAGAGAATGGATGGGTGCAAATGTAAAGATAGGAACAATAAAATTTGGCAAATTGGGTGAATGAATGAAAAAAAAATTTATTAAGTGCTTACTATGTGTACTAAGTGTGGGGGATGTAATTACAAGCAAGCACTGCAGTCCTTGCCCTTAAGGAACTTACATTCTAAAAGAGGAGGACAATACATATAAAAATTAGAGTTGGAAAGGAGGTGCTGGAGGGAAGAGGAAGCAACAAGGCTTGGAGATATCCTGAGACTGAACAGGATAAGTCCGAAGCTCTCAATCAGATCCCAGGATCCCACTGAGGATGTCACTAATTGGTGAACTTGAGTGCCTGGAAGGATGGTAGTGCCCTCAATAGTAATAGGGGAGTTCAGAAGTGGAATGGGTTGGAGGGAAAGATGAGTTCTATTTTGTACATCTTAAATGAGAGATATCTGCATGACATCTATTTTGAAATGTCTAGTAGGCACTCAGTAATTGTATCACAGTGCAATATTCACAGTGCCCATGATCACTACAAATATACTTGCATTGTGCTAAGTCACAAAATATAACAGACTCTCCATATAGAAGACAGAAGCAAAACATTTATTCACACACCAACAACCTAATCCCAACACTAGGAAACCAAATCCATCATAGGAACATAGAAGTTAATGCACCATGATGTAGTAGAGAGCCACACCATCCTTTAGCCTTCCCACAAACCAATATTTACTCATAAGCCTATCTGTCTTCCTCGGATGAGTGCTCTCCTCCCAACCGACTAGCTTGCTCTGACTCCCAGCTTCCTGTGGGCTCTGCTCCACCCCTCATCAAACTCCTCCCACCACAGGCTCCATGTGATTACATTCAACCTATTAGGGGGCAGAGTTTATTTTAAAATCAGGGAAGGTCTTCACATTCCCTTAGGCTTATTAAGGGGCAGGGGAGATCTTCAAATTTTCATTGCCATTACAGTAATGTTAGGCTGGACCTCAGGAGAGGGACTAGGGCTGGATATATAGATTTGGAGGTCATCTGCATGGAGATGGTCATTGTATCTATGGAAGCTGATGAGATCAGTTAGTGAGATTGTGTAGAAAGAAAAAAGGAACCAGAACAGAGCCTTGGGAAATACCCACAGTTAGTAGGCATGACACGGATAATGAATGAGCACAGGAAATTGAGGAGAATCAGTAGACCAGCAGGAGAACACGCAAGAGAAAGCAGTGTCACAGAAAACCTGAAGAGGAGAGAATATTTAAGAGGAGAAGGTAGTGAACACTGTTAAATACTTCAGAGGTCAAGAAGGATGAAGGCAGAGAAGGCCACTGGATTTGCAGTTAAGAGAATAATGTTAACTTGAAGAGGGCGACCGCAGGTGAAGTTGGACATTAATCTGCAGAGGGTTTAGGAGACAGGAAGTGGAGGCACCAAGTGTAGACAGCTTTTGAAAGGAATTTATCTAAAAAAAGAAAGGAGAGATAAAGGAGAATAGCTGTCAGGGATGGTAGGATCTAGGGAATTAATTTTTTTTAACAGATTAGGGAGACTTTGGTGTGACTGTATGCAAGAGTACATTGGGAGGGACTGAAGATTAGGGAGAGAGAATGGGATTGATAGTATTGGTAATCTACTGGTGAAGACAGAATAAAGAATATGTGTAGAGGGATTACCTTGGTGAAGAGAAGAGTCAATTATTCATCAGTGACCGGAGTAAAGGAGGAGATAGCTGTCATGAGTGATGCCATGTCCGGGGAATAAGAAGAGGGAAAAAGAAGATTCTTGAGGGTTAATAGAATTTTTTTTCTGCGAAGTACAAGACAAGGTGCTTAGTGGAGAGGATGCTATAGAAAACCTGGGAAGAGAAGGGGTTTATTAGGTGTGTGGCCATGAGAAGGTCTCTGAGCCTCTCTGAGTCTCAGTTTCCTCATTTAAAAATGGGGATAAGGATACCAACCTCCTAAGGTTGTTGTGACTATCAAGTTGTGTAAAAACCACTTTGTAGAACTTAAATGGCTATGTAATAAGTGCAGGCTTATTATTGATATTTGTTAGGGTAAGTCTGAGATTGAATAATGTTCAGTAGCATTTTAGCGTTTAATATATTATAATTTTAAAAATCTTACAGTCTTTACAGGGAGGGTTGAGGATTGAGATTTGGGGAAGAATAGCTAACTGGCTATAGGACTATCAAGAAAATAGAAGTAAAGAAACAAAGAGGGTCACTGAAGCACTTTTTTTAAAAAGCACAGAAGAGAACGAAGAAAATTCGGAGAGAAACATAGATAAGAAGGACAGTTTTGAAAATATAATATTGAATTTATTATGTACTTTTAGAAAAGTGAGATGTACTTAACAAATGCTTTTAACTTCATAAATAATCCTCTTTTTCCATTTACATTGGGTACTGAAATTTTTCTCTATTTTAGTCTTCATTAAATTTAGAACAAAATAAAGGTTTTAAAAGCAAAACAACAAGCAACAATAATAAAAACATATCCAATAATCTAGATTTAAGGGACCTCAAAGGTCATTTATGGCCCTATGGCTTAGAAGCCATTCGTTCATTTTGACTCAATTCCTTTTACAGATGAGGAAACTGAGGCACACACCAAATTCCTCTGATTGCAGTCAGTACTCTTTCTATTCTGCCATGTACTGGCTTCCCCTATTAACATTCAATCAACATACTTTTTGATAAGTTAGAACACTCCTTTCACTAACCATGCTATCTGGCAGAAGATATACTGAACTAGATCTTTTGATTGAAAGCAAACAAAAAACACTTCTTGATGTAAGTTTTTGATTTTACATATAGAACAGTTCTTCTTTTATCTCTTTCCTTTTCTGAAAGCTTCCTTTCCTTCCTTCCTTGCTTCCTTTCCTTTCCTTTCCTTTCCTTCCTTCCTTCCTTCCTTCCTTCTTTCCTTCCTTCCTTCCTTCCTTCCTTCCTTCCTTCCTTCCTTCCTTCCTTCCTTCCTTCCTTCCTCTTTCTTTTTCTCTTTCCTTGTCTTTCCTTTCCTCCCTTTTCTTTCCCTTTTCATTCCTTCACTCCCCTTCCCTACACTTTCTTTGCATAACATTTCCTCCCCTTGCTACTGAAGAAAGGGAATTCTAATGTGCTCCTTTAGAACAAGCCAAAGACTATGTAACTGAAATATGTTGAGCAAACTCTGGAGATTACAGAATCAAGTTCAGTTGACCTTGTGCCACGAATTTAGCTCCAGTCCACTTAAACTGCCAACAATAATAAATTAAGCTATTGCATTTAAAGGACATTTGGAATGGGACTGGGCAGGGGATCAAAGGATCTGTTAAGTGGAAAGCACTTAGCCTGCTTCTCCCGATGCCCAGATTGTCTAAGGGTAGTTGTCTTCTGCTTCTCTGTAGAATGCATTGTATTTGAGTTTCTGTTTTAGGCTATTACATACAAGGTGATAGACCTAGTTTATCCTGGTCATTTGGAGGTGGAGGGGAGGAGAGAAGAAGAGAGAACTGACTTTTTAAAAATGTTTTAAAATTCCTCCAACTATATAACAAAAGCTATTAAACTGAAGGATCCTGTGAAGGAGTTTATGGTCTTATTTTTCTCTATATTTGAGGATATTTCGTCCTGTGTCTTTCTGAACCACATCTGGCAAATGTCGGCCAGTTGTGGGTGTCACAGAGGATCATAGACTTAGAGCTGGAAGGGATTTTGGAGGTCACCCATTCCACCTCTTTGCTTTACAGATGAAGAAACTGAGGCACAGAGACTGTGAGTATGGCATTAAGTGACAAAGCAGGCATTTTAACTCAAGTCTCATACTGACAAGGTGATGGTGAGGGAGTTTTAAGTCATGCTTATGGAGCTTTAAAAATGAAGCTATTTTCTATCCTTTGTTCATATAAAGAGGATTTCTTATCTCCAGGCCTAAAATGGGGGAAAAATTTATTGTATGTACCTTTGTATTAGTTCCTTAAAGATGGGAATCATTTATCTCCCCTCAGTTCCTAGCACAAGACCTTGAACACAGTAGGTGCTTAATAACTGATTCTTAAATGAATAAATTGGGTAACATAGCAGGCAACACTGTCAATAAAAGCCTTGAAAAGATGTAAAAAACATGGTTTATAAAGACAGATGATTCTAGTACTTTCTTTCTAGTCTGGCTCTGCCACTTATGAAGGGGTATGATTCTGTGAAAGGCACTCATTTTCTCCAAGCTTCAATGTTCTCACCTACAATATGGAGGGAATATTTGTACCAGCTAGCTCACAGGTTGAAGAAAGTCCTTTGAAAGCCTTAAAACATGATACATATATCCAAAATCTTATCATTTATATTTATTGTCAACTCCATAAAATTCAAAGATCTATCATTACATTATTATGTAATTATACATTATTGTCCTAAGAAAAGAGAATCTTTTTTCCAGGTAGTAGTGTATGGTCATTTGGCATTAATAGAACTACCAGATTTAGAGAACCTGGGTTCAAATCCCACCTCTGACACATGTTGGAAAGGAAAAAAAAAGCCAATCTATATAGAAATATTCCTCCAAGCTTTATTTGTAACAGTTAAAAAAAAATTGAAACAACCCCTATGTCCAGTAACTAGAGAATGGCTCAAGAAAGTGTTGTTTTGGGGTGGCTAGGTGGCACAGTGAATAGAGCACTGGCCCTGGAGTCAGGAGGACCTGAGTTCAAATCTGGCCCCAGACACTTAACATTTACTAGCTGTGTGACCTTGGGCAAGTCACTTAACCCTGGTTGCCCTGCCCTCTCCCCTCCAAAAAGCAAAAAAAAAAAGTGTTGTTTTTTGTTGTGGACCAATGACATCACAGGTAATGTCTTGATTCATGTGAATTGAATTTAAATGTGGCAGAGTTGAATAAAGTAATCAAGTCAGCCTCCTTCTCCAGCTTACTGGAGAGTTCAGACTGACCTCAGAGACACTCCTGGGGAAGCTTGATGGCTGTAGGGTGCCTTCCATGTCTGATCAATCTCTAAGCACTCCAAGCACCTGCTTCAGGCGCCTTCATGGCCATTGGAACAAATTGTTCTCTATGTCCATTCTGCAGGGGGCAGTCATCACATGCTTGGGGTAGACATCCCCCTAACTCACTGACACGTATTGATTACTCTCTACCTGGTTTAGCCCATCTGCCAAGATGTTTTACTGGGGTATGGCCGCTGCTAATGCTATAGCTTCTTGGAAATACAAGTGAGAGTTGTATGTCAGCTAGAAATCAAAGGTGGATGAATAGCCCTGAAAAGGGCTTAGTAAACCCTCACACCAGAGGTATTAGTCATTCTCGAACACCCAGCTAGGTGTCACAGCAGATAAAGCACTCAGCTTGGAATCAGGAAGACTCATCTTCCCAAATTCAAATTTGGCCTTACTTACATGCTATGTGACCCTGGACAAGAGACTTAACCCTGTTTGCCTCTGTTTCCTTATCTGTACAAATCACTCCAGTATCAAGAAACTGTGGAATTTAAATGTAATGTAATATTCTTGTTATAAGAAATAACAATTGTGGAAAATGCAGAAAAGCGTGAGAAGACAGATAAAGTAATATAGCATGAAAAAAAGCAGAATGAAATCCACTAATACTATAGTCAGAAAACAGTCATCAAAATTGGTAAAAAAAAAAAAATTAGAACAAAAAGGGATTCCAGGTAATGTAAGTAAACAGGATATCATTATCATTTTGTTAAAATGATTCTGCACTTAGAAAAAATCCAAATAGCCAATAACTTAACATGTCTGATTTTGTGTGAGAGGAGAGAATTTGATATAGTGGATTTGAGGTCCCAATGACCCAAGAGTTAAGAAATTCTAGGTTCAAATCCTGCCATTGATACATTCAAGTTAAGTGAAGGTGGGAATGTCACTGAACTTTAGTGCTATAAGAAAATCTCTAAAATCATAAGTTACGGGTGGTTTTTGCTGATTGGAATTCATGGATAACACTAGGAGTTTTCCATATGGATGGAAGCATAGATGCATCTACCTCACTCTCATACCCACTCCTCACATTGTTTAAGTATTATTATTTTTTATTATGTTTTTATCTTATTGCTTGTTAATATTTAGAATAGGGCAGCTAGGTGGCACAATGGATAGATTGCTGGGTTTAGAGTCAGGAAGATTCATCTTCCTGAGTTCAAATCTGGACTCAGACATTAACTAGTTGTGTGACCCTGGGTAAATCACTTGACTCTGGTTGCCTCAGTTTCCTTCTTTGTAAAATGAGCTAGAAAAGGAAATGGCAAATCACTCTAGTATCCTTGCCAAGAAAACCCTAAAAATGGGTTCATGATGAGTTGGACACAACTGAAATGACTAAACAACAGCAACAAATTTTAGATTATGCTTAAAAATATAGAAATATAGAAAGACCCACAAAATTAGATCAGTAGAATTCACGGCACAGCATATGTGTTGGCTACAATCATACTTCAATACTTTATGTTGTACCTAAAGCAACCCTCCTCATAAGAGGGCCCCCAGAAAAGCATCAGAATCCTATTAAAATTATAGCTTACATGTCATCAACTAATGTGTTTATTTCTACTAGCCAGACTGAGGACAGCTTAGTTCAGAATGAACAATGCTTAAATGCCGTAGTAAATAAAGCTAACATTAAAAAACGTACACATGGGGTATACTCTCCCACAGATTACCACAATATCCACAGGGGTGGACATATTTATAGAGAACATGCATGCCAGGGAAAACACAGAGCACAGATATTGTGAACACATGTGTCCAGAGAACAATTATGAGCAGGCTCAGGAATCTGTGGTCAGATCACACAAGTGGAGGGCAAACCTGTGGTAGATGCATGAGGTCAGTGCATGTTTTATGGCTTGATAAGTGCCACATAGTAGACACAATAAATGTTTACTGACTATTTAGAGCCCAACTTTCTTCCCAGTATCCTTACTATTAGTTTGCCAATGAATTGGAGCAAAAGAATTTGGGGCAATCATTCTTCTGAGGCTGAAGGGTCTGCCTTGAGAGGCAGTGTATTGAGGTTTCTCCTTCTTGGAGGTCATCAAGCAGAGGCTAACTGATCCCTTGTTGAGCATGTTAAGAGTGTAGCTTCTTTTTGTGTATGGGCTAGAATAGATGGCAACAGAGATCCCTTTCAGTTCTCCAATTTTGAGATTCTGTGGCAATGTTATCATACAGCCATCTCATCTCCATTAAATATCTTATTTCTGCCTAATGTGGTCTCTCCATTGGACAGCTCTTCTACCATTTTAGAGGCTTAAGAACTTTCATGGCCTACTGCTAGACTTTCAACTCCCACCTGCCAAGGTGCAGAGGCTAGAAAGCCTCTCCCTGATAAAGGCAAGCTGACAGCTCCTTAATCTATAACTGAGACTATGAACTACTCCATTTAGCTACAGACAACTGACAAAACTGCCCGTGCTCAGATTGTCTCTTCTTTTGCTTGCCAGTGTCTGGCGTTGATTTGAAATATAAACTATCTGACTTGGGATTGGACATTGTTTCTAACCCATTTAATCCACTTTGAGGGTCTTGTGCTCCCCCATCCATTTCGGGGGCTTCTACCTCCCAAAAGTCCATAGCAGCTATGTAGAGACAGGTGGGTGCCCCCAGCGCTCTGCCCTCTTCTCTTCTGCCTCTATAATATTTCACTTGATGATCTCATCATCTTTCATGGATTCAACTATCATCTCTGTGCTGATGATTTTCAGATCTATCTACCTCTCCTAGCCTTTAGACTTGCATCTCTAGCTGCCTATTAAACATCTCAAAATGGATGTCTTGTAGACATCTTAAATGCAATGTATTACAACACTGAACTCATTATCTTTCTCCCTAAGCCCTTACAAGCTTCCCTGTTACTGTTGAGAGTGCTACTATACTTCTAGGCCCTTGGGCTGGCTACCTAGATATTATTCCTTCATATACAATTTGTTGACAAGTTCTGCCAATTCTACTTTCGCTGATATCTCTCCTCTATACCTCCTTAGACACTGCCACCATCATGGTATAGCCCTCACTGTCCCCATCTAGATTACTGCAATAGCCTGCTGGATGGTCTTCTTGCCTTAGGCCTCTCCCCACTTCAGTCCATTCTCCACTGAGCTGTCAGACTAATCTTCTTAAAGCCTAAATTTGATCAGGTCACTTCTAAACAATAAACTCTAGTGGCACCCTATTTATTGTCTCTAGGATCAAATATAAAATCTGCTTAGCATTCAAAGTCCTTCACAATTTGGTCCCCTCTACCTTAACAGTCTTACTTCTAACATTTCCCCCCACCCCAATATACTTTGCCATTCAGTGATAAAGGCCTCCTTGCTGTTCCTCGGATAAGACAATTCATCTCTGGATTCTCACTGGCTGCCCTTCATACCTGGAATTCTTTCTCCCCTCTTCTTCATTGTTGGTCATGAGAACAAATCCCAAAATCTGAAATAATTTTAGAATGAAATTTATTTGGTCATTTGATAGAGGAGAAAAGACAGAAGAAGGTTCCCAATCCAGTCTCTGCAAGGTTTACTTTATATAGGATTCAAAAGAAGTGTACCCTTGCACTAAAGCTACCTAACTGTTAAGCTAATTCGTAGAGAGGGCTATTCCCAGGCAAGGCTCACTGAGATGTACATCAATAAGCATAAGCATTCAAATTGAAGTCAATTGAGATGTAAGCATAAACATTCAACTTTGGGGAACTGAAAACTCAAGCCCCTGGGTGGATGGATCCAAGACCTGAGGGGTATCCAAGCATTCCCCACAGCCTTCAGGCTTCCCCAGGAATGTCTCTGAGGTCATCCTGAACTCTCCAGTAAGCTTTTGGGTTAAGCAGTTTCTAGCCACATAAAGCTAGATTCAAATAACATTAATAAATTAAAAATAATAAAGTATTCTTTCCACAATCCCATCTTTTGGGCTTAAAGCCCAGCATTCTCATACTAGCAAGAACATAATTATAGAAGCAGAAAGCTGGGTTATGATTTCAAAGGGAGTTCATAAAATAACCCAACTCATTGACATTCTATTCACTACCTGTCTCATCCAGAACTTGATAGAATTCCTCTAAGGAGGGACAGGGGCCAGATTAGTGACAAACTTCTTAATGTCTCATGGTCAGAAGAATCAATTTAAGTAAGTCTTTGGGGTGATAAATCAGGGGACTTAAACTTACACCAAGAAGCAAGTACACTGTGACCATAAGCATGACAAAAAATCATAATCCTATGATTATGCTTCCTTTGTCATAAAAGTTGAACAAACTTAGTTAATCAAAGTCATAATCTCATACATCCCTTAAGAAGAAAAATCGCGTTAATAGACACTATAGGTAAACTAAGTTAGGCTAGAGATTAAACTACTTTTAGAGGATTTACAATGTACTGTTTAAGAGGGGAGATTTATATATCACCAAAGTAGCCAAGAAAACTGGGGTGGAGAAATCCTTCCTTACAAAGTTAGCTAGAGGAATAAATAAATCACTTGAGGAAACTCAGACCTCTCTTTGGCTTCTACCTGATGAATGTCACAATTAACATAATTATTCCTTTAGCTAGGTTTTGGTCAGTTGAGTTTAACATAAACAGAAGACTTTTGGTTGATCAAGTTGCTGGAGGAATGGCCCTGATCCCCAAACAATAAAGAAAAGGAATTTGGGCATTCCCCTCTAGCAGACAAATATAAACACCATGAACCTTAAGGGCAAAAGCGGTACAATGGTGACCATCAATATTAAATACCATTAAATCTCCTTGTTCCCAGTAAAGCACTACCATTTCCATATTACCTATTGGCTTCTGTTTTTTTTTTAAGTCCCAGTTAAATTTCCACCTTCTATGATAACCCTTTCCTGATCCCCTTTAATGCTAATGACCTCTCTTGATTGTCCCCAATCTATTCTGTATATATCTTGTCTATATTTCATTTTCATGTTGTCTCCCCCATTAAACTGTGAGCTCCTTGAGAACAAGTACGATTGCATTTCATTGTATTCCAAATTTACCTATTGTTAATCTCACTTTGCCATCCATATCATCTGTCAGTTTGCAAGTGATTTGGGGCAAAAGAATTTTGGTCATGAATTTGAACTGAATAAAGCAGTAGAGATCATTGTCTTCTGCCCTGCTGGCCTCACTTTCCTATGTTTGTTTGTGTATATCTTCTAGTTATAAGTCCTTGACTTATCTGTTGTTTTATTAAAATCCAGAACCAAGTTTTTGAAATAGTTTCAGTTTCCTAATTCACGTCCCAACACTTTGCTTGTCAAAAATCCTCCTCTGTAAAATGAGGGGTATAGATCAGATGATCTCTAACATCCATTACAGCCCCAATGATCTATGGTTCTAATGCACCAAATATTCGTTGTTATGTTAAACACAATACGGAAGTGAAAGAGAAAAGAAATGTCCTTTTTCGAGATAAAGAAGTCTACAAACTGGGGTCACCCACTAGTGCAGAGCACCATGGATTTCCCAAACTAGAGACCCAAGTCTTTTATACCTTTAGGAGGGAAGAAGGAGGAGACAGCATGAGGTAGCAAGCTCTGGTCATGAGATCTCAATCATCCCCGGTAATAGAACCCCTCCATTCTGCCTGTTTTGCCCTTCATGTCACAAATACCAATGGAAGGGGGCAAGGACATCAAAGGCCTAGATCCAGCTTGAGCCAGGTTCCCCCACAAGGCAAGACCTAAGGATGGGACTTAAGGTCTGACTTGGCTCAACCTAGTTGACACTGTCTTGCTGGGAAAGCTACTGATATTATGACATTGCTAGGGTCATTTAGGGAGTGGCAGGTAACATTACATTTGGTGTTAAAGATTTCTGTTGTTATATTAACAAATTTATATCATCATTAAGTGCCTATTGTGTACATGATGCTAGGGTTTATAAAGACAAGTAAGGTATAGTTCTATCCCTGAAGGGCTTGGAATACACAGTAAGTTCCACCACATAATTCTGTGATATTCGAGTGTTATTTACGTATTTCTATAGCAACATGTGCCCCTAAGGATACAAAAGGTGTCCTTTCTCCTTCTCTATGAAAAATCCTGTTTTCAAGTAGCCACTCAGGAAATGGAAGTAACCAGAGAGCTTGCAGTAACCAAATGATTTTGGGGGTGTTATCTTGACTGATTGTGCTTTTGGCTCATTGAGATAGGAGATTCAGCAGTGTCCACAGCCTTTCACATTAATATAGACTTTTGAAATCTTTGGGAAAAATTCTTTGAGAAAAATAGTAATTTATGTTAAAGTTAATAATGACTTAATTGTCACAACATAGCTTCCGTTTAGATGTGCTGATAAATTAACAAGACCCAATTTTGGTTTAGTTAGGGCTTAATAAAAATAATTTGTAAAAAAGACAATTTGACTGAAAATCAGCTATAAGCAGAAACTTTTTAACCAGGGCAATAACATACAGCAAGAGTTCCATCAGCCAAGACAGAACATTTGTAGGCTAACAATAGCAATAAGTACATAACATGTATATGGAGAGGAGACATGACCCAGTGCATCTAGGATTGACTTTAGAGCAGGAAGACGTGGGCTCAGATCCTATCTCTGACTCCTATGTTGGCTGTATCAACATGAACAAGTCATTCAACACCTCAGCGCCCTAGGCATCTAAGACTATACAGCTGCTAATGTCTCTCTTGGACGTTTTTTTTAATCTACACTCTATTACTTTGAACTTTATTAGGTCCTTTGGATTTAATCATCTTTTTGGAACTCCATTTCTCCATCAACATCTTCTTTTGAGCATTTCAAAATACATGTCTCATAGACATCTGAAATTAAATATGTTAGAGGCAGCTAGGTTGTGCAATGGATGGAGTGCTGCATTTGGAGTCAGGAAAATTGGAATTTAAACTTGGTCTCAAACACTTACTAGCTGTGTGACCCTGGGCGAGTCACCTAACCTCTGTTTACTTTAATCTACTGGAGAAGGAAATGGCAAACCACTCCAGTATCTTTGCCAAGAAAACCCTATGGACAGTATGGTCACAAAGAGTTGGACACAACTGACTGAACAATAATATAAGGTTATACACATTATACGCACATATATATGTGTTTGTATATGTTACCATGTTGGAAATACATAAACAAAAGAATAATAGTCCCTGCCCTCAAGGAACTTATATTCTATTGGGATATAGATATATTATGCATGTGTACACATATGTGTATGTATATGTACACATATACATATTGCTTCACAGTTTACAACAACATTCTTCCTTAAAAACTAAAATGAGTGGAAACATTTTGCTATTGGATTGATTATAAATTATAAAGTTATACATATTTTAAAATAAAATTTTATTTTATTTTATTTTTGTAAAGCCAAGCATGAGCAGCTTTCCAGAGGACTGCTGCTGTGAACACCTTTCAAGGTTCTGATTACACAATATAGCAAACTCTCTATTTATTCAATAACAAATCAGAGCAAAACATTCACAGAAAATCAAAATACAGCATTCACCATGTCACAACTCAACAGCTTATCACTAAAATGGCCACATAGTTTCCACCAAAGTGGTCACATAGTTTTAAGCAGAGTACATTCATTTAGTCAATCACAAAGTCCTTAATTCAATCACAAAATACAAAAGTCAAAGCCCTCCATCCATGGGGTGCAATTAGGTTACAATTTCATCAGTCACTACTCAGTACCCTCTTAAGGGGTGGTGGAAAATACAAAGGCCATCCACCCCAGGTCACAAGTAAGTTACAATTTCATCAATCACTACTCAGTACTCATGGAGAGGTCTTTTCATCTTAACTCAAAGCTTCCATGGTTTCAGCTTCCATGGTCCCAGCTCCTACCTAAATCCACCAAACTGTCACCTGGGTTCAAAGGCAGACAGCTCCCAGTTCCTTGTCCAGCTCTCCACATTGAAGCTCACAGTATCCAGTCCACCTCAAGTCCTTCACGGTTTCTGTTCTTGGGAAGAGAAAACTTAACAGAGCCACAACAATACCTACACACACACATCAAGCTTAGCAATATTATTACAACACTATCCACACACATGGTTAGCACTATCATCTCAATTCATTTTCTGTCTGTGAAATCAACACAGACCCAAAATAGACAAAGTACTGACACCAGCCATGCTTCCTCTGGCAGCTCCGGCTAGCCCTCGAAATCTTTGGCAGGAGTTTGGCTGGCTCTCAGAAGAAAATAAAAATTACTTCTCCAGCTCCATTCTCAAAATCAAAACCACTTTATCCAGCCTCCATGCGGCTTGCTCCAAGAAATTCTGCATCAGTTCTTAATTCTCAATTCTCATTTCTCTTTCCAGTTCTTCTCAATTCTCATTTCAGTCTTCAGTCCAGCAGTAGCAGCCCAGCCTCCAGATGCTTGCTGAGAGAAAATCTCTCTCTTTCTGGCAGTAGCTGCTCTGCCTCCATGATGCTTGTTCCAAGAAGTTCTGACTCTCTCAGGTGGGGCTTTTCCTTATATACAGTATTAACTCCTCCCTGTTCTGCCCCTTCCTGTTACATCAGCAACAGGGGTTCATACCTTCTGTTTCTTTAACAGAGGCTTGATATAATTAGCTTGACACTAAGTGCTAAGTACCTGTTAGCTTGTCAATAAAAAGGGATCTCCAAATTTCATTACTATTACAATTTTCAAAGATCAGTCATATCTCCTTGTTTTTCCTTCTCCTGCTCCTACTGAGAAAGCAAGAAAAATAAAACTCCTTTTACAAAGCTATATAGTCAATCAAAACAAAATTTCTCTCTGTCCATGAGAAGGACTAAAATAAGGTCTCAATCTGTATTCTGTGTCCATCACCTATCTGTTAGGAGACGACCAGTATGTTTCATTGTGAGTACTTTGGTTGGTCATTGTGCTGATCAGAGTTGCCAAGTTTTCTTTAAAAAAAAAATTGATTTTAATTATCCAAGATCTGCCTTTTCACTCTTACACTTCAACCTTCCCCCACCCCCCTGGGAACATAAGAAAAATAAAACCCTTCACAGACGCGTATAATAAAAGCCAATGTCCATGTTGGTCATGTCCTAAAAATGTTTGTCTTCTTCTACTTTTTGAGACCTTTATCTCTAATTGCTGGTGGTTGACACGTTTCATCATTAGTCCTTTGGAATCTTTCAGTCCAATAGTATTTTATCACATTTATATACAATAATTTATTCATCTATTCCCTAATTTATGGATATCCTTTCCTAGTACCATTCTTTGTTACCTTAAAAAGAGCTATGGATATTTTTGTGTATCCTTAAAATTTGTAGTGCTTAGTACTAATCTGTTTTAACCTCCCCTCCCTCTAATTCCCTCTCCTTACTTCTCCCCTTTCCCTATTTCCCTGTTGAGTTGAAATTTATTTCTGTAACCAACTCTCTCTCTCTCTCTCTCTCTCCCTCCCTCCCTCCCTCCCTCCCCCCCCTCTCTTCTTTTGACCAGTTCAGATGAGACTGAGATTTAAGTATCAGCTGTGCCCCTCCCTCCTTGTTTATACAGATGTTTACTTTTGTGCACCTTGATTATGTGAGATAATTTCTCCTAACCTTCTTTCCTTTTCCCCCACTGGTATGTTGCTCTTCCTCTCTCTTTCCATTCTTTCTTAAGATCATCAAGACATAAGGGAACTACTCCCAGACCTTGTCTGATTGGACTCCCTCTCTGAACATTGATGATGCAAGGGATCAGATGGGACACATGCATCATCTCCCCATATTTGAAAGTAAGCAGTTTTTCCTTGTTTACAATTTTATCATTCATGTTTTGCTTTTATGTTTCTCTTTGCTCTTGGGTTTGAACTTCTCAGATCTGGCCTTTTTATTAGGAATGCTTGAAAACCCCCTGTTTCTTTAAAGGTCCATTTCTCCTCCCTCTGTAGCATTCTACTCAGTTTCTTTGCTCTAATCCCATATCCTTTGCCTTCTGGAATTTCATATTCCAAATTCTCCATTTCTTTATAGCGATGCCTACTAAACTGTGTATAATCCTGACTGTGGCTCCCCTATCCTTGTACTTTTTCCTGCCTGACTGCTTGCAGTATTTTTTCCTTCACTTGAAAAGTCTGGTTTTGGCTATGTTACTCTTGGGAGTTTTCATTTTAGGGTTTCTTTCAGGAGGTACTCAATGATTTTTTTTCTATTTTGCTTTCCCCTTGTTCTAAGAGATTTGGGCATATTTCTTCTAAGATTTCTTGCAATATTATACCTAGGAATTTTTTTCTTTTGGTCATAGTATTCAGATACTCCAATGATTCTTACATTTTTTTCCTCTTAGATCTGTTTTCCAGATCAGTTGTTTTTGCTGTGAAATAACTTATATTTTCTTCTTTTTAACCTCTTGGCTTTAGTATAATATTTCTTGTTGCCTCATGGAATCATTGACTTCTTTTCAGCCCATTCATATTTTTATGGAGTTTATTGCTTGGCAAAGTTTTGTGCCTAGTTATTAATTCTCTTTCCAATTCTTTATTCCATGGCTCTCATTTCTTTTCTAATTTTTTTCTCAAATGCTCTCATTCCTTTTTTTTTTTTTTAGATTTTTCTTTTTGCTTTTTGGAGGGGGGAAGGCAGGGTAATTGGGGTTAAGCGACCTGCCCAAGGTCACACAGGTGTGAATTGTATCTGAGGCTGCATTTGAATTCAGGTCCTCCTGACTCCAGGGCCAATGCTCTATTCACTTTGCCACCTAGCCTCCCCTCTCATTCCATTTACAAAACCTTTTTGACTCTTAAAAAAAACACAAAGCAAAACCTACAACTCTTGCTTCATCTTTTCCAGGATTTCTAGTTGAGTTTGTGGCCAAACTGTGTTTTTTTTTTTTCTCTGAGGTAATACTTGTAGATGTTTTAGAGTCATTACCTTCTTCTGCAGTAGTGTGTTGAGTGTCCTTGCCACCATGATAGCTCATTATGGTGGGGTTCTTTTATTGTTTGCCTATTCTTCTACCTTATTTCCTAACTTCAGACTATTGTTATTATTCCAGGATCTCAGGGATTGGTCAGGGATATGCAAACTTTTAGTGCTAACAAAGTGATTCGGTCTGGGGCAAAGTCTGATTGCTGCTTCCCTGGTTGTAGCAGTGATGGGGGAAGGGATCCCAATAGGTTCAGCAGGAACCCTGATCTCAACCAAGACCAGAAAACCTGCTACATCGTCTGAAAAGAATTCAAGGTCTCAGGCTTAATTGGAGTGAGAGTTGTAGAAGTTTATTATTACACTTCCATGAGAAGCAGGCAAGAGTCTTTTAGGGGACCAGCAAGTGAGAGGGGTACATGCTTTTACCTTTAAAGGGTAGGGCTGTCATTGTCAGGGCTGACCAGATGGGAGGGGCCTCAGTGCATAGACAAAGGTCAGAGCTGACCAAGAGGATAGTTTAGATAAGATATATGATATATAAGATA
Source organism: Petaurus breviceps papuanus (assembly GCF_028583685.1). NCBI lineage: Eukaryota > Metazoa > Chordata > Mammalia > Diprotodontia > Petauridae > Petaurus > Petaurus breviceps. The sequence continues at coordinate 512,654 of NW_027187246.1, forward strand.
TGAATAGATAGTTTAGGTAAGATTTGGGCCAGGTCGAAGGAGACAAAAGGCAAGGATAAAGGAGGGTGTGGGCCAGGCCCAGATGAAATGAAGAGATTAAGTAAGGACAAAGGGGTCACAGGGTGTTGCCTAGATGGAGTGTGGGATAGGGAGAAGGGGCAGATCTCAAGGGTGGGAAAGGACAAATTGCAGTTACAACTTCACAGACTGGTTTTACAAGTTGGTTTCACAAATTGACATAGACCCCAGGTACCCTACCCCATCAACAGCAAGCACCCCAGCGTCCCCAGGGTGGCTGCTCACACAGGTTCTTGGATCTGCTTTAATAAAGGAAAGCAACTCAAAATGGGTTAACAAGCTTACTTTAATCAGTCAAACATGTATCTTTTACCTAGTTCAGGGGAAAAAGGTCAGCACCCCGAACTTCAGAACATACAGACAGAATTATCAAGACAGAAACAGATCAAGTAGACAGCTTTCCAAACTGTCCAACCATTACATCCATACCAAATCAACATCTGGGTTTTTCAAAGGGGGGGGGGCCCTCTGAACAACGGCTTTCCAGAGTTTCATCTGAACAAATCACAGAACACTTCTCAAAGTGAGTCCCAAAACAAAGCTACACATCAGGGCTTATATAGCCTTCTCCTGGCTCAGAGAATGTAACAACCTTATTGACTCACTGGCCTATCAAGAAGTATCTACTGAAAAACAAGCCTCCCACCCCAGGCTCCAGGTGCACTTTAGCCTAGGGGCAGGGAAGATCTTCAAATTTACATTCCCAGGTCTGATCTCTACAAGTTCCTGATCTGGCTTTTGGTCTGTGCAAGACTAGACTGCTGCTGTACTCCACTCCTATCATCTCAGAAAGCCAGAAGATTAGACTTCATTTTGGTCTGATTTTTGTGCCCTAGTTATTCCTCTGCAGGCTGGGCTAGACACTGAAAATGAGACCCTGCTTTGTCTCTGAGGTCTGAGCCATATCACTGCTGTTGCTGGCTTCTGAATTTCCTTTCTCAGCCCAGGGCCTCCCTACCTGGGAATACCACTCCCCTGTGCAGTTTCCCTTCTCAATCTGCCCTGGATCAGTGACCTGGAACTGGGTAATGAGTGACAAAGTTGCTATTCTATACCTGTCCCCATTGCAGTACCTCAGTATGTGTCTGGTGATGTGCTGTCTGGTTTCAAGAACTCTTCTTTGCCCTGCTGCATAGGTTCTTCCTGGGTGCCAAAGTGCTCTGGGCCCTGCATGTTCCTGGTGAATCCTGTCCCCAGTGACTGGCAACCTCTCCAACTGTCTCTCTGTGCCAACTTTTTCTGGATCTCCCCACCAGGATTTGGTCTGGTGTGTTATCTAGATCTGTTTGGAAGACTTTGGAGGAAAGCACTGCTTTCTGGCATTCTGCCTTCTTGGGCTCCAGTAATATATGACTGGAGTAGAGGCTGGTGTTAGAAATTACCCAATCCCCTTTGATAGTGTAGGTTGCTTTATTTATTGTATTTGTATTCTTATTGTCTTGTACAATGCCTAAGCACAACAGAGGCTTAGTCAATTCTTGTAGATTGATTGATTGATCTTTCTTAGGTCCTAATGGGACTATGGCCCAATTAGGTTAAGTCATTTATCCAAGGTCACACATTTAGTGGCAGAACTGAGACTAGAATTAACATCTCCAAACTCCTTATCTTTTCTGAGAATCATCTCATTTGTTATCTTCTCTTTTAACAAACTGAGCTTCTTAGCAGGAAGGTAACCTGGTAAATATCTGCTCGAAGATTGGTGCCTTTCGTATTACTAATTTGAGCCCTTTTATTGTGGGGTCTTTCCATGGTGCTTTTATTTGGACTCAACCTCAGTCATTTTACATCTCTCCAGGGAGAAATCACATCACAATGGCTTTGCCACAGGGTAGCTTTGGATCAGCCAACTGCACTTTTCTGTTCCTTGATTTTGCCCTCTGTCAAATGGGGCTAGTCCTCTCTACTCCCTTGTTCTTACTGTTATTTTCACCTACTACAGGCATATTTAGATGATAAATGAAACAAAATGACTGAAACCCTGTAAAATGAAGACAGTATATAAAGACAAGGTATTATTATTATTATCATAATTTTGAGCAAGACTCTGCCAAGTACATAGAGCAAAATTATTAATCATTCCTTAACTTTGACAGAACATGAGTATCCTTTTTGCAATTGAGATGTGCAGATAATTAAAAACTCTCTGCTGGTGCCTACCAATTGCTACCTTCCCTCTTGATTATCCTTTTGTACTTGAATAGGATTGTTCACAACCATTGTGCCTCTGACAGGCCTTAAGGGTCTGCAATTCCTGTCTTAACATTGCCTAGGAAGCAAATTGTGACAGTCTCCCAACCCGATTTAGGATAGCTGGCTCTGTTGACAGCTTTCCTATTGCCTAGGGAAACAAGCCATGCTGGCAGGCTGGGGAAAAAATGTTAGAATTGGTTTAATTAAGCAAGAGAAGCCACAGTGAAGCAGCCCATTTTGTCTTTGGTTAGTCTGTATATTGGTTTGTATGATGTTTAAAATGTTCAGAAGGAGTTGGCTCCTTTAAGAAATCAGGTGGAGCAATGAAGAGAATCATTCACATACAGGTAGGAGTCTGAGTGAGCAAATTAGAAACAGCTGGGGGGCATGCTGATAATGATACCCTTGTCAATGGCAGTTGAGTCACCCCAAAAGGAGGGAAGATAGAATAAAAGAGGTCAAAGAGAAAGGGTATAAAAAGTTCTCTGGGGACTATAGAAACCACATCGACCTAGAGATTTTCAAGTTGAGTGAGTAGCAAGGTGGTGATAAAGAGATAATTATTGCTTATTGTCACTGTGTCAGTTGCATAGGGGTTAAAATCAAATGAGGCTATAAGCTGTGAAAATGGCCCATGGCAACCAAGAAAGGGAAGAAAATTAAAACCCTTCCTTCTAAAAAAATCTTTGTTAATATTTATTGGAGGAAATAAATGCCCAAGATATATTCATATAGGTGCATGTTGCCCATGTATATATACACATGGCTTTGTCTAAATGTAGCTTTTAGAGATACCTAAATAGAGACTTCTGTAAAGACACCTACCCCTCTCTCAGGAAGACTTTGATTCCTACTTTGAGGGGATCCAGCTGGGAGGCTGGCCAGTTCTCTCCTGAGAGGGGATACTATGCTAGAATTATATAGATCTATCTGCTTTTTTCCCCATCCCCAAAAAGTGTTAGTCTAGGAGAGATGACTTTTAGGATCAAGCCATACCCTTGTTTACTATTCCTTAAAGGAGAAGGGCTCCCCCAAAGCTATATCCCAAGGCTGGACTCCCCTCCCTTCCAAATGGTAGTTGAACATAAAACTAACATAAATATTGAATAGCCAAGTGGAAAATGAATAGAAATCAAGCTCAGTTATAAAGATTAAAACATACCAGATAATACACACAGTGAATGAGCTCTCCCCAGGGAGGGAGACATTTCAGCCAAAGTGAGAGTTTGTATCTCACTCAAAGGGGAAATTACATGAAGTCTCTAGTCTCTAGTGAGGCAAGCTGGAACTCATGGCTATGCTGAGGTGTTGATTCTTTTCCATGTTTGTTTCTTTCTCAAAGGGACCCTCCCTGAAGAGAGCCTGGAATGAGGTACGTCCTTTTTTGAAGCCAGCAGTCAGAAGAACAAGGATTTCTCCTATTCCAAGTTCTTCCCAACTTTGTCCTTCTGGCAGGCTCAGAACATAAGTAATCATTCTCTCTACTAATAAAAAAAAGTCTTATGCAAATACGCTAGGATTGATTCCTAGGTTATATTTAAGATTTGAGATTCCTTTGTGTTCTCCTACATCATATGACATAATGAAAATAGCATTAGCTTTTAAGTTAGAAGGCCTTGGTTTAAATCCTGGTTCTGTTATGTGGTAGTCATATAACCCTGGATAAGCCTCCCCTCCTTTCTAGGCTTAAATTTCTTTATCCATAAATTGAGGGACTTGATAACATCTAAGGAAGGGATTCCTAACCCTTTTGCATCATGGATCCCTTTGTCAGTCTGGTGAAACCTATAGAACATTTCTTAGAATAATGTTTTAAAATGTATTTAGCATATTAAAAGAACTCATGCATGCAAGGCTCATGCATAAATAACAAGAACTAAATGCATAAATAAAATATATAGGATTACAAAAGAAGCTAATTATATTGAAATGTAGTTATCAAGATACTAAAAACTGGAAACAAAACTCTAGTTCATGAAATCCAGATTAAGTATGCCTGCTTTAATATGCCTTCTAGCTCAGCATTGGAAATAGAAGTGTGGGGCTAGTGGAAAACCTGAACCTGCTTCTAAGAGGGATTGTATTACAATCCAACTTTTGACATTTATTTAACTTTGTGACTGTGGCCAAGTCATTTAACTTCTCTGAATCACACTTGTATCATCTATAGGATAGCTCTTTTGATATTCTAGACCTTTTCTTCCAAATTAATTTTATTATTTCATCTTACTCTGTAAAGGATATCTTTTGTAGTTTGGTATACCATTTCATCTGTAAACTAACTTTCATAGTATTATCATTTTTATAATATTGGTATGACCCAGTCATGAGCACAGAATGTTCCTTCAATTATTTAAGTTGTCTTTTACTTCTTTTTTTTTTTTTTTAAAGCAATTGGGGTTAAGTTAACTTGCTCAAGGTTACACTGCTAAGTGTCTGAGCCCTGATTTGATCCCAGTCATCCTGACTCTGGGGCCGGGGTTCTTACTTGCTGTGCTACCTGGCTGCCCCTGTCTTTTATTTCTTTGAGGAGAATTTTGTGCTTGAATCTATATAAATGCTGAGTGTTATACACACATATTACATATATCTTTTTGTGTTATATGCATTATATACATTATATCATATTTTAAAAATTCCTTTATGTCTATACTTTTTTAGGTTTTTAGCATAAGTGAATGTTGTACTTTGTCAAAGGTTATATGAGGTTTTAAATGTTTTGGTTTTTAATATTATCATTTTGATTATTTTCTGAGTCTTGAACCATCCTTAGATCCTTAATATAAATCTAACTAAATCATATTAATTGATTTCTTGGATAAATGTGCTAGTGTGTTTGACATGATTACTCATTAATGGTACTGATTTCTGGTTCTTTGTTTTATCCTTCCCTAATTTAGGTATTAGAACTATTTTTATTTCATAAAATAAGTTTGTTACTCTCTTAATTTTTTAGAATAATTTGAGTGATATTGATATAAATTGTCCTTCAAAAATTGGTAGAATCATTTTGGAAATACAGTAGGATAAATGCGCCATTTTCAGCTCATTATTTTGATTTTTCTACCTTCTTTTTAAAAATCAGATTATATAAAGGTTTATAAATTGTCTTTTTAAAGAAACAGGTTTTAGTTTTGTTTATCTGCACCATAGTCTCTTTTGATTTCCAACTTACCTATTTTGTTTCTAATTTTCAATTTTACCTCTTTTGTACTTCTTTTGGGTTTGTTATTTGTTGCATTTCTAACTTTAAAAAATGCATATTTAGTCTATTGATTGTCTCTTTTTCTCCTTCATTCATGAATGATTCTAAGGACATAATTTTTACTCTGAGGCCTGCTTTAGCTTCATCCCATTCATTCAGTAACACTTTCAAAATTTTTTTTATTGACTTAAAAAAAACGACATCACCTACATTTCCCAACGTATATTCCAGCTATCCCTTCTAACAAAGAAGAAAAAAGAAAAAGAAATTAAGTAATGCTACAAAAATCTCACATTATATTCAAGGTTCCACACTCATAGTCTCCAACCTCTTCAAAGAAAGGAGGGAAATATTTTGTTTTCTATATTCTTTGGGGTTGTGCTTTGTCACTGTAATTTCACAGTATTCAGTTTCAGTTGTTTGGGTCCTATTGCTTCCATGTACACCATTGTGTATATTGTTTTCCTGGTTCAGTTTGCTTCATTTTACAAAAGTTCATATGTTTCCCCATGTTTCTCAGTTTGCCTCATCATTTTCATCATTTCTTAGAACACATTTCTTTTTTTTTATTTGAGGGAGTAGAGTGCTGAGAATACTTGCCACAGCCACAGGTTGTGATCAGAAATAACAACTAAAATGGGTTTCTGACCTTAAGTCAGTTGAGAGTTGAACTTTGGGAGTCAGAGGAGTTGATAGGAAAAAAGACTAGTGTAAAGAGAAGATATGATTTTTTTTTTTGGATGCCTTCTGGTATAGCCTGGCTAAGGGGATATAATTCACAGTCATTAGCTGAGAGACCTGTAGCTTTCTCTTATAGAGAACTATTCCTCCAAATGGATGGTGTAGGTCAATGGTATCAAATTCGAATACAAATGGATCTCTTAGGACACATTTTGACTTATAAAATCACAAATTAATATCACCTAAATTGTATTTATTTTTGTTAAACATTTCTCCATTATAGGCACACCTTGGAGTTATTGCAGGTTTGGTTCCAGACTATGGTAATAAAGTGAATATGACAATAAAGTGAGTCACATGAATTTTTTGGTTTCCTAGTGCATATAAAAGTTATATTTACCCTATACTGTAGTCTATTAAGTGTGCAATAGTATTATGTCTTAAAAAACAATATACATATCTTAATTAAAAATATTTTATTGCTAAAACAATACTAACCATCATCTAAACCTGCGGTAAATTGTAATCTTTTTGCTGGTGGAGGGTATTGTCTTAGTGTTGATGGCTGTTGACTGATCAGGTGGTGGGTGCTGAAGGTTGGGGTGGCTGTGGTGATTTCTTAAAATAAGACAGCAGTGAAGTTTGTCCCCATCAATTGACTCTTCCTTTCACTTGAACACTTAGAGGCCACTGTAGGATTATAAAATGACCCAGTTTCAATATTGTTGTGTCTCAGGGAATAGGGAGGCCCAAGGAAAGGGAGAGAGATGGGAAATGGCCAGCAGGTGGAGTATTCAGAACACACACAACATTTAATGATTGAGTTTGTGGTCTTATATGGGCAGGGTTCATGGTATCCCAAAACAATTATAATAGTACTATCAAAGATCACTGATCACCATAACAGATATAATAATAAATTAAAAAGTTTGAATTGCCAAATGTGACACAGAGATAGGATGTGAGCATATGCTGTTGGAAGAATGGCACTGATAGACTTGGTAGATGCAACGTTGCCACAAACCCTCAATCTGTAAAATAGTGCAATATGTGTAAAGTGTGATAAAGTGAAGCACTATGAAACAAAGTACATCTTAATCTGGTTCTTGTAGATCTAGAGTTTGAAATCTCTGGCTAGGTGGCTGTGAACTCTCTGTTAAAATCACAGCCTTTCCTGGTAAGGAGAAACTTCTTGACCCATAGCATCTTCAGATGGATTTTGTATTAGGAGGTACTGAAGACCAGATAGAACAAAGAATCAAAGCTTGCCGGGGAATCGTGCCAATGTGATAGGCAGCAAAAGGCTGCCCAATGCCATCATCAGAAGACTGTGGCTGCTCTGTGGTATCAGAAAAGTACTCGTTCCTACATGCTTGCACCCCAAATGCATGAGCTGTTTGAATGTGTTCTCATCTATTCATATGCCCCAGCTATAAAATGTTCTCTATCTGTGTATGTCTCATGTATGATCCCTATGTATATCTACTCTTTCCATCAAAGTCTGGAGCACTTATGGGAGTGTAAGCTCCAGGTTTATGGGCTAATACTTTATTGTTAGTTTTATTTGTATGCTATTTCATTATATGCCTTTGTTTTGAGTAAATGTGTTCTTTGGCAAAGCAGTAAAAGTTAACACATCAATAGGGGCTTGTGAACTATTATTTGGAGAAGATTCTGACCCATCAAGTACTAAAAAGCTGAAATATCTTTATGGGGACCCATGGATGAGGGATGGGATCAGGTGCTACATATACAGTGTTATATGATAAGTGTATGAGTAATAAAAAAAAGTGTGCTATGTCACATGGAGAGGAGAGGGCATTCAGGGAAGACCTCCTGGAGGAGGAGACATTTAAGTTGAATTTTAAAAGGTGTGGTAAAGATAAAGGTAGCAAAGAGAAAGGGCAAGGATGTTCCAGCTTTCTGAAACAGTTTGAACAAAAACATGGTGGCAGAAGGGCACATGGTACAGTTGAGGGACTGAACGTTGACTGGTTTGCTTGGGATGTAAAGTACAGAGAAAATAGTAATATGAGATAAGACTGAAAAGGTCCAGTAGCACCCAGATTTTAGAGGACCTTGTTATAAAATGAACAATTTTTAGATATATGAAAAGTGTAGAAAATGCACTGAATGGCTTATCCCTTACTTTTTCTACAAGGCACTGGCTTAGAGCAGGTACAGATCGGCCCCAACTTCAAGTTCTGTATTTGGAAAGATTGGATCAAGGCAACAGATAATTAAGAACAACAACAAATAATTCTTTACTCAGTATAAACAAACACTGAGCAAAAGATCTATAAGCAAACATTCAGCAAGGATATACAGGTGTAGTTCTCTGGTCCTCACTCCCAGGTCAATAACAAGAACAGCTCATTGAAAATAAATGATTTATCAAGTCCCAAAACTTACCCTTTCCCTCTTGATATTGATTTATATGACTCTCCAAAAAGTGGGCCTTAGTGCATTTAGCCTATCCTTGATCATGTTCTCTGTGATTAGTCTACAGATCCAAAGGTCCTAATTACTCTCTTGAGGTTTAAGGCCTGGGAAGAACAAACCATGCCTAAAACAGATTCCTAATTAGGCATCTGATTTCAGTTAACATCGTGGATTCAGAATTGGGAGGGAGCTTAGAGGTCATCAAGTTCCACCTCCTAATTTTATAAGTGAAGAAACTGAGATTCAGTTAAGTGACTTACCCAGAGTCATCTAGCCAGTGAGTGTCTGAGGCAGAATTCAAACCCAAGTCTTCCTCACTCTATGTCTAGTGCTCTATTTCCAATGTCACACTACTAGAGAGGAATGAAAAAGCATTTCTAGGATTTTCTCTAAAACTTCACTGCCCTTTGGAGTGGCAATCCAGAGCAAATTGAATACATTCCATATTTATTAAAGCACAAATACAAAATTCCTTGTTGGATCCTGACAATACAAAGAAGAAAGCAACAGTTTTGCCTTGAAGTAGCTTATAGTATAATGGGGGAGGGAAGCAAAGACATGACACAATTAAAAACAAAGTCAGACTAGTTAGTATGGGAGATACCAAAGTGACTGGTCCAAAACATTCAATGACAGAGGCATCATTTTGGAGTGTTAGGGGGATCAAAGAGACCTTCAAATTGGCACCTGAAAATGATTTCCTTGAGGGTAAAAGCTGTTTTTTTTTTCTTCCTTTCTTTGAATTATCAGTGCTTAGCACAGTGCCTGGCCCATAGTAAGCATTAAAATACTTTTTATTGTTTGATTGAATGAAGACATTGAAGGATTTCAATTGGTGAGGCTATGGGGTTTGAGGGTATCTATTCTTGGGAACGAGAGATTTCTTGCTGCAATGCATAGATGTTTAAGTGACCAGCATGAAATTGAAGGAGTAGTGAACAGCCAGTGTCACTAGAGTACAGAATACAAGAGGAGGAATGATGTTAGATAGAGCTAGAGAGGTAATTTGGAGCCATATCTTGGAGGGCTTTGGATACCCAACTAAGACTGCATTTTATTCCAAAGTCATAGGGAGGCCTTGAAGGTATTTGAGCAGAGTTGTACAAATGGCTGTGGATGTGTGTTAGATGTTAGATGCTACATGAAGAGAATTCTACTTCTTTAGACCTCTGGAATTTACAATCTATAAATGATACTGGTAAAGGCAACTTCTGGAGCAATATGCATCCAGGCTCTAGGCTGCAGCCCTGAGGTAGCATTTTAATGAAGAGGGATGACCTGCAGGCTAAGGCATGTGGCCATTAAAGGCATGTGGCCATTGACTTTGCTTCATCAGCCTACTTGTGTCCTGGTTTATGCAGATTTCATCATCCTGTGAGCATTTACTACCAGAGCTAGTAAGCATTGAGGTGGAATTCAAACCCAAAGCTGACTCCCTGTTCAGCTGTCTTTTCATCTTTCCCAAGTCCCCCAGGAACTTACAGTCTTATAGGAAGATCAAATAAAAACATAGTTACTAGAATACTCATGTTACCTACAGAGGTAGTGTGACAGATGTGGAGTCAGAGGACTGGTATTTGAGCCACAGTCCTGCCACTTAGTAGATCAGTGGATAGAGTACTGGCCTGGAGTCAGGAAGACCTGAATGCCAATCTGGCCTCAGACACTCACTAGTTTAGCTGTGTGACCCTGGGCAGGTCACTTCACCTCTGTTTGCCTCAATCTGTTGGAGAAGGAAATGGCAAACCACTCCAGTATCTTTGCCAAGAAAACCCATCCCCATGGGCAGTATCGGTATCCACGGGGTCATGAAAGAATCAGACGTGACTGAACACCTGAGCTGTTATAAAACCTGCCTCTCACTAGCGGTACAGTCTTGAGCAAATCATCTTAACCTTTCTGAGCTCAAGTTTTCTTAATTGTAAAATGAGGTTGGACTCCATGTCCTCTGGGTCTGTCAGGATATTAGGCCACGCCCTGTTTTCCAGAGTTAAGGCCCCGGAAGCAGACTGCGCCCCGAGCTTAGCATCAGGACAATCCTTTCTGCTCACCCTCTGGATGGTCTCATCCTCTGGTAAAATCACATAATTACTGTCTTGCTTTGACCAGCACCAGGTGTTCTTCGAGCTTAGAAAAGCACCAGACAAGCTCGGGCATGGTCACGAAGCCGTGCTGTGAATCAGGCCTGTCTCATTGTTGCTGTTCCCCCTCATTGCCAGGGCTGCCGCTCACTGCCCAGTCATTGGGATACATACACTAGGGGCGGGGCCCTGGCACATGTGTCCTTGCTCACAAGCTGTTCCCCTCACTTTGAAACTAAACTTCTGTCTGCTTCCTGACTCTCTTGTCTCTAGCCTGCTCTGTTCAGCTCCGGCCATCCGAAGGTTAGAAGCTGGTTCAGTCTGGTTGATAAGTCCTTCTAACTCTGAATCTATTTAAAAAACACACAAATAGACCTGCAATTCCCTGAGTGTAGATAGTTCCCTGGAGGAACTCCCTTTACCTATGCAATTGGGCCCTTGTTCCACAATTTACATACAGTCTTAGAGATTTGAAAGAGACACTGAGGAACTAAGTGATTTGTCCAAGGTCACATAGCCAGTATGTATCAGAGTCAGGACTTGAACTCACATCTTTCTGATGCCAGATCCAAATCTCTCTTCATTAAGTTTCCTCTCAGTTACATTTCAGAAGGGTAAAACAAAGATCTATGAGCTACGAGAGGGAAAAGATCATTGCTAGCTTGTTTAGGGGATCAGGAAAAGATGAATGAAGGAGTCCACCTTTGAGCTGGGCTTTAAAGGCTGGGTAGGAATTCATTACGTGGAGAGGGTGAGAGAATTCCAGATACAGGGAATCATAGCAGGGCAAAGGTAGAGAATACAGACAGAGAGAGACGGATAGACATACACACAGATGGACAGAGAGAGACAAAGGGAGGGAGAGAGAGAGAAAGAGAAAGACAGAGAGAGACAGAGATAGAGACAGAGAGCAGAGAGAGACACACAGAAAGAAAGAGAAAGAGACACACACAGACACAGAGAATAATACAGTTTGGATGAATGTGAGATAAGACTGGTAAGCTGGCATTAGTGTCAGGTTGTGCAGGGCCTTGAAAGCTAGAGAAGGGAGGTTAAATGTTACTTGGTTGACAGTAGGTTTTTGACTAGAGCATACTTAATCCTGTGACTTTGGTCTCCCTTTGTTTTCCCATTCCCAGGCACTATCCCTCTAGAATACTTGAGTGGTTTGCATTTTCTTCTCCAGTGGATTAAGGCAAACAGGTTCAATGACTTGCTCAGGGTCACACAACTAGTAAGTGTCTGAACCTCTAGGAGCTGCTTGAAGAAGCTACAGCAGGTAGAGAAGGTTCAAGTCCTATCTCCAGGCCTGAGAAAACAGGTTGAGAAATATTAATCTAGTGGAAAGAATGTAGGACCAGGATGCAAGAAACCTGAGTTTACAGTTCTTTCTCTTAGTCAAGTTTAGTTAACCTCTCTATGCCCATCCTTGTTAAAAGAGAATTATAATGCTAGCTCCATCTACCTCCCAGGGTTTGTGAATATTAATTTAATGGTGGGGGAGGGGACCCCATAAGAATGTGCATGTGTAGGGGGGGTGATAAAAGTTCTCTAACACTGGGTAGCAGCATTGGCCAGTCATATCCCTGCCAAAGTGCTTGCATGCAAAATTATTTCACCCCCTCCAAACTGTTCAACTTACAGAGTTCTGTCCTTGTTAAGTCTCTCCCTGAGTTCAAAAGGAAGTCTAGGGTATGATCTGAATATTAATAACATTTCAGATACCCTCTCTAATTGGCTTATCATTTCTACCCCAGGCAAACCTAGCAAAAAATACTGCCTTCCCTTAAGTTAACTTCCTCTTTCTCAGCTTCAAAATGCATGCCCATAGACAATCAAGGATTATGGTAAATGGCCACATAGTTTAATAGCAGCTTATGGTAACATAGAGACATGTATGAACATCAAAAAGAATAAGGCTTCCAGCTGGAGACTGCAATGGCTGTAGCTGAGGTGACAAAAATCTGTCCCCCTAGCATCCCAGAGTTGAAGACTGAAGTAAAAACTAAAGCGGTAGAGGTTGGGCAGGTATCAGATATTGAGAAGGAGGGAGGAAGCAAAGAAGAATGTGGACTGGATCGCAGATGTTTCACTGACCATGTATGTACCCAGTGTTTCCACCTATCTGCCTTTTCTTCTCTTGGCTAGTTCCCATCCATCAGAAACTTGCTCAAGTCTGATCAGCACCCCATTCTTTTTTTTTTTAAGCAATTGGGGTTAAGTAACTTGCTCAAGGTTACATGGCCAGTTATTTCTGGGTGTGGTGCTGAGTGTCTGAGCCCGGGATTCGATCTCCAGGTCATCCCAACACTGGAGCCGGTGCTCTTACTTGCTGAGCCACCTGGCCACCCCTCAGCATCCCATTCTTGTACCAGTTTCTTTGTCTCCACTGCTTTTTGTGGCTATTAGCACTGACTGCCAGCCATTGCTGTACTCCCTATTTGCATGTTTTAGCGAGCAAATGAGAGGAGAAAGTCCTAGCTGACATGCATGTTGGCTAACATTGGCTCCTAGAACAATACTCTTCCTCTCCTCAGTTTGGCCATGTAGCTACCTGGATTCCTGCCCCTGCCTCCCCCCCCCCCCCCGTTTCTTTCAAGCTCCACAAAAATCAGAATACCTGTAGCTTTTTTAGTATAATCTGCTCATCTCTAGTTCTTGTTCCCCTCACATCTTGCTGATCTCAGGAGGAGATGCTGTAATGTGAATGCAGAAAAGTACCTTAGAGTCTGACTAGTTAAATCCCTTTCTTTTATAGGTGAGGAAACTGTGGCCAAGGAAGGGGAAATGATTTGCCCAAGATAACATGGGTAGCAAGTAGCAGAACCAGAATGGATCCCAGGTCCTCTGATTCCAAATATGGAATTTTTCCATAATTTCAGGCTGATCAAATGAGATAATAGATGTGCATGCTCTTTGCAAAAGTGCTATGCAAATGTGAAATAGTATTATCATTAACTACTTCTCTAGACATTCTGCTTTAAAGAAAAAATAATTATATATCAAACCTAATTAATTCAGATTTTGCTCTGATTTTTCCTTTTATAAAAAGCTTTGTTAACCAGATAGATACTGCAACAGATTGTAGGGGAAATGTTAAAACTACTTAAGAGAAAAAAATGCATTTTATAATAATAAAAATACCTTTCATTTCCATAGGGCTCTGCAGTTTTCAAAGTACGTTCATAAAACTCATCTGAGCACACACACAGCTTTTAGAATTTCTATAATAATTGCAAATAATTTTTGTCTATTTGCATAGCTTGATTTACCAGGACTGTTAACCTGTTCCTGGTGGTGATGGTAGGAATGAAGGAGAATTATTGTATGTCTCAGAAAATAGTAAAAGTGTACTTATTGAAGTGATACCATACAGATATTTGGTATAGTGGAAATAGCATTGAATTTACAGATGAACCTGGAGTTGACTTGAGTTTAAATCAGACTTTGGCTACCTACTAGCTGTGTGGGCTTGGGCAAGGCATGTGACCTCTCTGTGCCTCAGTTTTCTGATCTATAAAATGGGATGATAATAATAGCACCTACCTTAGAGGATTGTTGTGAGGATAAAGTGGGAAAATAAAATGAGATGATACTTGTAAAATGTTTTGCAAACCTTAAAGTGACACAAACACTAGCTGTTGTTATTATAATTGTAATTATAATTGTAAGAAGACAGGTTCAAGTTCTGTCTTTGCCACTTGTTATATGAACTTGGACAGATTACTTCCCCATTTATAAAACCAGGGGGTTGGGGCGACCAGGTAGCACAGTGAGTAAGAGCACCGGCTCCAGTGTCAGGATGACTTGGAGATCGAATCCTGGGCTCAGACATTCAGCACCACATCCATAAATAACTGGCCGTGTAACCTTGAGCAAGTTACTTAACCCCGATTGCTTTAAAAAAAAACCCCAAAACAAGGGGGTTGGAAAAGTTGGCCTCTGAAGACCCTTCTCATGCTAGAACTCTTTTCCTGTGATCCTCGAACAGCTATAGGTGATGGTTAAGATTCCCTCCTGATCTAAGCCCTACAATACTGGTTTTGACTTTTAATTAATTCATGTTGTTCTTCCCCTCAATTAATATGGTTTTGTGAGACTAAACCATTATTTTATTTCATGGGTTAAAAGGCTTTTTTTCTAAATAGTAAGATTCTTTTAGTCATGCTCTATGATTGCACAGCATGCAATTCCTGCCCTCAAAGAAACAAAATTATGGGTCACCCAAAATGCAAGGGACACGAAAAGTGCCAGTAGACTACAGGATATTATCAATGAAGAATTAAACAGGAAGAACCTAGTGAAGTAGATTTCCATAGAGGTATATGACCAAAAAAGGTGGTGAGCAATCACAGAATGAGAGAGATGATGGGAATGAGAGAGTTAATGGGAAGCTTGCATAATTCATTCTTACAATGTCAAGAGATTTAGATGAAGGGCCAAATTCATTGCATTTATGATACAATTTATGGTGAAGAGACATAAAGCATGAGAAGGCACAGCTGTTTTATAATTTGCATCATTGGAGGGAATGCCCACATCAATGAAATGACAGATCTATTGACATATTGAAGTAACTATATTTGACAGGAAGGAAAAAAGAAACTATATGAAGAAAACAAAATCTAAAAATAATGTTGGAGAGTCCTAACAATTTAGAGCAAAAATTGTTTCCCTTTGATATAGTTTGGCATACAGAGAGGTGATAAAAATATAGAGATCAGGTTGATCCCATGCATGGAATGCTCTCCTTTTCTTATCTCTACCTCCTGGAATTCTTGGTCTCCTTCAACATTCAGCTCAAATTCCACCATCTGGGGATGGCCTTTCCTGGTCCTGGTCACCTTCTAATGCCTTTCACTCCAAGACACAGAAAGTGCTTAATAAATGCTTGTTGAAGCCTTAACTACTTTATTTCCCCTTTCCCTATACACACCTAAGATTTACCTTTATCCTTTAAGTCAAGTAGGAAAGAACTTATTAAGTGCTTACTATGTGTTAGGCAGGCACTGTGTTAAGTGAGGGGGGCATAAAGAAAAGTTAAAAATGAACAGTTACATACAAACAAGTTATGTACAGGACAAATCAGAGATTATCAACAGAAGGAAGGCACTAGCATTTAGAGCGATCCAGATGGTGAGATTTTATCTCTGCTCCCTCTTGGAAGACTCTATGTCTCATGAACAATGCTTGGATATAGGAAAAATTATAGAGTAGGTGACAGTATAAATTTGATGGGATTAACTACAGGGCTAAGACTAGGAAGGGAGGAAAAAGAAGTCAGAGAAGGGGTGATGGCTTGGGAGAGCATTGAGGCATAGAGGGATTGAAGGTCATGGCGAGGAGAAAGAATAGGTTTAGAAAGGGTAAGCAGAGGCAGAGATGGAATAAGTAATATGAGGTTATGGGTTGATAGGGGAATATTGGAGGATCATGGGATCACAAGGTCATAGCTGGAGAGCTAGAAGGAATCTCAGAGGCTATCAAGTGTAGCACTCATCTTTCAAATATGGAAACTGAGTCTTTGAGAGATGAACAGACTTGCCCCACAGTCACAGACACCCTAAATTTCAGAGGCAGATGTTGAACTCAGCACACTTTACAACATATCATGTTGCTTTCCATTCCTGATCAGGGAAATGGAATATCTGTGGGAAATTCTGAGATCTAGACTGTACTCATGTCTGCTAAATGCTTTCAGTTAGTTATTGGTTGTGCAGTGGATAGAGCACTTGGCCTGGTGTAGGGAAAAACTGAGTTCAAATCTGGCCTCAGACACTTGTTAGCTGTGTGACCTTAGGAAAGTCACTTCTCGTCTGCTTCAGTTTTCTTTTAAAAATGGGGATAATAATAACTAAAGTGCAGGGTTGTTGTGAGGAACACATAAGATAAAATTAATAAAAAGCTTAGCATATAGTTGATGATATATAACATTAGCTGTTAGGCATTTACTAGCTATGTGACCCTGGGTAAGTCATTTAACACTTTTAGTTTCAGTTTCCTCATGTGTAAAATGAACTGGAGAAGGAAATGGCAAGCTACTCCAGTATCTTTGCCAAGAAAACCCCAAGTAAGGTCACAAAGAGTTGGATATGACTGAAATGATTCAACAGCAACATGGTGATGATGATAATGACTGGGAGGAACATGGGTAGGTCTAAAATGATGGATGGGGATGAGAGAATGGGAAATGGTAGTGGGGAAGCAAAGTGGTTTTTGCTTAGGCTGTTGTGATTTCTGTTCAACTGGGACTATGAGAGAAAAAAGTAGGAGGCTGCTAGTGTAGGACTGACATTGTGTCAGCGGTGGGATTGGATCCCAGGTCATCTGAGACTACACCATACAACTTCACAATCTGAAAAATTCAATGATCCTGCAATTCAAATGGGATAAAAAAATTTAAATATTAATACAAATTTGGCTGTAGAGTCAGGGCATAGAAACAGTAAGGTAGGATAAAGGAGTATTCTTTAAGAAACAACCTTCTAGTTTCAAAGGAAAATAGAGTTGTGCAGGGTAAGATTTTAACTGGCTGACTTCTGAATCTGTATTCCTCTAGCAGAAGGCAAATCTCTTGGAATTCTGGTTTATCTTGCTACAGGTGAAGTAAGGGGAAAAAAATCATTGTTTGTAGTATATATATATTTAATACATTTCGCCTCCTCTTTCAGGTTTAGCTTTTGTCCACTGACCTTCCCCTGGGCACAGGGGAATGTATGTATACATGGCATGTTTGCAGGTTTTGCTAGACTCTTGTTTTAATGGAATAGAAGAACATGTATTTGGTCTTTAAAAATTTAGCAGGGAGAAAATAACTCTTGAAAAGCCGAGTTCTTGTTAGCTTAAGAGAAGCAGGAGCTTGAAACAGATTCAAGGGGCGGAGTGTCAGTGTACTGGGAGCCTAAAACATGCCATTTGGGCATCAGTCGTGTGGTAGTAAGTAAAATGTGAAGCAGAAGTGTTTACCAAGTACTGAACAATGATGATAATGACTCACATTTTAGTTAGTAAAATGCTTTCACTTATGTGCTCAAATTTGAGGCAACATGGTTGATTGAGAGATGCTGAACTTGGAATGAGAAGGGACCTGGGTTCAAATCCTGCTTCTGTGACTTATATGTATAAAGGGGATAATAATTTGAGTGGTACCAAACTCATAGGATTGTTGTTAGGATCAAATGAAATAATGCATATAAAGTACTTTGGAAACTTTTAAAATGTAAATGTCAGTTGTTTGTTTTCTTCTTATGTTTGGTCCTCACAACAGCTGTGGGGGGTAGGTAATGCAAGTGCTACATGACATTGACATAGAGGATAGAGAACTGGACTCAGAGTCTGTGAGATTGGGGTTCAAGTGATGACTTTGAAACATCCAGGCCACATGACCCTGGGCAAGTCACTTGGTGTCTCTGTGCCTCAAACAACTTTCCAAGATTAAAGATGAGAGAACACATGCCTACCTGCATTGGTGTAGGAGATTTCTGAGTCAGTTGTTCTGTATACTAATGAAATCACAGATCTAGCTAAAAAAAAAATCAGTTTTATAGGGAATAAAACTGAGACTCAAAGAATAAGTGATTTGCTCAAGGTAGTAAGTGCATTTGAACTCATCTTTTACCATATCATAACAATATTTTACACTTCTATTGCATTTCATCATATGTAAAATACTTTTTTCACATCAACCCAGTGAGGTACTACTGAGTGCTGTGATCATTACTAGATGTACAAATTTGATACTCTTTCCATTTGATGATGGTAGTTTTGGCAAAGCAGGTAGAATAAATCATATATATGTATGCATTATGTTTATGTATGTATACACACATATTTATATAAAATATAAATAAATACACAATATACATATACATACACGCATAAATATATACATACACACATATATCAGCTAGGTGGCACAGTGGATAAAGTTCTGGGCCTGGAGTCAGAAAGACTTATCTTCTTGAGTTCAATTATGGCCTCAAATCCTTAATAGCTGTGTGACTATGGGTAAGTCACTTGCCCCTGTTTGCCTCAGTTTTCTCATCTATAAAATGAACTGGAGAAGGAAATGGCAAACCACTTCTGTACCTCTGCCAAGAGAACCCCGAATGGGGACATGGAGAGTTGAACATAGCCGAAATGACCAAACAACAACAAATGTATGTATATATGTATACATATACATACATACAGACAGACAGACAGACACACATATATACATATATATGTGTATGTATGTATACATACACATTTATCCATGTTTATATTTCTCTTTTAATAACAATTGAATAAAGCAGCATGACCCAGTAGACAAGCATTAGTCTTGGAATCAGGAGGACCTAGGTGCGAATCCTGCTTTGTATACTTACTAGATGCTTGACCTTAGGCAGTTAACTTAACTTCTTGTTTGTTTCTTCATCTGCAAAATGCTTAAGTTGGGATTTAAGGTTCCTTCCAGTTTTAGATCTGTTACATACTCATTTAACCGGCCTCAATCTAAGTGTAGTTCATAGAAAGGGTACCTCTGTAAAAAGTCCCCTGGTTTATTTTGGAAACCAAAGAGTAAACCCAAGCTCAGCTCACATACTATGGACAATTCGACCCTGAAGGCTTTGTAAGATTTATGGGCCCCTCTCTGGGCTGAGCACTCTGGGAAACAGCCCAGAGCTTGTCCTGTAGCTTGTCAGAGCACTGACAAGATGATGAAAGCAAATCTAGAACAGCAGGATAGCAACCACAAGACCAACCTACTTCTCTGAAAATCATTCCCCAGGAGGTGGAGATGAAGCTCTCAGAAAAGATGACTCCATTTCCTACTGGGAGTGGGAGACATTATAGTATAATGCAATGAACTCTGTATTTGTAACCAAGAGGCCTGAATTAAAATCCTGACTTTGCTACTGTGTGACCTTGGACAAGTCACTTCCTTTCTTGGAACCTCAGTTTCCTCCTCTAAAAAATGAAATCTTGTCCAGCTCAGATATTCTCCAAGTTTTAGCCATTTAAGCACTAAGGAGAAGACTGTATACTGGGAGAATAGATCCAAAGGATTTAGGATCAAGGTGGCAACTGTTTTATGGTTCAAGCTTCCTATGAGGAAAGGCTTGAAATAGAACACTGGGGGTAAAATGTGTGTGGGGATGAAGTATTCTGTTTTCCAGGTAATAGGAAAAAAAAACCCTCAATTTTATACAAAAATAATTTTTATCCCTTCCTTTCTTTGGGTGAAGCTAAAGTTAGATGAACTAACTAGTGAAGTAGAAATGTGGATGGGATACCCAATCCTTGCTAGTAAACAGGAAGCTTTCTGATAGGTAGATGTGAAACTAATACATAACAGCTAGAGTTTTGTATCGGGCAGTGACATCTGGAGGGGCAGGTCATCACTTACTTCTTTCCTGCCCTTGAGGAATCCCAGTTTCCTGACCAGCCTTCTCCCATGTCTATCCCACAGAGTCTCATGGCCATCATACCATTGTACTTCAACTGATGTGTGGCAGACTGCTGGATAACCAGGATCATGTGTCAGAATTCCTAGTTATAGCTCTGCTGATTTGTTTTGTTTTCCTTAGACATCCCATAGACCCATTTTGTTAGACCCAATTCCTAGTAACCTTTCTCCCTTTTCTCTTGAGCAGTGACTACAGAGTCATAGCTGAGGATTGGAAAATGGATAAATGTTCTAGGCTCAGAATACCCAAGAAGGAGAATCCCAAATCAGTTTTTAGATATTCTAAAAATCAGTTGGATAGTTCTCCTCTGGGGATTTTTGAGAAACTAATATATTCTAAGATAGGAAAATCACAGCCACCTTGGGCATAGTTTAAGAAATTCAGGTACTGGGGGCAGCTAGGTGGCACAGTGAATAGAGCATCGTCCCTGGAGTCAGGAGGACCTGAGTTCAAATTTGACCTCAGACACTTAACACTTACTAGCCGTGTGACCTAACCCCAACTACCCCTTTAAAAAAAACAAAAGAAATTCAGGTATTCTCCCATCACCCCCCCCCCATTCATAAAAATAATAGTTGACATTGATATAGCTCTTTAATACATACATAACACTTTGCCAACATTTCATTTGATTCTCACAACGATCTTGTGCTTTAGGTAGTCTAAGCATTATTATCAAAATTTTATAGATAAGCTCAGAAAAGTTAAGCAACTTGTCCAAGGTCACATAGCTAGTCAATGGTAGAGCCAGAATTTGAATCTGTTCCTTCTCTAAGTCCAGGCAGGGCTTTTCCCATTACTATACCTCATTAAATGTTTTCTCTCATTTATATATTTTAGAGACTATTTCTTTTGAATGAATCCCAATTTACTTGGATGATTTGGATAATAGAATTACAGGCTGGAAGAAGGGAAAGAGAAAATGGGAGATATAACTGGGTACTAAGAAATAGTAGGAATGAATGAGGAAGAAAGAGGAAAGTAATTAGGGTTTGGATATGCCTAATTTTTTTTGGAGGGGGGAATACAAAGCAATTGGGGTTAAGTGACTTGCTCAAGATCACACAACTAGTAAGTATCAAGTGCCTGAAGTCGAATTTGAACTCAGGTCCTCCTGACTCCAGGGTCAGTGCTCTATTCACTGCGCCACCTAGCTGCCTCTGATGCACTGGAATTTTAACCCATCAGGAACCAAGAAGGTCTGGGGCTCAGTGCTTTGAAGCAAGGGTTAGAGAAAAGCATCTACTTTAGCAAAGTAGAAAGGCTTTGGACAAAGACTAGAATCCCTGATTTGTTTTTGGAGAAGTGTCTGATGTCCTGGGAGGCAGCAATAGTCATGGAGTTCAGAGGCCGCCTAATCCAAGCATAACAGAATAAAAAGAATGCCCTGTGTCTACTGCCTTATGTTCTTATTTCATGGAAATTTGCCTGGACTAATTTATGGAAGCCCAGAGGAATAACAGCCTAGCTAAGGTGGTAGATAAGGGCTTTGTCTCAGGGACCTGGCGTCTGGACAGGATCAAGCTTTTTCCCAGGGGCCATTCTTCCTATGTTGACCAAGAGACTTGCCCTTCTATAGATTCCCATGCCTTGCTCTTCACTGGCCCCTACTATGCTATGTACTGTGTATACACTGCCACCCTGATTCCTTAGGTGAATCCTAGCCACTGTTTCTAGGGCACTGTCACTGTGGAACTCTTCTCCTAGAGTCTGCCTTCCGCACCCCCACCACCCCATTCTAGTGCAGACTGAACTTTCTGAAGGATGTGTCACAGTTTGCATTTGTGTGTATATTTTTCTCTGTGCACCCCCTTTTTATAATCCTTCCTCCCTGTAATGCTGGGTGCACATGGTCTTCTGGCAAGTGTCCAGATCTCTGTTAACCAGTCAGCATTAACCTCTGAACCATATGAACCTGCTTAAGTCTCAAGTGTAGGGAACAGACTGATGACTGAAAGCTTAAGGGGTTTGTATACTTTTAGGTAAAGTTGTTTACTGTATAATTTGATTGATAGTTTACTTCAAAAACTACTGAGGAAGTCATTTATAATATTTTTTCATTAGTGATCTGTCTCAGTAGAAGGTCCACATATGTTTATCAGTTGTGTTAAAAAATGAACAATGCTGTTTACTACATCATACCACACAGGTGCTTATTTTATTATTAAAAACAACTTATGGAAATTCAATCACAAAATGGAGGCTGAAAACAAAATGGAATTGCTTATGCTAAGTTGGTAAACTTCCTTAAGGGGTAAGAAGAAGAGTCATTCCACTTCTCATGCAGGGCCTTTAAATTCATCATTAAGGAGAGAGCTGCATACCAAAAGGTTTTAGGACAGAGGTTATCAGTTATTTTAGGCAACATTATCAGTTATACTAAATTAACAAATTTTCCTATCTTATTGTAGTATCAAACTACTTTGCTCTGTAGTTTTTCAGTCATGTCTAGCTCTTACTGACCCCATTTAGGGTTTTCTTGGCAAGAGATACCACAGTGGTTTGCCATTTCCTTCTCTGACTTATTTTACAGATGAGGAAACTGAGGAACAGCTCATTTTACAGATGAGAAAACTGAGGCAAACAAGTGACTTGCTCAGGGTTGCACAGCTAGTAAGTGGAATATGAGTCTTTCTGACTCCAGGCCTGGCACTCAATCCACTGTGCCACCCAGTTGCCCAATTACTGTTATACTTCCTCAACTCAGCTCAACTCTTTTCATGCTAGGTGAAACATTTCCTAGTTATAGGAATATATCAGGAGTCATACCATCTCAGTCTTTTTTTTTCTTTTTTCATTTCCTTCTACCTTCTTGAGATAAGGCTTCTGTGGCTCTATCATCTCCACTTTAACTAGGCAAGTATAGTTGAGAACTAGAAACTCCAAGTCCTAGAAAATCTTTCTAGGACTTCCTTCCTTCCTTCCTTCCTTCCTTCCTTCCTTCCTTCCTTCCTTCCTTCCTTCCTTCCTTCCTCTCTTTCTCTCTCTCTCTCTCTTTCTCTCTTTCTCTCTTCCTTCCTTCCTTCCTTCCTTCCTTTCTTTCTTTCTTTCTTTCTTTCTTTCTTTCTTTCTTTCTTTCT
>NW_027187246.1:535965-553294 GCF_028583685.1 Petaurus breviceps papuanus
TCTCTCTCTCTCTCTCTCTCTCTCTCTCTCTCTCTCTCTCTCTCTCGGACAGGGGTTGGGGACAACCCCTTTAGAAAAAGGTGAGGAAAGAGGCTTTACTCTCTGAAAATAAGCACATGAAATTCCTTTTTTCTGTCCCATACTTTTGTTAGAGGTCTGTCCATTGAGGTTTCCAGTGCCAGGAGAAGGCTCTATTCTTCAAATGGAAAAGTAACCAAATGGAGTATTTACAATTTTTCCTGCCATGATTTTCTTTTCTATTGGGATCATAAGCACTGGACTTGAAGAAAACAGAAAAGACTGATGACCTTTGTCTCATTTCCTTCTAGCAACAAGTCACAACCTGGGCTCTCTCTGAGTTCTTTATAAGAAAATATGATGCTCCAAACTGAATGCAATGTTCCAGATACAGTATGGCCAAAATAGCAGAAAGTGAGACAATTGCATCCTTTATTCTGGACACCCTTGTTTTCTTAATGCAGCCTAAAATCTCCATTATTTTTTAATCAGAATATCACTCTTTGAATGAGAGGCAGCAGTGGCACAGGAGATAGACAGCTGGCCTTGAAGCCAAGAGAATCTGGGTTTACATCCTACCTCTGATACATACTGTCTGGATGACCCTGCCCAAGTCATTTAATGTCTCAGTGTCCTAGATAACTCCTTAAGACTATAAATTACAGAGAAGGTGTTAACTTGTATTGGTAGAGTAAATGTCCTTTTCTGAGAATTATCTTATGTCAGTATGGGCACAATCATCGTCCCTATTACTCTATTGACTCATATTGAGCTTACTGTCAATGGAAAATTTGTTTTTCACCTTTACCAATGCTTTTAAGTTGTATATTTCACAACAGTGAACACCCATGGCCATTTTTTTCAGTTTCCAGTTGTAGGTTGTTTTAATTAGCCTTTAGAGTAGGACTCTAGAAGAGAGACCACCTTTTGACTTGCCAGCTAAGTCTTACCTGTCTGTCTTAATTTTTCGCAGGCTAGTGAGGAGAGGAGAGAAGGCTACTAATTTGTATTTGATTTCCTGAAGCCTAGGCTTTCAATTGATCTGTTTCATGATTCATGAAATAGATCTCTTGGGAGGTGAGTTATATTGTAATGCAGTCTCTTGGAACACTTGTTCTTTTCACACATTTTCCTGAGGTCAAGGTGATGGATGCAGAGACTGAAGAAGCTGTCTTTTTTGCCCTCTCCCCAACATTTAGGAACAAATGCTCTCTAAATGGATAGTTATGTGGTGTTGTCATTGCACCACTAAAATGTAAAAACAGAACCCAACACATAACATATATTTAAGTGGCATTTATTGAAGCATAACCATCTGGTTTGCAAAATGATGGAGGAGGATATTAGAATACAACAACTAATAATAATCTTCATGACCTTGTGACCAGCCTTCATTTCTTTTTAGTTCCTGCATCTGTTGAGGGCAAGTAGAAGTTGTCTTTGACTATAGTGCATTTCTAGCAGAGAGCAATTTGAGGCCAAGTTGCTCTTACTAATAGGAGTAAAGGTTCTCAGAAAATTCTTGCCTTTCATCTGGCACAAAAGATTCGGGGATTACTGATTGGCCAGGGTACATGTAGCTGAGCTCAGTACGGTTGTTCTCAACTAATGATTTGTCTTTAGGTCTGCTGGGCTTGGAATACATTCAAAGTACTCAGAGGCCTCAGATATATCTAGCTATTATCTAGAAGGAAAAGCAGTATTAGGCAGTTTCTCGTAATAAGCCTGAGAATGACACATACTTCACAACTTTGGGAGGTGTTTGTTTTCTCAGGGCAGGCAGTCTGCCCAGTGCAGGTGCTAATAATTGTCCTGGGAATGCCCTTAGAAGAAGCTGCCTTAGAGTAGGACTCCATAGAGAAGTTAATAAGTGGGAGTGAGGCTGTTGATAAAAGAATTCCTGGAAAAGTTAAAGAAATGGATAAGCATGGTAGAGGAAAAATTTGGAAAAGAAATGAGAGTGATGCAAGAAAATTATGGAAAGAGAATTAATAGCTTGGTTAAAGAGGCACAAAAAATACTGAAGAAAATATTACCTAAAAATTGGGCCAGAAGAAGAAATCAAAGCTATCTATAATCATGAAAAAATGCTCTACATCATTGTGAAAGGCAAATTAAAACAGCTCTGAGGTACCAGCTATCATAAATAACAAATGCTGGAGGGAATGAGGGAAAATAGGTACATTAATGAACTGTTGCTCACAGTAGTGAACAGGTCCAACCATTCTGTAAAACAATCTAGAAATATGTCTAAAGGATTATAAAACTGTGCATACCTTTTGAACCAACAATACCATTACTGTACCCTAATGGAATTTTAAAAAAAAGAAATGACCTATATGTACAAAAATACTTATAGTAGCTCTTTTTGTGATGGCAAAGAATTGGAAATTGAGGGGATGCTGAACAAGTTGTGGCACATGATTTTAATGGAATACTATTGTGCTATAAGAATTGATGGGGGGGGTTTCAGTAAAAAAAAGTCAAGACCTATATGAAATGATGCAAAGAGAAGTGAGAAGAACCAGGAGACAGTACACAGTAACAACAACGTTGTATTGATGATCAACTGTGAAAGACTTGGCTACTCTGATCAATACACCAAAGACTCATGATGAAAAAACGCTATCCACCTACAGAGAGAGAATTGATGAACTCTGAGTACAAATTGAACTAAAATTTTCTCACTTTTTTTTTGCAATGTGGCTAATATGGAAATAATGCTTTGCATGATTTCACATGTATAATTGATATAGTGTCTGACTTAGTGGGTGGGAGAAAGATGGGAGGGATAGAGAGAATCAGAAACTCAAAATTTTAAAGACAAAGAATGTTAAAATAATTACATAATGAATATATATTTTTTTAGAAAGGAAGGAAGGAAGGAAGAAAGAAAAAGGTCATCCTGAGCAGACATGAAGGTCCAGGTACACTTTAGGGACCTCTCACTTCTCTGGCTTTATTGCTAATACCTTAGTAGAGTGGAGTTTCCATTTTTGGCACTCAGGTTTATAAGACTTTAGAACAGAGAACATCAGTGTTTATGTGATAAAGGATTGGGAAAGGTGAGACACCAGGTTTTGTTCCCCTTCTCAATGCTCTTCACTACGCAATTTTTTTCCCCATTTATTTTTTAAAGTAGTATTTTATTTTTTTTTCTAATTATAGGTCAAGACAATTTTTACCATTCATTTTTTATAAGATTTTTGACTTCTAAACTTTTCTCCCTCCCTTCCTCCTCTTCCATCTTCCAAAAAATGGTAAGCAATTTGATATAGATTATAGATGTGCTATCATGTAAAACATGTTTCCATATTAATAAGAGTTGGGAAAGAAGAAACATATCAAAAAGAAACAAACCACCAAAAAGAATAAAACATGTGAAAGTATGCTTCAATCTGCATTCAGAATCCATCAGCTTTTTATCTGGATATGGACAGCATTTTCTTTCATGAGTCCTTTGTGCTTATCTCAGACCAACACACAATGTTGCTGATATGTGTACAAAATTTTCCTGGTTCTGCTCATTTCACTTGTACAAGTTTGTACAAGTCTTTCCAGGTTTTTCTGAAATTTGTCTGTTTGTCATTTCTTATTGAGCAATAGTGTCCCATTACTTGCACGTACCCCAGTTTGTTCAGCCATTCCCCAATTGATGGATATCCCTTCAATTTCCAATATTTTCCCACCACAAAAAGTGCTTCTATTTCCTACCATGTAAAGTACTTCTTCATATGCCTGTAGATAGCTTTGATTTCTTCATCTGAAAACTGCCTGTTCATATCCTTTGACCACTTATCAATTGGGGGATGGCTTATATTCTTAGAAAATAAATTTGAGTCAGTTCTCTATATATTTGAGAAACGAGACCTTTATCAGAAATACTTGCTGTAAAGATTGCTCCCCAGATTTCTGCTTTCCTTCTAATCTTGGTTGCATTGATTTAGTTTGTACAAAAGCTTTTTAATTTAATATAGTCAAAAATATCTACTTTATATTTCGTAATGCTCTCTATTTCTTGTTTGGTCAAGGACCTGTAACACAACTTCTTTAAGACTTTGAATGCTATAGCACTTGGTGCATATATATTTAGTACTGATATTACTTCATTATCTATGGAACCTTTTAGCAAGATGTAGTTTCCTCTCTTATCTCTTTTAATTAGGTCTGGTTTTGCTTTTGCTTTGTCTGAGATCAGAATTGCTACCCCTGCTTTTTAAAATCAACTGAAGCACAGTAGATTCTGCTCCAGCTCCTTACCTTTACTCTGTGTGTCTCTCTGCTTCAAGTATGTTTCTTGTAAACAACATATTGTAGGATTAGGGTTTTGCTCCCCCTCTGCTATCTGATTCTGTTTTATGGGAGAGTTCATCCCATCCACAGTCACAGTTATGATTACTAACTATGTATTTCCCTCCATCCTATTTTTCTCCCTGTTTGTCCTCTCTCTTCTTTCACCCTTTCCCTCCTCAGTAGTGTTTTGCTTTTGTCTGCTACCTCTCCTGGTCTGCCCATTGTTCTGTCAGTTCCCTCCCTTTTACTTCATCTCCTCCCCTCCTACTTTCTGGGTAAGATACATTTCTATATTCATCTGATTGTGTACATTATTTCCTCTTTGAGCCAATACTGATGACAGTAAAATTCCAGCAGTGCCCACCATCCACCCTCCTATCTTTCCCTTCACTGTAATAGGGTTTTCTTGCCTCTTCATGTGAAATATTTTGCCTCATTCTACCTTTCCCTTCCCTCTGTAGCCAGTGTACGCCTCTTTCTCATACCTTAATTTTTAAAATGTCATTCACTCAAATTCACCTTATACCCATACCCTCTGTCTACACACACACACACACACACACACACACACACACACACACACACACACACACACACACTCCTTCTAGAGGTACTATTAGTGGTACAATTTTTAAGAATTACAACTATCATTTTCCCATGTAGGGATGGAAACAGTTCAGCTCCATTGAATCCCTTATGTTTTCTTTTCCCTTTCCATCTTTTCAGATTTCTCTTGGGTCTTGATATTGGAGAGAAAATTTTTTGCTCAATTCTGGTCTTCTTATGAAAGCTTGAAATCTTTCTATTCCAATGAATTACCATTTTTTTTCACTCTTGATTATTATGCTTAATTTTGATGGATAGGTGTTTCTTGGTTGTAGTCCTAGCTCCACTGCCTGCCAGAATATCATGTTTCATAACTTCCAATACTTGAGTGTTGTACCTACTAAGTCCTGTGTAATCCTGACTGTGGCTCCCCAATATTTTCTCAAGCTGTTGACTTTTCATGATTCTCTTGCAATATTCCCTTTTATTTCCCCAGTTTTTCTTCTACCTTTATTATTTTTGAGCCTTTCCATGAGTTCTTTCTGAACTTGAGACCACTTCCCATTTTACTTTGATGTTTTTCCATAGCTGTTTTGGCATTGTTGTCCTCTTATGAGTTTGTGTCTTGATCTTCCCTGTCACCATAACAACTTTCTATGGTCAGATTCTTCTTCTTCTTCTTCTTCTTCTTCTTCTTCTTCTTCTTCTTCTTCTTCTTCTTCTTCTTCTTCTTCTTCTTCTTCTTCTTCTTCTTCTTCTTCTTCTTCTCTCTCTGTCTCTCTCTCTCTCTCTCTCTCTCTCTGTCTCTCTCTCTCTCTCTCTCTCTCTGTCTCTCTCTGTCTCTCTCTCTCTCTCTGTCTCTCTCTCTCTCTCTCTGTCTCTCTCTCTCTCTCTGTCTCTCTCTCTCTCCTTATCTATTTTGTCCTTTTCCCTTTGTTTCAGATTTGAGCTCTGCTCCTGTGGAAGGAGAACTGTCTCAGGCTTCTTATGCCAGGGGCTATAGACCACGGCTGTTTACCTGGTACTGCACTAATGTTGTCTTGAAGCCCATGGGGGACCCTCATGTCTGGTGCCATGCTAAGAAAGTGGGGTAGGCACCACTGGAGGCCAGAGGAGTCTGCCAGTTTACCTGGTGCTGAGCTGGCATCTATTGCTGGTGTCTGGGATGTGCTGAGGCTGGAGGGGTGTATCTGCCTTTCCCTGGGGCTCCAATAAAGCCCATGGAGATCTGGCCGCTGGTGGCTTTCTGTTTGCTCAGGGCTATGCTGAAGCACCTGGAAGTTCTTGAAGATGTAGTCTGCCTGTTCCCCTGGCTATGCTGAGGCACATGACAGATTCTGGTGTTGGTGTTTTCATGATCTACAGCTCTGGGGCTCAGGACATCCTGCTGTTTGCTGAGGTGCGGCTTGCTGCTGGCTTCGTGGGATACTTCCTGTCTTGGATTGTGTTCTCCTTTGACCTGAGTGAGATGGACCTTTCTTGCAAATCTTCCAAGCTTGTTGGAATAAAAGATTGTCAACCCGTTTTTTTTTTGTTTTGTTTGTTCTGCTATTCCAGGATTTGTTTTGTGGCACTATTTTATTGTTGTTTGGAGGCAAATATGGGATAATTGCCATGCTCCGCCATCTTGGCTCCTGATTTTTACCACTACCCTACTCTTTAGCTGGTAGTTGTCCTATTGATATCCTTATATTAACTTCTATTGTTTTGCTGTTGCTATTCCCTGCTCCCTAGAGCTGCTGCTCATGACTGCTGTCTCTTAGCGCCACCTCACTCTTCCTTGCTGTTCACCTTTCCATCAGCAGATGGTGCTGGTTACTTCTGCGCCAGCCTTTGAGTTGTTGGCCCTTGGAGCTATTGCATGGGAAGATGAGTTATAGCGTCACAGCTCTTTCATCCCTCCCAGCTCAGTCTTCTGGCTATTTTAACTTCTGCTGTTCAAGACCTGGGCTCTACAATTCTACTCTCTACAAAAAGGACCTCATCAGGTGGAGTGAGTCCATAGGTATTTATATTCCTCCTCTCATAGCCAGGGACAGTGTGCTTTGCAGTTGATCTGGTATTCCTAATTCTCCCACCCACAGTCCCCACTGAGCATTTAGGAATTTGGAAAATCATTCTTGTTATTTTTCTATTTGTGCTCCATTTTTTGTTTTCCTTTGGGGAATCTTGTCCAGGCTTTGCAAATTAAACTGGATTATTTCTCAATGATCCCCAAAGGTCAGGGGTTAGTATTTCAGGTGCTGGTCCTTCTAATGACATATGTGACAGACATAAACTACTTAATGATTTTCCTAGAAATTACCTTTACTGTAACCAAGAGAAACATATTAATACAAGGAGAAATTAGTTACTCCTAAGATTTTATTCACAGGACCAACTATTCCCAATAGCAGAAATTAACCCAAGTCCACTAAAATAATTTATTTGTTGTTCTTATGTCATTTTTTCAGTTGTGTTCAACTCTCTGTGACCCCTCATTTGGAGTTTTATTGGCAGAAGTACTGGAATGCTTTGCCATTTCCTTCTCTAGCTCATTTTACATATGAGGAAACTGAGGCAAACAGGGTTAAGTGATTTACCCAGAGTTACGGAGTAGTTAGTGTCTGAGACTGGATTTGAATTCATGAAGATAAGTCTTCCTGATTCCATGCTCTATCTACTGTGCCACCTAGCTGCCCATAAATAATTTATGCTATTGCTGAAATCATTCCACCTGCTCCCTATGGGACCATCAGCAAGTCAGTTGCCTCATATTTAAACTAAAGGATTTGGTTTCTTACTCCTCCATGTCTTTTCTGGTTCTAAGTTCTAAAATCTTTTTGTACAGGAGAAAGAAGGCCTTACTCTTTCTTAATGCTACCATTCCAATATTGTGGAGTTTCCATTTCTGGCACCCAGGTCTTTAGGAGTTTAAAACATAGAACAGTGGTATTTATATGGTAAAGGGCATGAGAAGATTTTGTAACTGAACCTCTGAAAAATCAAGAACCTGCCCCCATTCATAGAAGCTACTCCCCCTCTGGGTCCTATATATATTCCTCTTATCCCTAGGTAGGGCAGTAGGAATCCAAGTTTTGTGCCTGGACTTTTGACTTTTCCAGTATTACTATTCTATGTTTTAAAGTCTTACAAACCTGAGTGTCAGAAAGGGCAGCTCCCTTCTATCAGGGTGGGGGCAAAAAGAATGAGTATTGGGAACCAGAGAACCCGAGGTCAAATCTTGGGTCTGTTGGTCACTACTTGCATGACCATCATTACCTTTCTGGTTCTTAGGTTTCTGGGCCACTTCACCTTTCTAGACCTCAGTTTCCTCATTTGTAAAATGAGGGATTTGAATTAGATGACCTTTAAGGTCCCTTTTAATTCTAAATCTATGATCCTCATTCCTGCATGTATTTTTTTCTTTCTTCTTTTTAACAGATAAGTTAATAATAATTTTTTCATGCCTGACATTGGAATAATTAAATTATGACACCAGCCCACGCTCAATCAACAGAGGAGCAGGAGAGATCAGT
Organism: Petaurus breviceps papuanus; assembly: GCF_028583685.1. Classification (NCBI taxonomy): domain Eukaryota; kingdom Metazoa; phylum Chordata; class Mammalia; order Diprotodontia; family Petauridae; genus Petaurus; species Petaurus breviceps. The sequence goes on from NW_027187246.1 coordinate 544,341, forward strand.
TAGCATAAGAGACTCAGAGAAAAGAATATTGCATTCTGTGCTCAGCTCTGTTAATGCTTTAAAAAAAAATGATTTCCTTTTGTCAGATTTGGGTCCATGTCTCCACTAGTAAAATCTAGAAGAAAAAGGCTGTGTGGAGTCTAGATAGTGCAGTATAGATAAAAAGAGTCAAAAGGTCCCTTCCCTTTTTACGTATCTGGTGGCCCATCTAACATTCTCTTTCTTCTAGTAGAGAAGTTCTCAAATGTTTTGGTCCCAGTACCCTTTCACTCTCTCTCTTAAAAGTTATTAAGAATTCCCAAAAGCTTTTTTTTAACATGGGTAGATTCATTAATATTTAGTTAAATTTTAGAAATGTTTAGAAATGGAAATGGATACATTTTCAAATATTTATCGATTTATTTTAAAATAATGACAAACCCATTGCATGTTAGCATAATTTTTAAATGGAAAATAGCTCTCTTTCCAAAACAAAAAAAAAAAACAATGAGTGGTATTATTTTACATATTTTTGCAGATCTTTTAAATGTCTGGCTTAATAGAAACCAGCTGGATTCTCATATTTGCTTCTGCATTCAATCTGTTGCGATATACTGTTTTGGTTGAAGTACATGAAGAAGATCCGGCTTCACACACATAAGTAATTGGAAAAAGGAGGATTATTTTAAAAAGCAGAAAGCTAGATTGCTCAGTGGATAGAACACTGGCCTGCAATCTGGAAGACCCAAATTCAAATTACTTTTAAGACACTTCCCCAGACACTTACTAACTGTGTGACCCTGGGCAAGTCCCTTAACCCTGTTTGTCTTAGTTTTCTCATCTCTAAAATGAACTGGAGAAGAAAATGGCAAACCACTTCAATATCTTGACCAAGAAAACCCCAAATGGGGTCATGAAGAATCCAGAACAACTGAACAACAATCACCACAATTTTCTTGGAGTGAGGAGTGTGAACACAAAAATAAAATGATTACTGCCTTCAGGTTGCTTGTAATTTACTGACTGGACACAACATGTATAAAGATCAGTAAATTGTGGTAATCCATATAAAGTTCTATCTTTTCTTGGGCCTAGTGATACTTTGCTTTTTTTTTAATTTTGGAAGAGGGAAGGCAGGACAGCTGGGGTTAAGTGACTTGCCCAAGGTCACATGGCTAGTAAGTGTTAAGTGTCTGAGGCCGGATTTGAACTCAGGTCCTCCTGACTCCAGGGCTGGTGTTCTATTCACTGTGCCACCTAGCCACCCCTGGGACTAGTGATTCTTTGCTGTTGTTGTTGTTTTTTGGGGGGCCCAGTGATTCTTGTAAAAAGTTTTGCCTATGAGCACAACTGATTTCTTTTTTCTGGATTCATCTATGGTTAGAACCTTCCTCTCTAAAAATTTCCATGTCCCCTATATACTTGCCTTGTCAGAGTTGGAAAACCAGGCACATCTGTGAATGATCCCATCCTTCTCTATAAAACATCTGGCCAATCTCTGTATCAATGAACTGCCTTCTTATACACAACAACAAAAATATTTGTCATGCAATCAACAAGCATTTATTAATAACTTACCATGTGCCTAGCATAGTGTGCTGGGGATAAAGAAAGGCAAAAAACATGGTCCTTGCTTTTAAGGACCTCACATTTGAATGCAGAAGATAACATGCAAAAATTGTACATACAAGCTATATACAGTCTATATAGGACGTAATCTCAGAGGGAAGGCACTAGCAATGAAGTTTCAGAGGAACAGGAAGAGACATATGGAAGGTAGGGTTTAAGTTGTCTTGAAGGAAGCCAGGGAAGCTAGGAGGTAGAGGTGAGGAGGGAGAAAATTCTAGGTATGGGGAGCAGCTGGTGAAAAGACTTGAAGTCCAGAGATTGAATGTCCTATGCAAGAAGCAACAAATTGGCCAGGGTAGCTGGATTGCAGAGTAGATGGAAGGGAGTGAAGTTAAAGAGACTAGGAAGGGATGAGGTCATGAAGGGCTTTAAGAGCCAGAGGATTTTGTATTTGGTTGCCACCTTGGCATCTGAGTGGCAGATTGACAGAAGAAAGATAAGGCAGGGATAATAAATTTGGAAATGAACTTACTTAGTGAGATGATACCAGAGGAGTATGGGTCGTGAAGCTAACACCCATCTTCCATGAGTTCCCATCAAATAAAGCAATTGTCTGAGGCTCATGAACGTTGAAACCTTCAAAATTGGGGTCTGGGTATTAACCCACCCTGATGAGGTCATACTGAAGGTGCCATGTTGCCTTGATGGATGTGAGGTACTAGCTATGAAAGCTATGAACCAGAAGGCCATGAGTTGAACTAGATTACATGATGAAAGCCAAAAGATATAACATGGGTGCCAGGTAAAGAGGCTGTCCCTTGTGTGATCATTGGTCTCTTTTCTTTCCCTTCTGTGGTCTGAAGATCATCTTACCAAAGGCCTAAAGTATTGACCAAATTCTAGCTGTATCCTTTCCTATATGGAGATGAAGTTGTGTCCATATGTTTCTGGTGACTGTTGCCTGGATGTGCTCTTGTCTCCATATCCCTCTCCTGATGCCTCTGGGCATCTCAGTTTAGGTCTCATGCCTTCCTTTATGTGAGTTAAAATCCACTGTATAAAGACCCATTAATTTAGCCATTTACTGACTTTGCTTCTTGTATAGAAATCTCTTAAGTTCTCCAAGGCAGATGCAATGGACTGTGACATGAATACAAGAAAACTTAAGAAAGAGCACTTCCAATGGGGAGAGGGAGATATGTTGGCTAGGAGGAAATCAGGAAAAGCTTCTTATAGCAGTTGTCACTGGGGCTGACTCTCAAAGGAAGCTCACCACTCTAAAAGTTAGAGCCAACGTGGGGAGAGTATTCCAGGCACAAAGGAGAGAGAAGGGAAATCAGATTCATGAACTAGCTAGTAGGCCAGGTTGGCTAAAATGATAAATGTAGGAAAGTAAAAGAAGAGCCTAAGACAGAGTATATGAGGGGAGAGAAGAGGATGGATGAGAGATACTACAGAGGTAGAAATGAAAAGACTTGGTAACTGATTAGATATGGAGGATGGTGGGGTAGGGTAATGACTCTGCTGCTGCTGACCTGGAAACTGGAAGGATAGTGATGCCCTCAACAGAAATAAAGATGTTGGAAGAGGTTCAGTTCTGGGAGGAGAGATACATTTTGCTTTAGACATGTTGAGTTTGAGGTGTAAATATGTGAGGTATAATGGAGATTACCATCAGGCAAGAGGAAAAATGGGATAAAGCTTAGGAGGAAGATGATGGCCGGACATAGATTTTCTAGCATTTGTGAAGGAGTGATAATAATTGAATTCATGGGAGTGGATGAATTCACTCAAAGAAAGAATGTACATAGAGAAGAGAATACGGCCCACATAGAGAAGAGAATATGACCCACATGGAGAAGAGAATACGGCCCACATAGAGAAGAGAATACGGCCCACATGGAGAAGAGAATACGGCCCAGGAAGAATCCTTGAAGGAACTCACACTTAATGGTCAGGGGCAAAATGATGATTTAGCAAGGGAGACTGAGAAGGAACAGTCAGACAGTAAGCAAACAAAAAAGAGAACCATCAAGAAAAGAGAGAGGATACAGGCCAAAAGCTTGGGTGATAGTGTCAAAAACTGCAAAATGGCCAATTAGTATAAGGAATGAGAAAAAAACCTTTGGATTTAACAATGAAGAGATTCTTTCTGACTTTGGTGAGAGCACTTTCAACCCAGTAGTGGGGTCAGAATCCAATTTGCATGGGATTAAGCAGTATGTTGGAAGTCAGCTGAATTGAATAAGAGCTCCATTTAAGGAGGTTCAGGCTAGTCATTCTTCTTCTTCCACCTGGTTCTACTCTTTCAGGTTTCTCCATCATGCTCCAGGGACCTCAGCCCTGAGAAACTTCTGATCATCCTGCAAGATCCTATAAGCTTTGGTACTCACACCTCCTCAGTGCCCTCTATTCCTCTGATTTGGAAGGCAGAGTCATGAACTCTCATGGCTCCCCTGAAGGAGGGAGCCCAGGACAGCCATCTCTTCATTTCCCACTTGGTTACACTCTTTTGACTTCTTCATCATAACCTCCAGGTGAGTACTCCACTCCTGTGACTTTTTAGCTTCCTTGTGTGAATTATCTCCCCCAATTAAACTGTAAGCTCCTTGAGGGCAAAGACTATCTGGTTTTTAAAATTTGTATTACTAAAGCTTAGCACAGTGCCTGTCACATAGTAGGTGCTTAATGCAGGTTTATTAACTTACTACTATGGTCCTGTGGTCCTATGTTAGTAGGTAGGAGAGGAACCAATAGATAATAAGGGAAGAAAAATGAAAGAGAAGAATCAAGCTCACAAAAGAGACAGAATGGGTTAGGATCAGGGGTACAAGAAGAATGTTATGCCTTGACAAAGAGTAGGACTTCAGAGACTAGAGCAAAGAAGAGACTAATGGAGAAGAGAAGAAGGGATGGTGTTGAGGGATTTTGAGTTTTAGAGTAGGGTAATAAAGGGGATTTGAGGTTTGTTTTGCTTTTTTTTTCAATAATATAGGAATTGAATTCATGTTTTGAGAGAGAAGGGTTGGCTTCCTGAAGAGACATGAGAAGGTTGGAAACTGCTGCTATGGGGAGTATGATATACAGTTAGTAAGGGAAGAACTGAAGGCTTTCCATGCAGCAGTGAAGGTCCATTTGAGATTGGATAAAATAAATTTGTAGTGGCCCCAGTGGGTATGTTTTATACCTTCTTCCATCAATGTTTTGTAGCATGTGAGCAGAAGTAGAGACGGCAGATGGTGGGAGTGTCTCATAGTTGGGATTTGATAAGGAATAAGTAATAACATGACAAAGAAGTAACAGTATAGGACTGTTGAATTGATCAGCCACAGATAGGGTCAAGACTTCAAAGTGAGGGAAGTACTACCAGGATATGGATGAGGAACTGGGAGAATAGGGAAGGACCAAGGGAACAGGGGTCATGATAAGGAAGAATCGCTCAATCAGACAACCAACACTAAGAAGAATCAGTTTAAGATGACTAAGTCAGAGAGTAATGGAAAGATAGGAAGCAGTGATCAGAGAAGTAAATTTCAGACTCCTGGATCATAGAGGTAGAATAGTGATGAATGTGAAATCAAGGGTGTGATCTTCCCTAAGGGTGACTGAGGTGGAGTGAATAATATAGGTTGTGGGAACTGAGCAGGGTCAGGAACTGGAAAGCAAGGGATGGGGTGGTATCAGGGGGACAAAGACTTTGAAGTATGTTTGGAAGTCCCTAAGGTAGAGAAAACTGAGCTAGGGGCTGCTTCCTTGAGGAAAGATGGAGATTGATCTGGAGGCTGGTAATGTCTGCAACAAGGATCTGGACCAGATGGATGGAATGAACCTCAAAGGAAAGGAAGCTGATGCTTAATAAGTGGCAAAGGAATGATCTAGAAGTGACAGTACACCTACTGTGGGCTGAATGTGCTGGGGGCATGTCAGAAGGTGCATCCAGTACTGGAGGGAATAACAAGGGATATGGCATTTCTTGGAGGGATCCAAGTTTCCTTTATATTCTGGGCCAGGCCCAACTCAAGACAGTCTAGTGATTCAGCCTCAGGGTTAGAATTCGATAAGGTAATCATGGACCATAAAATGTAATAAAAACAACTTTACTGCTGACAAAGGATAAAAAGGACACAATTCCTAAGGTTATAAAGATAGCTATTTTTAGATCCCTCTTCCTCTGAATTCACTGAAGCAAGCAGCCATGCTAGGTCAGAAAGGCATTCAGCAAGGGCTGTAGGAGCACCTAGAAAACCTCTGACCCCAACTTCCTTTTATGCCTCAGGCAGCAAGGAAGCCAAACCAGTAATGTAATGATTCTGAGAATGACTTCCCTGACTTCTTTAAAGAGACCAGACTATCACATACCTCAGCACCAGAAGAAAAAGAATTTGAAATGAAGATACTTATGGTGAAGGGAGGGTTTTTATTTTTGTTTTTACAGTAAGATGTAGGTTCCAAAGGATTCCGGAGAGGATTCTGGTGGATAAGGAAGAGAGTTAGGGGGAAATATATTTTTTTCCTCAATGAAGGTGTCAACTCCATCACAGAGATAAAGGAAACAAGATAAGGGAGTTTACTAGACTTAGTGAAGGCAGAAACAGTTGCTCAGGGCCTCCTCCCACCAGGGTTCTGGGATAATCATAGAAGGTGTCAGTGTGGAGTTGAGGCCTCACTTTCCTTGAAGCATCTCTCCAAACCCATGGACTGCTGTGGATATGGGCAGCAGATGGAGGTAAACTTGCTCTGGAGAGGAGACGGGTCAACCTGGAGGAGACAAAACATGCTGAAGATAGAGCAAACATTCAGCTTCTAATCTCGGAATCCCTAAAAGCACTGGCCTTTTGGTACATTTGACACCTTGAGGCTGGGAGTCTAAGATGAATGTTAATCTCTTTCAGAGAAGACCTTCATCTGCCTCTGATGCCCTGAAGTTAAGCATCAGAGGTGGTCATGAATCCCCTTTGGGAGCAATTTATATCAATTATCCACTCCCTCAGTATCTCTGAAGGGATTTGCAATTCAAGTCTTATTCATTTTACAGTCAAAGATTCTGATCTGTTTAAGGAATATGAGTCCTCAGTGAATAGGTAGATGAAGGACCTTTCAGAAACCCTGAAATAAGGTTGTCAAGGTAGCCACGTTTTGTGGTGGCTCCTGCAGCTGTGTTCCTTGCTGGTCCTGTCTCTATGTGTTTGCTGCAGGCACTCTTCATTATCAGCATATCTCTATGGAAATGAACTCTCCCACTGAACACCTCCCCCCCAGGTCAACTGAGCCAGGGAGGAAGCCAGTCTTTTTCACGTTAACCCTTGTTGGCCACAGCACAGTATGTCTACTAAGAAGGTCGTCCTTCATTTGAGCGGTTGTTGAAGTCATTTTGAGCATAAGTCTAGGGACTTTAGGGTTGAAGCTAGTATGTAGTAGCATTATAATCATTTCCCCCTAACCTTTCCTCCTATTCATCCACTTTCTCCCATCTCAGAGGGAAAGAGGTATTTCTCTTCCTTGCCAAAACTAACCCCTTTGCTACTGTGCCTTTGCTTCTGTCTCCTTTTGCCTTTTCCAGGAACTTTCTTCTTTCTCCTGTATTTCCAATCTCTCCTCTTGGCAAGGAAGAGAAGTTTCTTTGGAAGTCCCTGTAAGGGAAGCAGTATAAGTATGATTTTCCCCTATTTTACAAATAAGGGAAATGTGACCCAATGAGGAAATGTTGGCTCATGAAAATAAATGTGGGATTTGGAATTAAAGGATGTGGGTTCAAATCCTTGCTTTGCTACTTACCATGTGTGTGACCCCATACATACTATTCTTCATCTATAAAATGAAATGGTTCAACCTTCTCTCTGAAATACCATCTAACTCTAAACTGATAATGCTTTGAGAAGTTAAATACCTCACTAGAGGTCACATATAACACATATAACAAATAACTCATATAGAGGAAGCTAGGTGGTTCAGTGGATAGAACTCTGGGCCTAGAGTCAGGAAGACCTGAGTTCAAATATGACCTCAGACACTTACTAGCTGTGTGACCCTGAGCAAGTCATTTAAACATTGTTTGCCTCCATCCCCTGGAGAAAGAAAAGGCTAATCACTCCAGTATCTTTGCCAAGAAAACCTCACAGTAGGTCATGAAGAGCCAGGCGAGACTGAAGAACAACAACAAAGAGGTCATACAGTAGATACTGGGGCCAGGACTTTTGATGTTTGAATTCCATGTTCTTTCCACAACAGCATGTTTGGCCATCCCTCTTGAAACTTTCCACTTCTGGCTTCTGTGACATTGTTCTCTGTTTCTTCTCTTACTCCTAATCTACTCTTTTCCTACTTGGCTGAATCTTTTCCTGGTACCACCTAAATGTAGATATCCCAAAAGGCTTTGTGATGAGTTTTTTTTATTCTTCTATGCTTTTCCCCTTGGCAATCTCATCTGATTCCACAGCTTTAAGTATTATCTTTAAGCATCATCTCTTTAACTCACACCTTTCAGTCACATATGCTCCACTACCTGCATCACCACTTGAACTTCTGGTCAATAACTTATACTTAACATATCACAAACTATACATGATCTTCCCTTTCCTGCTCCCTTTGACCTTCCTATTTCTGCTGATGATACCATCATTCTATTCCATTCGACTCAATGCAACAAGAAAATTTAATAAGTGTCTATAGCATGTCAGTGATGAGACACTATGTGGTATGGTAGGAAACTGATCTCAAGTCATAAAGTCCTGGATTCAAGTCTTTTCCCTGACACATACTGATTCCGTGACCCTGAACAAATTGCTTATTCTCCCAGTGTCCCAGGCAACTCTCTGAGACTATGAGTTTCGTTGTTGTTTAGCTATTTCAGTCATGGCCAACTCTTTGTGACCCCATTTGGGTTTTCCATGGCAGAGTACTGGACTGGCTTGCCATTTCCTTCTCCAGCTCAATTGACAGATGAGGAAACTGAAGCAAAGAAGGTTAAGTGACTTGCCCAGGGTCACACAGCTAGTAAGTGTCTCAGGCCAGATTTTAACTGAGGAAAATGAGTCTTCTTGACTTCAGTCCCAGCACTCTATCCACTGCTCCTGCAGATCTTTACAAGAGCATCCATTGGTGGGTGAATTTAGCACTGAGGTCACTTTGAGAGAAGTGGCACTGAATAAAACTAAATACACAGGACACCCCTTACCACAATAAAAATCCACCGTATGGTTTCCATTACTGGGCATTCTCATTACTCTCTATTTAGGTAAAATGGTTTCTTCAGGGCAGAAATAAAAGTATTTTTAGGGAACATCAATGGCAATAAAGTTGCAATTGTACTATAGAACAACTAATTTAATGTTTTAGATCTGCTGGGAGTAGGAGTGAGAGATGTTTCATAGTATGTGACAATGTGCATTTATATAGGGAGTTTCCTT
>NW_027187246.1:553304-576163 GCF_028583685.1 Petaurus breviceps papuanus
CACACACACATACACACGAATATAAGTTGTATGTAGGCAGCTAGGTGACATAGTAGTTAGAGCACTAGGCTTGGAGTTAGGAAGACCTGAGTTCAAATCTGACCTTAGACACTTAGTAGTTTTGTGATCCTACACAAGGCACTTAACTCTGTTTGCCTCAGTTTCCTCAGTTGTAAAATGAACCAGAGAAGGAAATAGCAAACTAGTCCACTATCTTTTTTCCAGTCTGTTTTTCCTCCTCAATAGTTCTGAAATTTGTCTTCTCTTTTCTAAGCTTCCTGAAATAACCCTAGTTCAAAACCTCATTACTTCTAGCCTGGATTTCTGCAAAAAACTTCTTGCTGATTCTCCTTACTTTATTCCTTCCTGACTTTCAAACCCATCCTATACACAGTTGTCAGAATGATCTCCTTTATGAGTAACAATGTTATATAACTGCTTAATTTTCCTATTGCTTAACTTCAAATTCCTTAGGCCTATGTTTAAATTTGGCTGTAACCATGGGAAGAATCAGAGAACCAAGATTCAAATCCTGGATCTGACATTTACTTAACTGGGTGACCTTGAGCAAATCAATCTGTGCCTTGGTCTCTTCTATAAAAGAAAGAACTTAGACTAGATGACTTAAGGTCTCCAACTCTAATGCTATGGTTCATATACTTCTTCTTTCATCTGTGACTTCCTGTAGCAGCAAGCACCCTAAGCGTCCTCAGGGTTTGCTGCCAATACAGGTTCTTGGATCTGCTTTGATAAAGGAAAGCAACTCAAAATGGGTTAACAAGCTTACTTTAATCAGTCAGACATATATCGTTTACCTTGTTCAGGGGAAAAGGTCTTCACCCCGAACTTCAAAGTACACAGACAGAATTATCAAGACAGAAACAGATCTAGTAGACAGATTTCAAACTGTCCAACCATTACATCCATACCCAGTCAACATCTGGGTTTCAACATCTGGGTTTTTTCAAAGCCAGGGGGCTCAGGACAACGGCTTCCCATAATCCATATCAAATCACAGAACACTTCTCAAAGTGAGCCCCAAAACAAAGCTACACATCAGGGCTTATATAGCCTTCTCCTGGCTCAGAGAATGTAACAACCTTTTGGACCCACTGGCCAATCAAAAAGTATCAACTGAAAAACAAGCCTCCCACCCCAGGCTCCAGGTGCACTTTAGCCTAGGGGCAGGGAAGATCTTTAAATTTGCATTTCCATTACACTTCCTTCAAGAATAGCTTAAGTTGAGGGTGGAGCCAGGATGGGAGAGAAGCCAGGAAGTTGCCTGAGCTCTCTCCAGTTTCCCTCGGAAAAAAATCTTAAATCAAACCTCCAGAAGAATTCTAGAGCGACAGAATCCACAAAAATGCAGACTGAAACAATTTTCCAGTTTTAGATAACTTAGAAGTACTTCAGGAAAGGTCTGTCTTACTTGGGTAAAAGGGGAGTGCAGCCCAGTGCAGGCAGTATCTGAGCAAACCAGTGGGAGGCTCAGCCACAGCACGGATCAGCAGCTGAAGCCCCATGGTTCTGGCTCAACAGGTTAGCGGTACAGCATACCAGCTGTGGGGACTCCAGCCCTAGAATCCAGGGCACAACAAGCATGACTAGGCCAGGCCAACTTAGTATAGCGGGCAAGCTGCCAGCCCCAGAGAACCTGGTGCAGAACACCAGTGACCAGACCCCAGTGCAAGACACTTGTGACAGTGACCTCTGTTTGTGTCCCAGAAACAGAGATCAACTTTAAAAAATGAGCAAAAACAACAAAAAATATCCCCAACCATATGTAGCACCAATGCAATATTCACAGTGCCAATGGTGATTGTAAATATGCCAGCATAGTTCTTAATAAAAAAAATATAACAGACTCTCCATATAGAAGACAGAAGCAAAACTTTATTCAGACACCAGAAAACTGAATCCCCAAACCAGAAAGCCAAATCCATCATAGTAGCAAGGCAGTTAATACACCATAATACTGCAGAGTGCCACACCATCCTTTAGCCTTTCCACAAACCAACACTCACAAGCCTAGCTTGCCTGCCGTCCTCTCTCTCCCACCATCTAGCTGCTCTGACTCCCAGCTTCCTGTGGGCTCTGTTCCACTCTTCAGCAAACTCCTCCTACCACAGGCTCCATGTGATTACATTCAGCCTATTAGGGGACAGGGAAGGTCTTCAAATTCCCTTAGCTCTATTAAGCGGCAGGGAAAATCTTTAAATTACCATTACATTATACCACAGAAAGCTACTATTGTGACACGGATGATCAAAACACAAACTCAGAAGAGGACACCAATGTCAAAATGTGAATCTTCACAGGAGAATATGATTTGATATCACACCCGAAAAGTCCTCCTGGAAAAAGCTCAAAAAGGATTTAAAGGGGCAGCTAGATGGTGCAGTGAATAGAGCACTAGACCTGGAGTCAGGAGAACCTGAGTTCAAATCCAGCCTCAGACACTCAACACAAAACTAGCCATGTGACCTTGGGCAAGTCACTTAACCCCAATTGCCCTACCTTCCCCCCCCCCCCAAAAGAAAAAAAAAGATTCAAAAAATCAAGTAAGAAAGGTAGAAGAAAAATTAGAAAAAAGAAATGAAAGTTATGGAAAAGAAATATAAAAAAAAAGAGTCAACAGTTTGGAAAAGGAAGCACAAAAAATGACTGAAGAAAACAACTCCTTAAAAATAAAATTGGTCAAATGGAAAAGGAGGTACAATAGGTAACTGAAGAAAATAATTACTTAAAAAAATTAGAATTGGGCAAGTGGAAACTAATGATTTTATGAGGCATTAAGAATCAGTCAAATAGAATCAAAAGAATGAAAAAAAAATAGAAGAAAATGTAAAATGCCTTATTGAAAATAGATTCAGGAGAAATAATTTTTTTTAAATATTTATTTATTTTTTCTGATTTACATCATTCATTTCCACCAGGTTTTGAGTTACAAATTTTCTCCCTGTTTTTCCCCTACCCACCACCCCAAAATAACAGTCCTACTGGATATCCCCTCTTCTAATCTGCTCTCTCCCATATTTTCTCCCATACCCCTTTTGACTTTTCCAGTGAATCTCTATGCCCCAGTGCCTGTCTGTCTTATTTCCCAATTACATGTAAAATAGTATTAATAATAGTATATATATAAATACTTGATTTTAAAACTTTGAATTCCAGATTCATTCCCTTCCTTCCTTGTCACCCACCCTTACTGGGAAGATAAGCAGTTCAATATAGGTTGTACATGTGTGGCTAATGCAAAACAATAACATAGTAGATATATTGTAAAAGACTGACTATATCACTATATATCCTATCCCACCTCCCACTTGTTCTGTTCTCTACTTTGATCCCATCCCTTTTCAAAAGTGGGTGCTTCCACCTTCCCTTCCCCCCTCCCTCCCTTCCATCATCCCCCCTCTCATTCCCTTCCCCCCTCCCTACTCTCCTGGAGGGTGAGATACCCTATTTAGTGTGTATTTTATTCCCTCCTCAAGCCAAATTCAATGGGAATAAGGTTGACCCATTGCCTTTTGCCTTCCTATTCTTCCCCTCCATTGTAACCATTTTCCCCTTGCCTCTTCTATATGAGATAGTTTACCCCATTCTGTCTCTCCCCATCTTCTCTCATTATATTCCTCACTCACTCTTTTTTTTTTTTTAAAGCAATTGGGGTTAAGTAACTTGCTCAAGGTTACACGGCCAGTTATTTCTGGGTGTGGTGCTGAGTATCTGAGCCCGGATTTGATCCAGGTCATCCCGACACTGGAGCCGGTGCTCTTACTTGCTGAGCCACCTGGCCGCCCCCTCACTCACTTCTTAATTTCACCTTTTAAGTATCATCCCTTCCTGTTAAATTGGTCCTGTGCCCTCTATGTATACCTGTAAACATATATACACACATTCACATATATATTCATATCCCCATATACCCTCATATGTAGACATATATATATTTCTATTCCCTTCAACCACTGAGAAAAGTTCATAAGTTACAATTATTGTTTTTCCATGTAGGAATGTTAATAGTTCAATTTTGATAAGTTCCTTATGATTTCTTTTTCTTGTTTACCTTCTTAAGCTTCTCTTGCTTCTTGTATCTGAATGTCAAATTTTCTATTCAACTCTGTTTTTTTCATCAAGAATGCTTGAAAGTCCTATATTCCACTGAATGACCATATTTTTCCCTGAAACATGATACTCAATTTTTCTGGGTAGGTGACTCTTGGTTTTAATCCCAGCTCCTTTGACCTCCAGAATATCATATTACAAGCCCTTTGATCCCTCAGTGTAAAAGCTGCCAGATCCTGGGTTATCCTGATTGTGTTTCCACAATATTCAAATTGTTTCTTCCTGGCTGCTTGTAATATTCTCTCTTTAATCTGGGAATTCTGGGACCTGACTATAATATTCCTAGGAGTTTTCTTTTTGGGATTTTCTTTTTTATGAGGTGATCGGTGGATTCTTTCAACCTCTATTTTGCCCTCTGGTTCTAAAACATCAGGGCAGTTTTCTTTGAGAATTTCCTAGAGGATGATTTCTAGGTTCTTACTTTGATCATAGCTTCCAGGTAGTCCAATAACTTTTAAATTATCTCTCCTGGATCTATTTTCCAGGTCAGTGGTTTTTCCCATATTTCACATTGCCTTCTATTCTTTCATTTGTTTGGATCTGTTTAACAGCATCTTGATTTCTCATAAAGTCATTAGCTTCCATTTACTCCAATCTAATTCTGAAGCCATGATTCTCCTCATTGCCTTTTTGAGCCTCTTTTGCCATTTGAGTTAGTCTGTTTTTTAAGGTGTTATTTTCCTCAGTTAAGCTGTTGACTCTCATATTGTAATTTTCTTGCATTGTTCTCATTTCTCTTCCCAATTTTTCCTCCACTTCTCTTATGTGCTTCTTCAGGTCCTCTATGGCTGTAACCAGCTCATATTTTCCTTTGAAGCTTTTGGTGCAGGAGTTCTGACTTCACTGTCTTCCTCCTATTCCATGCTTTGCTCCTTTTTGTCCCTCAAATAGGAGTGTAATGTTGGAATATTCTGTTTTCTTTGTTTCCTTTGCCTGGTCATGTCGCCCCTCAGTCACTTGACCCCTGGGCTTTTTGCCACAGTAGGACTCTGCCACCAGACAGGGGAGCTTTCGTCCCACACACTGGGGTTTTCTCAGCTGCCAGAGGTATTAGATGGGTGCCCTCTCTGAGGTTTCCACATGCTCTGGCAAGCTGGACACACACCCCAGGACCTCCACCCTAGACTGCAATCCAGATCCAAGAAAGTTAAAGCAAGAGCGATTACCCCTCAGACTGGTGCTTGGTCCCCCTACACTCTGCAGGCCAGGAGCTGAAGCCGCCACGTGGGGCTGGCTGGCTGTGCCAGGGTCTTAGAGGCTCTCGCCCTGGGGCCAAAAGCCAAGCACTCCCACTTACTGTGTCCCAAAGTCCAGACTGCACTGACCTCTCACTTTGTCCTTCCCATCTATGTGTTGATAAATCTGGAAAAGGCCACAGCTGCTGCTGATCTGGAGTCCCTCGGGCTGGTGGCTGGTCAGGCATACCCTGGGGCTAATTCCTCAGCATGGGGCTAGGCTCAGCTCCCAGAGTTTTGTGCTGGCAGACTCCTGCCGGCCTGCCAGGCTGTCCTCAGCAGGAGGTTAGCTTCTCTGTGTCATTTTGTGGGTTCTGTAGCTCCAAAGTTTGTTCAGAGTCCCCTTTTAACATGGATTGGGGAAGGTGGAAGCCAGAGCCCCAGGGAGATCCTGCTTCTATTCCGCCATCTTGACCTATCCAGGAGAAATAATTTAAGAATTATTGGACTACCTGAAAGCCATGCTCATAAAAAAAAAGCCTAGACAACATCTTTTAAGAAATTATCAATGAAAACTGCTCTGATATCCTAGAACCAGAGGGTAAAATAGTCATTGAACGAATACACTGATGACCTCCTGAAAGAGATCCCAAAATGAATACTCCAAGGAATATTATAGCTACATTCCAGAATTATCAGGTTAATGAGAAAATATTTCAAGCAGCCAGAAAACAACAATTCAGATATCAGGGAGCCACAGTTAGGATCACATAGGATATAGCAGCTTCTATATTAAAATATCAGAGGGCTTGGAATATGATATTCTGGAAGGCAAAAGAGCTTAGATTACAACCAAGAATCAAATACCTAGCAAAACTGAGAATAATATTTCAGAGGAAAAGATGGATATTCATTGAAATAAGGGACTTTCAAACTTCCCTGATGAAAAAACCAGAGCTGAACAGAAAATCTGACCTTCAAATACAAAATTCAAGAGGAGCATAAAAAGGCAAACAGCAAAGAAAACAAACCCCATGGTGTTCAATAATGTCAAACTGTTTACATCCCAATATGGGAAGGTAATACTTGTAACTCTTAAGAACTGTATCTCTATTGGGGCAGTTGGAGTATACTTTGACAGAGGGTTTAGGTATAAGTTAACTTTGATGTAATGGTAAAAAAGTTAAGGGGTGCAAAAGTATTGTACTGAGAGAAGAGGAAAGGGGGAGTCAGAAGGGGGTAAATTATATCACACGAAGAAGCATAAAAGACCTATTTAGTAGAGGGAAAGAAAGGAGGCGGTGAGCATTGTTTGAACCTTACTTTCATTGGAATTGGCTGAAAGAGGGAATGACATACACACTCAGTTGGATAGAGAAATCTATCTTTATAGGTAAGTAAGAGGAAAAAGGGGAAAGGAAGGGTGAGGCTGAAATAAGGAAGGACAGATTGGGGGAGGTGTGGTCAGAAGTAAAACAGTGGTGAGGAGAAACAGGGTAAAAGGAGAGAGCAAAGTATAAAAAGGGGGGAAATAGGATGGAAGGAAATAAACAGTGGTCATAACTGTGAATATTAATGGGACAAACTCTCCCATAAAACAAAAGTGAATAGCAGAGTGGATTAAAAACCAGAATCTTTTCTATGTTGCTTACTAGAAAGACATATGAAGCAGAGAGACACACATAAAAGTCTGGAGCAGAATATATTATTATGAAGTCTACTTGCCAAGACAAACCCAGTATATGAACACAATTACAAAACACTTTTTACACAAATAAAGTCAGATCTAAACAATTAGAAAAATATCAATTGCTCATGAGTAGGCCATTATATTTTATATAATAAAAACGATAATTCTGCTTCAATTAATTTCCTTATTCAGTGCCATTCCAATCAAACTACCAAAAATTATTTTATAGAGCTAGGAAAAAATAATAACAAAATTCACCTGGAAGAACAAAAGATTAAGACTATAAAGGGAATTAATGAAAAAAAAAGAAACCTCACAAAGCAAGGTGACCTAGCAATACCAGATCTCAAACTATACTATAAAGCAGCAATCCTCAAAACTATTTGCTAGTGGCTAAGAAATAGAGTGATAGATCATTGGAATATATTAGGTACATAAGACTGTAAATGATTATAATAATCTGTTTAATAAACCCAAAGACTCCAGCTTCTAGGTTAAGAACTCTCTATAACTCACTATTTGACAAAAACTGCTAGGAAAATTGGAAATTAGAATGGCAGAGACTAGGCATAGATCAACATCTCACACCATATACCAAGATAAGGTCAAAATGGATACATGATTTAGAGATAACAGGTGGTATCAAATGCAAATTAGGAGAACAAGGAATAGTTTATCTGTCAGATTTATGGAGAAAGAAAGAATTTATGACAAAACAAGAGACAGAGAACATTATGAAATACAAAATGGATAATTTTGATTGCATTATTAAAAAGATTTTGCACAAAGCCAATGCAACCAAGATTAGAAGGAAAGAAGAAATCTGGGAAACAATCTTTATGGCCAGTGTCTCTGATAAAGGCCCCATTTCTAAAATATGTGGACAACTGAGTCAAGGTGTTCCCCAATTGGGAAATGGTCATAGGATATGAACAGGTGGTTTTCAGATGAAGAAATTATAGTTATCTATAGTCATATGAAAAAATGCTTTATATCACTATTGATTAGAGAAATGCAAATTAGAAAAGCTCTGAGGTACCACCTCACATCTATCAGATTGAATATGACAGAAAAGGAAAATGATGAATTTTGGAGATACAGGAAAATTGAGAAATGAATACACTGTTGGTAAAACTGTGAACTGATCCAACCATTCCAGAGAGCAATTTGGAACTATGCCCAAGGGGCTATAACACTGTACATACCCACTGATCTAGCAATACCACTGCTAGGTCTGTACCCCAAAGAAATCATAAAAAAGAAAAAGGAACCTACATGTTGATCCCTGGGGTAGCTAAGAATTGGAAACTAAAGGGATGCCCATCAATTGGGGAATGACTAAACAAGCTGAGGTATATGATTGTAATGGAATATTATCGTGCTATAAGAAATGGTGAGCAGGCAGATTTCAGAAAAAACCTGGAAAGACTTATATGAACTGATGCATAGTGAAGTGATGGATTCTTCCAGGAGAACATTATACACAATAATGGCAACATTGTGTGATGATCAACTATGATTGATTTAGCACTTCTCAGCAATACAATGATCCAAGACAATTCCAAAAGACTCACAGTGGAAAATGCTATCCACATCCAGAGAATGAACTATGGAATCTGAATACAGATGGAAGCATAATATTTTCTTTTTTTTTGTGGCTTTCCCTTTTTGTTCTGCATCTTCTTCTACAACATGACTAATGTGGAAATATATTTACATGATTTCACATGTATAAGCTACATCAGATTGCTTGCTATCTTGGGGAGGGGGGTTGAGAAAAAGGAAAAATTTGAAACTCAAAATCTTATAAAAAATGAATCTTAAATTTACATGTACTTGGAAAAAATAAAATACTATTTACCAAAAATATATGAAAAATTTTACCAAAATAAAAAATACTATTTACCAAAAATTTACTAAAAAAAAGTGTAAGTTCTACCATTTGCTGAAGGTGTTTCCTTGACCTCCTATGTGCCAGTGACACCCCTTCTGAGATTAACTTCCATCTATTCTGTAGATATCCTGAATATACCTAATTCTTTACATGTCATTTACCCCTTTAGAGTGTGAGTTCTATGAGGGTAAGAACTGTTTTTGCCTTGCTTTGTACCCCTAGAGCTCAGCACCAAGCCTGGTATCTATATATATGAATAAATATTTTGCTTTCTAACTGACTTGACTGATTTCTTTAACCCAATTGAATTATTTGTGCTTCCTAAACTTTTACTGTGCTTTTTTGTTTCTATGTCCTTTAACTCTCCACATTTGTTAAAACCTGGATCTCTGTTTCCTCAACTACTAAAATGAAGGGATTATAACAGATGGCCTTAAAGGCTCCTTTCATCTCCTAGCCTAAGATCCTGGATTTGATGGGACTTGTGTGAACTTGTGTTCTGTTGGCATTTATGGCCTTTGAAGACCACAGTCACTTCTATGACAGAATCAGACACTGGAGTACCTTAGTGAGGCAAGTAAATGGATATTAAGTTAAATTTCCAAGTGCTCTGGCAGTTATTTGATAAAACTCAGAAATCCATTTTCCTTCCTTAAGAGGTGATGCTGCAAATTACAATGGAAAGGGGTAGGGAGATTCCGTGGAGTGTGTGCTGCTACTATTTCCCTCTCCTTTCTTAAAGGAAATTAAAAATGTATAGAATCCCTCAACCGCTTTATAACAGCTTCCATTAACTGAACTCCCAGGTGCTCCATTTTGACAACTAGCAAACAACTATGCAGTGGAATGCTGCCCCATATAAATGGGAGACAGAGACAAAGCCAGGATATAATCCTGGATCTTCCACTATTAAATGCCTTCTTGGTCTCAGAAACCTCTTTTCCTCCCCCACAACATTAATGTATCATGTGACTGATGGGCTACTGAGATCAGTGGGGTGGGAGTGGACTGGGTTAGTGCACAGCTGAAGAGGATGGATGTGAGGGTTCAGTGGAGTGAGGGTGCTGCTCTGTGCATTGATCTTTCCTATAAAGGGCGATGAGGTAATTCCTATTCCAGGGACATTTTTCACAATAAATCCAAGTCTGGCCTTAAGAGACTGAAATCTTTAAGATAGAGGTGCTGGAACAACTTGACAGACTCCAGGGAAGTAAATCACTAGAACTGATGACATTTTTTTCCAGGAGGAAACAGAATGGAAAGTCTGATCAAGAGGCCTAATAGATTATTTATTTTAGTAAGTTTTATAAGTGATCAGAAAGTTGCTGAGGTGCCATCTCTTCCTCAAAACAGGAACTAAGGGAGTTACCAGTGTTCACAGTAAGTGAACAGACAATGCAAAGAATGCTTATTAAAAGTCTCTCATACGTACTATGCTAGACACTGAAAGAAATGCCATAAGGAGAAATGGTCCCCATCATCATGGAATCTATAGCAAAAATATTTCTGATTTCTGATAACATAGGATTATGTCCACCCTCCCCAATTCTGTATAAAGGCTCTTTATTTCATCAAAAGCAAACCATATTTTACTTTAATAATCCAGTGGATCTAGCTTTTTTTTTTTTTATAGAAGTCAGTAAATAAACATTTATTTATTACCGACAATGCCCCAGTCACTTCACTAAACACTGGGGATAAAAAGAAAGATAAAAGATAGTTCCTGCTCTCAAGGAGCTCACAGTCTAATGGGAGAGACAACATGCAAATCATTTCATATAAACAAGCTCCATACAGTATAAATTGGGGAAAAAAAACAACAGAGCAAAGGGATTAGAATTAAGAGAGACTGGGAAAGGTTTCCTGTAGAAGGCAAGATTTTAGCTAGGACTTGAAGGAATCGGGGAAACCAGGAGGCAGAGATAAGGAGGGAGAACATTCTATGAATGAGGAATGGCCAGAGAAAATGAATGGAATTAGGAGATGGGGTATTTTGTTCAAAGAACAGCAAGGAGGGCAGTGTCATGGATCATAGAGTATTTGAAGATATATAAGGTATATCAAGAAGAATAAAAAAGTGTATGTGTGTGTGTGTGTGTGTGTGTGTGTGTGTGTGTGTGTGAGAGAGAGAGAGAGAGAGAGAGAGAGGGGGGGGGGGGCTTGTGTATGTATGTGTCAGGCAGGTTATGAAACGGTTTTTAAAGTCCAAATAGAGATTTATATTTGCTACCAGAGGTCATAGGAAGCCACTAGAGTTTACTGAGTAGAGATAGCATGGTCAGGCCTATGCTTTAGGAAGATTAATCACTGTGAAAGCTGAATAAAGGATGAACTGGAATGGGCAAAGATGTGTGGCAGGCAGACTAACCATCAGGCTATTGCAATAGTCCAGGTGTAAGGTAATGAATGCCTTCACTAAGGTGCTGGCAGTGTCAGAGGACAGAAGGGCAGTATCTGGAATATGTTAGGAAAGTGAAGGCCATCAGCAACAGATTGGAAATGGGGAGTGAGACTGAGGACTTAAGAATGACACTTAGGTTGTGAGCCTTGATGGCTGAGAGATAAGTGGTGTCTTCTACAGTAAAAGGGAAGTTTGGAAGCAAGGAGGTTTTGGGACAAAAGATGAAAATTCAGTTTTGGACATGTATTTAAGATGGCTAGGGGACATCCAGTTTGAGATGTCCAGTAGACGATTAGAAATGTGAGGCTAGAGGTCAGGAGAGAGGTTGGATTCTCTCTATTAGTGCATTTATATTTTTTGGGGGCAGCCATTTGTTAAACATTTACCAGCACACCTCTGTTTTCAGTCCATCCAATTAGTTACTTTTAAAGTAGTTCTACAATATTGTCTCTCTTCCATCTGTTCTCCAGATCAGTTGTTTTTCTAATCAGTTGTTTCAGATTCTCTTTTATTTTTTCTTCCTTCCCCTCCCTCCTTCCCCCACAATTAGTCACTAAATTTACCTCCCCAGACTCTTTCACATCTGAGCCCTTCTCACTACCCGCATGGCTACTACCTCCATTCAAGCTCTTATCAGCTCTTGCCTAGACTGTTAGAATGGCCTCCTACTTGTTCTCCTTGGTCCAATCTTTCTCTACTGTACTTCGATTAATTCTCTACCCATATGACAAAAAGATTGCATAAGGCACTGGCATGATCCTGTCATTTCCTTACTCAATAACTCCAGTGGCTCCCTATTGCTTCTAGCATCAAATATGCCCTCCTCTGTTTGGCTCTTAAAATTGTATAGCAAAAAACAAAACCACAAAAAGAAGTCAACAGGAACTAGAAAAGTTATCCCCCAAAAGTCAGCAACAATATAGAGGCATCTCCAAGGTGATCAGAAATGGTCAAAGGCATATGCAGCTTGAAAGCCTTCTGTGTCGGGAGGCAGGAGGAGTACAGGGCACCTATGACAAAGCCCCAGGGTGGTCAAAAAGCTCTTTGTTGACTAGAAAGCTCCGTGGTAGAGACCTTGGAAGTTCTAACATACTACTATAGCAGGCAGTGACCAGAATAATGCTGTAGCAATGGGATTTGGACAACACACACTCAGGGTCCCTGGGATGCCAAAGAGGACCCTGAAAATTCAGCTCTTTGAATGTCAAAGGTCTAGTGGGGCTCAGGGAGATGAAAAACAAGATTAACCCTCCACTCAAAAGCACAGGAGGGCACAGAACCTGGCCTTGACAATAAGCCCCAATTTAAAGCTGGAGAGGTTAGTAAATTAAAAAAACAAACAAACCCAGAGACATAAATACATACATATATAAGTTTACATATATTTTCAAATATAGAGAACCTCAGAAAGGAGAGAGTAACTATGACAACTACAAGGAAAAATGGATTTTCCATAAGGACTCCACAAATACCTGGAAGCAATATAGCAAGAGATAAAAAGTGAAGTAAAAACTCTGGAGGAAGAAAAAAACCCCTAGAAAGAATAGCTAGTTTAGAAGAGAAAGCAGTGAACCTTGCCCAAGAAATGGATTCCTTGAAAACTAAAATGTATCAAACAGAAATTAATATTTCCATGACACAGCAAGAAATACCAGAGCCAAATAAAAAAAATTGGCAAAGTAGAAAAAAATGTAAGCTATCTGATATAAAAAAAAAATGACCTGGAAAACAGATCAAGAAGAAATATTTTAAATTATTGGATTTCATGGAAACTATGATTTCTAAAAAGCCTGTTCACTGTATTTTAAGAAATCATCAATAGGGGCGTCCAGGTAGCTCAGCAAGTAAGAGTACCAGCTCCAGTGTCGGGATGACCTGGGGGATCAAATCTGGGCTCAGATACTCAGCACCACACCCAGAAATAACTGGCTGTGTAACCTTGAGCAAGTTACTTAACCCTGATTGCATTAAAAAAAAAGAAATCATCAATTAGGGATGGCTAGGTGGCACATTGAATAGAGCACCAGCCCTGGAGTCAGGAGGACCTGAGTTCAAATCCGGGCTCAGACACTTAACACAAAACTAGCCGTGTGACCTTGGGCAAATCACTTAAACCCAATTGCCCTGCCTTTCCCCCTCCAAAAAGCAAAAAAAAAAAAAAAATCATCAATTGAAACTGCCCAGGTATAATGAAACCAGAGTGCAAAATAAAGATAAAAAGAATTCACTGTTCACTTTTGGAAAGGAATCCTGTGAAGAAAAGTCCCAAGAATGCTATAGTTAAAATACAGAGCCTGCAAGTCAAAAAAGAAATATTGTAAGTGTACAGAGTGAATCATTTCAGGTACTAAGGGACAAAATGCAGGATAACTCAAGAAGGAGATCTTGGAATATAATGTTCCCCAAACCAAAAGATATAGGCTTACTACTAAGAATAACTTAATCGGCAGAGCTGATTATAATCCTAAAGGGGGAAAAAATGGAATAGAATGTAATCCGTTTTAGACTTTTTAATGGAACAGAAAAATTTCAGTCTATTCTGATGAAAAAACTGGATCTGAGTAGGAAGTTGGAAATATATAAACAGGAGTCTAGAGAATACTAGTTAGGCAAATTTATTTTAGCAATTGGAAGGAGATAATGATCTAATGTAAACATTCTAATGAGGGAGAAGAAACAAGCGATCCTTCAGAAACTTAGTTTCCTCAAAGTGTGCTGAAGGAGATAAAGAAAGATGGAAATGGGGTCTTTTTTAATGTTTTAAAGAGGGGAAAAGAGAGGGTGGGCTAATGGGAATATAATAGTGTAAAAAGAAGGAAGAATGGGATGGCAGTCACTACTGACAGACAGCTAATTTGCATTAAAAGAAGAATACACAAACATGGAGGATGGAGAGGGGAAGCAGGCATCTGATGAATCTTATTCTTATCTGAATGTACACACATAGTTTTGGTAGAAATATATCAAATTCAATAGGGAAACAAGTGAGAAGACAGGAAGGAGGGGCAAGTTGCAGATGTATGGTGTAGCCAACTTGAACTGTTTCATATGAGCTGATTGTTAAATTTTCAGTGTGACCATTTACATCAGAAATTGGCAAATATCACAAATCAGAGCTTGATTTATTGTTTTGTTGATTGTCTAGTTTTAATAAAGTGATGAAGAAGATGTTAGTGATGCCTATTAAATTTATTTTGAATTTTTTTTGTATGTGGGGGGAAAGCTGGTTATTAAACATTTACCAGCCCACCTCTGTGTAAAAGAGAGAATAATACTAGGAAAGGAATAGTCAGAAGCCAAACAAACTTTGTGATCCTGAAAGGGAGGTTTAAAGGAGGAACAAAAAAATTAAGAACTCGAATCTAAGGGATGCCTTAGATTATGTTAACAATTTGAGAATGGCCAAACAAATTGTTGTATATAAATATAATGGAATATCATTGCATCATAAAAAATAATGAAAGATGATTTCAAAGAATACTGGATAGTATGAATTGACACACAGAGTGAAGTAAGCAGAACCAGGAGAACAATTTACACAAAGACAGTAACATTGTAAAAAAAAAAAATTTTGTTTTCTCTTTAAAAAAAAAAATTTTTTTGGAGGGGGGAAGGCAGGGCAATTGGGGTTGTGACTTGCCCAAGGTTACACAGCTAGTAAGTATTAAGTGTCTGAGGTCAAATTTGAACTCAGGGCCTCTTGACTCTAGGGCTGGTGCTCTACTCACTGTGCCACCTCGCTGCCCCCCCCAAAATGTTTAAAAAGATTTAAGGATTCTGATCAATGCAATTACCATGTCTTCAGAGAATCTATAATGAAGCACATTTTCTACTTCCTAGGTCCAGAAAGAGACATATTTTTGGACATGATTACTGTGTGGATTCATTTGCTTGACTATGCTTGTTTGTTATAAGTGATCCCCTCCCTCCCCACTTTCTTTCTCAGTTTTTAAATGATCAGAGTAGATGAAGACATGGAGGAGGAGTAACTTCCCCTCCCCATACACTGTTAGGGCCTGCCCTCTGAAAGTATCTTCCAGTTACACTGTACAAATGCATCCTTTTTCCCCCCATACTATCTCTTACTTCTGGAGGATGATATCTGTGTTTTGCCATTCTTTATTTTCTAGGCACTGAGCATAGTTTCTGGCACATAGTAAATGCTTGAAGATGCTTGTTAACTGATTCAGTAATTCTTTCTCTCCTCAGTTTCTGTGATCTAGCCAGACTGGTCTTGCTGATCCTCATATATGACACCCAAGCTCCCATCTTTGTACTTTCCATTCCTTCAAAATGCAGTCCACACTTCCACCTCACAGAATCCCCTATTTTCTTCAAGACTACTTAAGTTACCATCTTCTACATGAAACCTTTCATAATTCCCTAATTGCTAATGCCTTCCCTCTCTAAACTACTGTATTCTGAATACACTTGTACGTGCATGTATTATCTCCCTAGATAGAATATAAAGTCCTAGAGAAAAGGGATTGTTCCCTTTTCATTGTTATATCCTCAGCACTTAATATAGTGCTTGTCACTGAGTAGGTGCTTAATATTTTTTTTTTATTGTTTAATTGATTAAGCAATAGAAATTCCTTCTGTCTTTTGGACTCTACGGATAGTGCATAGTCTACAAAATGAAGATCTTGGTGAGCATATATCTCTCTGATTTATACCTCATTTGCTTGTTCTTGATATTCAGAAGGTTGTAGAACAGTATCTTTGTGGTCTCCTATATTGGGGGGGGTGGGGAAGAATGAAGGGAGTAAGCATTTATGAAGAGCTTCCTATGAGCCAGGTGCTGTGCTAAGTGCTTTAAAAATATCTTGTATGAGATTAACATACCCAGGGAAGATGTCTTCTAGAAGAAGAAGAAATTCTAAGAGACTGCATTTTGCTTCACCAAGTCTAATGAATTTTTTAAATCAGCATACGATAAACATAGCAGAATCTTGTATTCTCTATACCTTTTCAGTCAATTCAGTGTTTAAAGAGTCGGTATATTGTAAAACATTTGTGAAAGTTAGCCTGTTCCCTTTTTTCATATCTTCATCAAGGATGTACTTGATGCTTCTCATAAATATTTTTATAGAAATAACAAAGTGGATGTAGGAGTTAGTAGTTACCACTACCATGCAAAATTCCTTTGGTTTGGTTTGTGTGACTTTTGTTCCCAGTTGTTTTGTAGTGTCCCCTCTTGCAGATACCTGGAGAATTGTTATTTTATGATAATCCCTCATTACTTTCAAAACATATGACTTCCAGCATGGATTTCTTCTGTGTACACTTGGTCTGCTCTCTCTTTTGTCCATGCCTTCTTCTTTAGTGTCATTTCCAAATTCTCATATAGTCAATTGAGGGGATGATTCCAAATAGGATTTCTCTACTGTTATCAATAATAAAAATACTTTATTAGAGAAATGCTTAAAGATTGCGGTTCCATTTTTATACTTAAAAAAAAAAACATTTCCCCAGTTTCATAGTCTGCGTTAGTTGGTTTTCACATTAGTTTTCTGTATTCTTATTTTCTCTTTGGCTTATCTTCATTATTTTGTAAGACAGTATTGTTTTTATTCATCCACTGTCCTCCTCCATCATATTTCATTAACTCCAGATCCAGTATTCCATTCACTATGTCATACTGTTTTGCATGCTACACTGGCAGTTGAGTAAAACCAAAGAATGGGATTGGTACTCTGGGACGCTAGTTAAGTGAGGAGGAAGGAAGTTTTGAAAGCAGAGAGAAAAGTATTGAGAAAGAAGGAAGGTTGGATCACTGTTGGAATATCTGGGGGCTTCCATTCTGACTGCCTTTTTGGAGGGACACAGGCTATGAAGGTCTTTGGACATCTCTGATCATTCTGGAAGACTCCCTTGTGCTAATGCTGGTTTTGCTGGTGGACTGCCTTCCTGATGTTTCTCTTCACTTCTCTGTGTCTCAACTTCCTCATCTATAATTAGACCAAGTGAAGCCTATCCATTCTGTCTAGGTGCTACTTTAATCTTATGTTCTTATATACAAAGAGTAATGAACCAGAAGGAAGCGTATCCATAATTCAAAAAAAATGTTACAGATGCAACTTTGGTATAGGATGTTGATGATAATGATACTTATAGACCTTAAGCTTACTGTTTTCTATGAAAATGGCACAGACCAAAGTTCCTGATACACCTAAATGATTTCCAACTGATGCTTGGCACTAGCAAATGGGGATCTCATTTCCTCCTCTTCCTTTTGTACAGCAATGCTACCTAGCAGTCATGACTGATGAGTAAAACTTTGGGTGGAGTAGGTTCATATGGTTACATACCATCAGGAGAAAGGGGTGATGAACCCCAGTCTATTAAGTATAAGTTAATGGTGTGATAATGGGTCCATTTTCTTGCCTGTGATGTACCACAGAAGTGCTCACTTCCATGGCAACAGGTCATCAGCAGGGTAAAGCAGGACTAAAGCCTGTTAATGAGTGTCTGTTCAGCCACTAGAAAATTGGAGCTGTATGGGGGATCCAGGCTGAGCAGGAAGAATCAAAACCCTTCTAAAGACAATTATCATTAAAATGTCATACGGGTACATGGGCTATAGGTCCCACTCTTTTAAAAAATTGGCTGCCTTTCTTCTTGTCTTGTCTCACTGTGACAACTGGACAAACAGACATGTACAGTTTGCTGTTGCCTCTGGGGTTCTTGAGTTCTGGAATAGAGAGGCAGGATTCTGTGTTTTTGTGAACTGAAAGCATACTTAAGTAAAAACAGCAAACCAAGAACAAAGTTTATTAATAAAACTTTGGAATAAATTTGTTCCTTTTCCATTGGAACATCCCACAATTTTTATGTTTTTTAGTTTTTCTATGAGCTAGTAAATTTGTAATCTTACTTTATCCTCAATGCCTTCAGGAAAATCCTTGTCTCGTGTTCTCTGGTGTGGTGGCAATGTCCAAGACTTGCAAAGACTATGTTAGTGGTGCTCCGATTTGACAGGATCTATTAAGCAGGCAGAATCTAGTAGAAGGCCCTTCTTATGGATTTTATTCCAGGCAATTGACCTAATGTTTGCTCTTAGTACCTGGCATGACAACCTCTACCTTTTTCCCCATGTACTACCCAGTCTCATCTATAATTAGGGTCTTAGGTCGGATAACCTCTAATGTTCCTTCCTACTCTAAACATATAACCCTAAGGTTGAAAATGATCCCTCTTCACTTCTGATGTTCAGAGTTTCTAGCTTCCTTCTCATTTTAAAACTCGGATGTCATTTATTATCCAAGGCCATTTCTGATCAATTTGAGTTCCCTAGTCAATCTGATTATATTACACAAGACAGACTTTGTCAGGGGGTCATATGAAGGCTGACTCCCTTGGAGATATATATGACCGTTGATACTTTGATGTGAGAACACAGGGAACTTTTCTGATAGTTTTCCAGTGAGTAAAGCTGCTCCAAGATCATTGAGAGCCAGGGGGACTTTATTCTCATCACAAGAGCCATCCTTTCCCCATTGTCTCTAAAAGTAAACTGGCTGATCTCTCTGTCTCTCTGTCTCTCTCTTTCTCTCTCTCTCTGTCTCTGTCTCTGTCTGTCTGTCTGTCTCTCTCTCTCTGTCTTTCTCTCTCTCTGTCTCTCTCTCTCTCTGTCTCTGTCTGTCTGTCTGTCTGTCTCTCTGTCTCTGTCTTTCTCTCTCTCTGTCTCTCTCTCTGTCTCTCTCTCTCTCTGTCTCTCTGTCTCTGTCTCTCTCTCTGTCTCTCTGTCTCTCTCTCTCTCTCTCTCTCTCTCTCTCTCTCTCTCTCTCTCTCTCTCTCTCTCTCTCTCTCTCTCTCTCTCTCTCTGTCTCTCTCTCTCTCTCTCTGTCTCTGTCTCTGTCTCTCACTCTTTCTCTTTCTCTGTTTACCTCTGCCTCTGTCTTGACTTTTAGAGGGAAGAGAGGGCTCTTTTCCTCTCTCCTTCAGATCCCTCAGGAACAGCTCATGTCAATATGCAGGAGAAGCACATGGTGAGATTTTACATTCTTGCCCAGGTAGCCTGAATTTCCCAGATGTGAAGTTCTGGGTATCTGGGTATCTTTAACCTTTCTGTTTTGAGTGTAGGCCAGACACTAGAATTCCTTAGAATACATTTTAGCCATTTAAGAAAATAGAACACATTTCTGTAGAGAATATGGAGGAGGTAGACATGTGGTTGGTATGATAGGAGAGATCCTAAGATTGGACTTTTTAAGACTTAGAGGTTGCCTTGTGCATAAAATCGATTTTAAGAACACCCAAGTTCAACCTCAAGGGAGATCTCAAATGAGTGCTTCTTAGAAAAGAAATTGACACCAATAACAGATTGTCCTGTAGTTGAAGAACCAAATTCATGCCACAGAGGGTTAAGAGAGCTGGACTTTTGCCAATCCTATTATTGTTAGTTATTAGGTTCTGTGGGAGGAGATTGTAGCAGAGGAAGCAGTCCCTGTCCCCCTTTTGAGAGTCATCTAATGAGAGCAATTTGTGTACTGTATGTATTCCTATGTTTATTCATAGACTCCTATGCATTGTATGTGTCTTATATTTTGTATAGGGTATATAAGTAAAGTCTATCTCATATTCAATATCCAATATCCAGTATGTTTGCTGCCAGTGTGGGAGTAAATAACTTACATTTGGGGAAACCTAGATACTGCCCATACCTAAGTCTTATTTTGGCAATTTCTCTGGGCTTTCATTCTGGAATTGGGGTATACTGAGGTGAAGAAAGGATCTGACTATCTTGAGTTAGGTCCCTAAAATGAAACCTAGTCTATATGAGCCTAGAATTCTTAGGAGACCTTGGACTACTGCTTATACTTAATATTATTTTGCATATACTTCACATGCAAAATATACATATGCATACATATATACATACACTTATTTACAAACCTATCTGTGTACGTATTTTAGCCTTCTAGTAGAATGTAAGCTCACTGAAGTCAGGGAATGTTTTTTTTTTCGATTTTGTCTTCATATATCCCCAGTGACTATAATAGTTCATTGAACACAGAGAAATGCATAATACACATTAGTTGAAGTGAATTGAATTATTGAGTTAAAAGGCTTTGATTATGAGCCCTGGGATAGTTGTCTGTTACCTGGATCTAGGTAAGAATGTAGAGACAGTGCCTTTTTGGCAATGAAGTAATTAATGGTTTTTCTAACCACAGAAACTCTCACAGAGAGACCATTTACCAAATAGTACAAGGTTTGCTTCCTGAATTGGTAGAGAGAATACCCACACAAATAAAATAATAGGCAGTACAGAAACCATAGTATTGAGGCAAGTATTCCCTTAGCATCTCTGGAGGGTAGGTAGGACAGTTATTGAAAACTCCCATTTGACATGAGAGAAGAACATTTAGGTACAAGGTAATGAAGTGATTTATCTAAGTTCATACAACTAGTTAGTACTAGGTCTCCCATGTCTTGGCCATGAACTCTCATAGGGTCTTAGCTATGGAACTAGAAGGGACCTTGTAATGTTAATGGAATAGGAAGATCTTCCCTGTCCATTCATAGGCTCATGTGACCACATGTGTCCCCCTTTCCCTTAGAACAGGAGCTGTGTTTCCAGGTCTAAAGGTACATGGGCATTTCAAACACAGCTGTGATACATCCTGAGTCACATAGAGCCCATTGGGGGAAGAACTTGCTGCAGGAGGAGCTTGCTGAGGGGGAGGCTTGCTTGTAGGAAGGCTTTCACACTTTTTGGTACTAAGCTAAGTAGGCACTGAGTCATGAGGGCTGTAATGCCTTCTGACTCTGAGCCTATTAGTTGAAAACTGTATATACTGGGAGGTTGGTATTTTATTTTGGGGGTTCGCTTATGAGAAGGCCCTTTTGATTCTCTGGATGGGACTCTGAGTAGCCATTTATTGAGAGACTCAGTTTTGTGCTCTCCAGATCCAGTGGTGTATATAGGTGGTATATTACTTTGTTCTGACAGTAGGAGCCCTGTCTGCTGAATCTCTGTGCTAATTTCTCAGCTTGTATTTTCTACTTATCTGTAATTAAAGTAAGATTATTGACTCCTTTAAAATTGTCTTTCCTTTAGCAAAGCAGATCAAAGAACCTGTGCTAGCAGGCCATCCTGGGTGTGCTTGCTATTACAGGCGTCAAAGATCATCTGGCTCAATCACCTCATTTATAGAGGAGGCAGCATAATCTCCAGAGAGAAAGGACTTGTCTAAGGTCATATAGTTCATTACAATAAATATCACCATCCCATACCAACCAGAAAAAAAATAGAGAAGGGAAGAACTTCCTCGGGTGGGCGGGGGAGGATGTAAAACCTAGGACCATTTCTAGGAGATTTCTGGCTAGGGTAAATTATGCTACATGGGAACCTCCCTTCCCCTCTTTAGTGTTATTATTAAGTGAAATTAGCTGATCTCTAAGGTGACTTCCTGCTTTAAAAGTCATAAAATCTTGGAGACAGAAGGGACCCCAGAGGACATTTAGTGCAGCTTTTATAAGAAAAAATATTCTCCTTTGTAATCCCTTTCAGAAGTGACCCATCAGTCACTGTTACCATTCCAGGTTAAGAGAAATATGGTGGAAAATATGCTGAATTTGGCATCAGAGGATCTGTATCCAAATCCTGATTTTGCTACTTACTAGTTGTGTGGCTTTGGATGAGTCACTTCAATTCTTTAGGTCTCATTTTTATCATCTATAAAATGAGAGGGTTGGATTTGCTGCCCTCTAAGGTGCCCTCTAACTTTACATCTGATCCTATGGACAAGTACCAGAGCTTAAGGCTCCAACTCTTGTTTATGAACTTTTCTAGGATCATAGCTGATAGTACAATAGCAGAGACTCTCTTCTCTTCCCCTTCATCCCTTGCCTAATGACCTCCCTTCTCAGACCCTATGGGTTGGTCAGACAGAAAGAGTGACAAGGCTATTTATCTTACTTGGATGAGCTGGGAGTCACCGACACATCCCGGTATGATAGAAGATCATCAGGTTTTACTATTTTTTCTGCCACTGTATCCTTAAAGACCAGCAAACCTTACTCTCTGCCTCATGGATGTAACCTGCAGCCCTCTGGGCACCTTCATCTGACTTCCTGATGCATTCTCAGGAGCCCTGGACTTTGCCTTTTGCCTTTAGAGGTACTCTTGCATATGTATTGCCTTCTCCAATTAGAGTGTATGTTCTTTGAGAGAAAAGACTGTCACATTTTTTTTGCCTGTTTTTATGCCCAGCCCTTAGCAGAATGGTTGGCACACAGTAAGTGCTTAATAAATGCTCATTCATTCATTCATTCATTGAGGTGATATCCCGAAAGTGGGCCAACAAGTTGTGTATAGAAGAACTGCTTAAATATTTAAATCCATGGTTCTTCTCTCTCTGTCTCTGTCTCTTTCTCATTCTTTCTCTCTTCTTTTTTTCCTCCCTCCTTCCCTCCCTCCCTCCTTCCCTCCCTCCTTTCTTTCTTCCTTTCTTCCTTTCTTCCTTCCTTCCTTCCTTCCTTCCTTCCTTCCTTCCTTCCTTCCTTCCTTCCTTCCTTCTTTCTTTCTTTCTTTCTTTCTTTCTTTCTTTCTTTCTTTCTTTC
>NW_027187246.1:576263-631290 GCF_028583685.1 Petaurus breviceps papuanus
TTCTTTCTTTCTTTCTTTCTTTCCTTCTTTCCTTCTTTCTTTCTTTCCTTCTTTCTTTCCCTGCTGCCTGTATAAGCTCATGACATTCTTTATTTTATCCTCTGCTATCCTCATTGTGATGTCCAGATGCTTGTGACCAGAAACAAAGTGGTGCTGCCCTGACCCAGTGGAATCTAATTTCCTGTACTGTGGGCACAGTTCTGATGGGATGGAGAGAATGGCAGATTACTCAACCTTTTGAGAAGTACTTATCTTCTCCTCCTGAACTACCATTCAGAGGGTTGCCTGAATTTTTTAAAATGCCTCTTTTACCATTCAAGGTGTCTATTGTCTAACAAGATAAGTTCATATAATAGAGAGGTGGAACTTCCCTACCTAGTGTAATTAATGTCTTTTAAAATTTAAGATCTTGTTCAGATAATGGTACTTTGCATATGTAATAGGGATGGGGCCCCTTCTACTTCTGGCAGAACAAATGTGTATGATTCAGGGCTGTGGAGTCTTGGAAATGAAGTAGCCTGCTGTTTTTGGTCATGTGTTGTAGGAGCTTGAGTTTTGTGATAACAAAGCAATCCTCTTATTGGTTACTGAGCAGGAAGATCAGATGACTCATTAGATATCATAAAGGTGATATTCCATGACCTTCCTCTTCTTTTGACCTTCCAAACCCTTGTCTGCACATATCCATCTTGGAATGGATGTTAGTTCACCTGAGATCATTAAAGAACAAACACAAAAGATACAGCCTGAAGCCCAGGCTCAGGCTGACCAGACACAGTATGTGCCATTACCTACCATATACTCAGTAGGTCATTTCTTCTGCCCCTTTCCTACCTCTCATGGTAAGGCCTAGAATTAGAAGAAGTAACCTGAAGGAAGGAAGAAGCCATAAGGGTGGTCAGGATTCTTTTGAAGGCTGACTGAGTCACTGATTTTTCCTGCTCAGTGGCACATAACAGGACTGTTTCCATCATCTCAATCCTCAAGCTCACACAGCACTAAGTCATGGAAATATAACTGGAAGAGAATCTTTGCATGTCTCTGGGAAAGTTCTGTTACACTCAGTTCTACATAACTGAGCATAGAGTCCTGTATCTAGGGAGTATGAAATACTCTTAAAAGCAAAGATGTAGTACTTCAGTGATAATGGAAAGATGGGGGCAAAAAAAAAATTCCAAACAAGATAGGTTCTCATTGATTGGGGAATAGCTGAATACACTTTGGTATAGAAATGTAATGGATTATTGTTTTATTATGAACAAAAGGATGGCTATGAAGAATTCAGAGAGACATTAGAAGTCTTATGTGAACTGATCCTGTGTGAAGAAAGTAGGACAAAGGAACCATGTAGACCACAATTACAACAACGCTAATGTAGCCAAGACTTAAACACATCAAAATTTAGATTAAATGCATCGACTAGTCTTGGCTCCAGAAAGCTGATAATAAAACACTTCATTCTCTTGCCAGAGGGGTAGTAGACTAGGAATGATGTATTGAATACACTGGAAGAAGCAATCATTGTCCCAATGGGTTCTGTTGAATTATTTTGCTTTGTTTTAAGGTGGGATGCTATGGATGGAATATGGTACTAGTTATTGACAAATTATAGTGATATATTAAAAAAAGGCATTAATAATTTTTTAAAAATGAGAGTAGTTCACTTCAAGTGCATAACAAAAAATCTTTCTAGATAGAAGTGATTTGTAATAATGTCCCTGGGTAAAATTTTACTTGGGGGCTCTTAATTCAAATGAATACTCTTGATTAGATTCAACTTTCTGTTATTACCATTCTCCTTCTGTTTCCCCCTCCTGCCACCATTTTTAATCCTAGTAGGCATCCACTGGGATTCTGGCTTCACTATGGTAATGAATTTCTTGTTGTCTCACATTTATCTCACTATCTCACATTCTCAGTAGCTCACATTTCCATAGTGCTTTTACATTTATAAGAGATTTCCTTACAACAACCTTGTGAGAGAGTATGTAATGTAAAATGGGATGGAGTGGTTCAGAGGAGGTACCACACCTCCACCAAGGGATAGCAGCTAATAAAATTTTATTCCTACTTACAAGTGTAAGAGAATAGATGCCAACATAGAACTGTCTAGGTTTGCAGCCTCCATTGCCCTTAGTCAGAAGGCTGCAGACAATGGAGTGACTTTAGATATACAATCATATTCATACTCCAAATGAAAACCCAAAGTCCCTCAGGCTTAACTTATGCAGAGGTTTAGACAAAAAACAAAACAAACAAAAAACAAAAAAAAAACAACCCCCCCCCCCCCAAACCAACCAAGCCAAATCCAAAATAAACTAAAGAAAAACCCACTTGGTACTAATAGGTTCCCATTCTTCATGGTGGAAGGTGGTAGGTAAATATAGACTACTAATGAAGGTATTTTCTGAATTGCCTAATAAAGAATGAGGAATGAAGGGCAGGAACCCAGGAAACAGTGTCCTTCAAGCAAGCAGCTATGGAAAGGTTAATGTCCAGTCTTAGGTTTAATTACGTTTAGTGTTCAGGTATTTTTGGGACTTCAGTTCCTATTAGTCAGACTGATTTTCACTGGTTCAGCAAGTATTCTTCTCCCCATGCAAATAAGGAAACTGAGGCTTAGAGAAATCAAATGATTTAATATAATATTTTGTTTAACTACATTATTTTTTAAAATTTGTTTTTTCGTTTTTGTTTTTTTTTTTTTATCTTGGCAGCTAGGTAGTGCAGTAGATAGAGTACTGGGCCTGAAGTCTGGAAGACCTGAGTTCAAATTTGACTTCAGACACTTACTAGCTGGGTGACCCTGGGCAAGTCACTTAACTTTGTTCTAGTTTCCTCATTAGTAAAATGATCTGGAGAAGGAAATGGCAAACTATTCCAGTATCTTTGCCAAGAAAATCCCAAATGGGGTCACAAAGAGTTGGACATGACTAAACAACAACAAAAACCTTTTATGTCACATTCATTTCTAAACATATTCCTTCTCCCTGGGAATCTTCCTTTGTGAAAAAGATTAAAAAGAAAGAGGGGAAAAAAGCAATTCAGTAAAACCAGCCAAAATATTAACCACGTCTAATAGAATATAGGGTGTTCCATGCCCACTTCCCTACCTCTGCAATGAAGGTAATTAACTTGTTGGTTGATTTCATTCAAATCCCACTTCTGAAGTTTGATAGATATGTGTTCCTTAGCCTGAGACTCAGTTTCTTCATCTGAAAATGGGAATAACACCTATTTTATCAATTTCACAGGATTGTGATGAGGAGCTAATGAAATAATTTACATAAAACATTTTAGAAGCCTTAGATTGCTATATATCATATCAACTATTATAGTTATTTGTAGGATTCATGAACATACTATTGATAGGTGCTGAGGATATAAAGACAAAAATTAAAAAAAAAATCAGCAGTTTCTTCTTTTTCTTCTTCTCCTTCTTCTTTTTACAAATTCAAGTGGGTTTTACTGAAGGATATATCACAGCCAGTCACCTAGACTAGACCCTCCATTGTTGCTAGTCTATCTTGGGTTCCAGGATGATTAAGAAGGTAGGGTGCTTGAATGAAACAGCCTCTAGTACTTCTCCCAAGCCTGTGAAGAATCATATATACTTTTTAAAAATTATTTTTAATTTATGGAATAAAATAAGCATTTCCACAATATAGTACAATAAAAAGATGATTGCACATGAAACCACAGATGTACTATGCACAACTTGCTATCCCTTTAAAATATACAATAAAATTATCATGTGAATTTCTTTATTTCCCTTCCCTCTCTCCTCCCCACCCTAGAGATAGGTACCATTAGACACAAATAGGTATATATTTGTAAAATTATTCCATACATACTTCTATTTATCCATTCTTTTTCTGGATGTAGATAGCCTCTTCATATGTCCTTTGTAGTTAATTTAGGTATTTATAACAGACAGAATAATGTATTTGCTTAAAGTCATTGTTAAAACAATATTGCTGTTACCGTATACAATGTTCTCTTGGTTTTGTTCATTTTGTTCTTCATTAGTTCATGCCAGTTTTTCCATATTTTCCTAAAATCATTGAGTTCATCACTTCTTATAGCATAGTAGTATTCCATCACAATGATATACCACAACTTTTTCAGCCATTCCCCAATTTATGAGCATCCCTGAAATTTCCAATTCTTTGGCACCACAAAGAGAACTGCTATAACATTTTAGAACATATAGGTTCTTTTCCTTTTTCCCAATAATCTCTGGAAATAGATCAGACAGCGTTATTGCTGGGTCAAATGGCATAGGTAGTTTAATAACAATTTGGGCATAATTCCAGATTGCTCTCCAAAATGGTTGGATAATTTCACAATTCTACCAACAATGAGTTAGTGTCCCATTTATTCCACATCTTCTCCAATGTTTGTCACTTTTCCCCTTCTATCATTTTAGCTGATCTGGTAGGTGTAAAATGATATCTCAAGGTTGTTTTAATTTGTATTTCTCTAATCAATAATACTTTAGATGATTTTTTTTGGAGGGGAGAAGTTAAGGCAATTGGGGTTAAGTTACTTGCCCTAGGTCACACAGCTAGTAAGTGTGTCAAGTGTCTGAGGCCAGATTTAAACTCAGGTATTACTGACTCCAGGGCAGGTCTGGTACTCTACTCACTGTACCACCTAACTGCCCCCAGATGATTTTTTCATTGGAAAACTGCCTGTTCATATTCTTTTTTTTTTTTTGCTTTTTGGAGGGGGGAAGGTAGGGCAATTGGGGTTAAGTGACTTGCCCAAGGTCACACGGCTAGTTTGTAGTTTTTTTGTTAAGTGTCTGAGGCCGGATTTGAACTCAGGTCCTCCTGACTCCAGGGTTGGTGCTCTATTCACTGCGCCACTTAGCCGCCCCTGTTCATATTCTTTAAACATTTATCAATTGGGGAATGACTCATGTTCTTATAGATTTGACAAAGTTCTTTTTAGATATGAGACTTTTATCTGATAAACAGTCTATAACTGCCCCCCCCCAATTTTCTGCTTTCCTTCTGATCTTGCCTATATTTGTTTTATTTGCACAAAACCTTTTTAATTTAATGTAATTTAAATTATTCATTTTATCCTTATTGCCTTAGGCTATATTAAGGAAATTAATCGATAGTGTAGCAGATTTGGGACTTAGGTTCAAATCCTGGCACTATTACTTTCACCTTTCTTAACCTTTTTTGTATCATGGATCCCTTTGCCAGTCTGGTAAAATCTATGGACTACTTTTGAGAATGGCTTTAAATATTTGAAGGAAATTCTAAATTTCAATGAGAGAATAAAGGAAATAACAATGTAATGTTTTCCCCCATCCATGATACCCAGGTCAAGATCCGCTTTTCTAAAGCTGTGTTAACTCTGAGCACATAATCTCTCTTTGGGACTCAGTTTCCTCCTGTGTAAAATAAAGGACTTAGATCTGATGATCTCTTAGGTCTCTTCCAGCTCTAAATTTTGTTCCCATTCATTTGTCATTAGAACTATCTCCTTTGCATTTCTGAGGAAATCCTATGGGAGGAAATAATGAGATTTTTCCCCCTTGGGCTTTCCCTGGCAACAATGGATGCAGTTCATAGATACTGGATACTTCTGTTAGCTTTTTTCAATTTTGTCCATATCAACATAGATTGGAGTTGTTGTTTAATCTGAAAATGTCATGACTGAAATAGGTGTAATACAGCTCTTGAAGCCTGGTGAGATAGGGGAAGTTTTCTCATGAACTGGAGTTCTCTCCTATGGTGCAAGGGCAACTTCCTTTGATCATTTTTATGGTCATTGACTGAACTCAAGTGACCCTCAGAGACATTAGATCCTATATGTGTAAATTGTTCTTCTTGAGGAAAACAATTTGTTTTCTCAGCAGGAGATACATCTTGTGAGAGGAAACTTCAGAAACTTTTGATCATAGCCTCCTCTCCAAGTGCAAGACTGGGTGGGGGTGTCACCAAGGTGAACTTGGAAAGGGATTAAGAAGTGTCCTTTAATAAGACAGGCTGAGAGAAGAGAGACAACTAAGAGATTTCTAGAATCTGGAAGACTTGGTGTGTTCTCATCACAAGACATAATCTCCTTAAGAACAGACTACATAAATCCCTTTCAAGTGATTATTATTGACATATTGTAATTCTGAGCACACAGTACCATGTGGAAAGCTAAATATTTCCATTCTAAACAATTTATTAATTTGATAGAAAAATCCTGGGGTTGTTCAATTCAACCAAGTCCAATTCAATCCATTGAGCATTTGTCTGAGACAGGCAAGAGAAGGAAACAATGTGGTGTAATGGAAAGAGTCTTGGATTTGGAGTTAGTGGACTTGGGTTTGAATCCTGGCTCTGTTACTACTAGGTATTAGTAGTGGTGATGGTAGTACACTCTCTTCCTCTCATTCTTTCTCTCCTCTTCCTGATCCTCTCCCTTTCCCCTTCTTCCCTCCCCTCCTCTTTCTTCTTCTCCTTTCTTCCACCTCCTCTTTTCTCCCCTAATCCCCCCTTCTCTCTTTTACTCTCTCTTTCCCCTTCTCCATCTATGTAGCATGACCATAACTGAGTCAACCACTTTCTAGAGCCTTGAGTGTCCTTCTGTCTATTTGTATCATCTGCCTCAGCAAGATGAGGCAAAATCTTCCATAATACTCTTCCTTTCCTTCTAATACCTACCTAGGTTATGATGAATATAAAGAAATTTATAAGCCTACAGAAATGAAAATTGTTATTATGGATATTAGGTCCCTATATTCCTGGGTAAGTTTCCAAGGAAGAGACCACTGAGGTAAGGATAGGGTTGTTCCCACACACAAAAGGAGTTGCTGTGAAAGGCTTTTACTGATAGAAATAGTTTCATTCTACAACAGTCCCTAACACTAGGCCTCCCTTTCTCCTCATTTGGGTGGTGAGGAAACTCACAGCATATTTCATAATTACCCATGAGCGCAGTGCATGATATCATATGTATGAAAGGTAGGACTTGTTTTAAATCTTTATAGCATTAACCTTGTCAAAGGAAATCTACTGCTTTACTCTTTGCACTAAAAAGAGATAAATGAGAAAGTGAGGGAATCTGCTGACGCCACATCCATTAACATTTTCACGGACATATCAGGGAGCCTAGAGTTCTGTGCTCGTCTAGACGAATTCCATAAATTCTCTATTTTAACTTTTTTCCTTCTCTCATAAAAGATGCATTTCATGTGACATTTGTCCCCCCAACCCCCAGCCAAAAAAAAAAAGAAATGAGGGAGATTGACATTAGTGAACAGAAAGAATTTCAACACTTTGGATTCTGCAGAGCTCAACACTTTCAATGATAAATCTTTATGAGCCTATGAAATTTATGGATTTCCTGGTTGTATCTTTTAGTGCAGAAACAGAGCTAATTGTGCCTTGCATTCAGCAGCATACTTGCTTTGGGCATTAGATTCCAGTGAACAGTGGAACCAGCTCCTAGGCCAGCGGGTTGTGGAGTACAGATGCTGAGGGGAAAGAAACCGCATTACTCGGTCCCAGAGCACCAGCCAGGTATTTAAAGATGCCTTTCAGGGCAATGCTGTGCATCAATAATATTTTATGTGTTTGGAAAACCTGAAGTCCTTCCAACATTCAGAAATGAACTGGATGGAAGAAGTCAGTGTAGTGTACTAGAAAGAGCCCTGGCCCAGGAGTTAGGAGACCTGGCTGCTAGTCGGTGTCTTGCTGCTAACTAGTTATGTGACCTTGTGTTAGTCATTCCACCTCTTGGAGTCTATTTCCTCTTCAGTAATGTTTGGCAGGTGGGCTACTGCATCTCTGAGGCTCTACCCAGTCCTAAAAGTCCATGATTCTAAGATACGTTTAGATCATCATAGGCATGACCAAATGCTGTGTAAAACTCTAATAACAACTGGCATTTATAGAATGTTTTCCATGCTTTATCTCATTTAAGTCTTACAATATTCCTGTGAGACAGAGGGCATAGATTTTATTTTTCCCATTTTACAGATAAGGAAATGAAAACTTTGAGGGCGAATTAATTTGCTGATAGCTAGTAAGAGTCAGAAGTAAGATATGAACTCAGAT
Organism: Petaurus breviceps papuanus; assembly: GCF_028583685.1. Lineage (NCBI taxonomy): Eukaryota > Metazoa > Chordata > Mammalia > Diprotodontia > Petauridae > Petaurus > Petaurus breviceps. The sequence continues at coordinate 584,333 of NW_027187246.1, forward strand.
CTTCCAATCTTTAAATCTAGCATTCTATCAATTATGTCAAGTTGCCTCACTTACTCTTTCACTCACTTACTCACTCACTCACTCACTCACTCACTCACTCACTCATTCACTCATTCATTCATTCAACAAGTAATTATGAGGTACTTATTATATGCAAGGCACAGTCCTAGGCACTGGGAAGCCAAAGACAATATCAAAAGGGCCCCTACTTTAAAGGAGAGCATTCTTCTTGGGGGAAATAAAGAGTAACATGGATAAATGAATATAAAATATATTCAAAGTAAATACAAAGTAGCTTCTTGGAGTCAAGGAGAGAGGATACTAGTAAGAGAGAGTGAACTAGTATAGGCCTCATGTAGAAGATGGGCAGCTAAGTGGCACAGTGGATAGAGCACTTGCTGGGCCTGGAGTCAGGAAGGCCTGAGTTCAAATGTGGCTTCAGACACTTACTAGCTGAGTTACCCTGGTTGGGCAAGTCACTTAACCATGTTTGCCTCAGTTTCCTCCTTTGTTTTTTTTTTTTTGTTTTTGTTTTTTGCTTTTTAGAGGGCAATTGGGACTAAGTGACTTGCCTAAAGTCACATGGCTAGTAAGTGTGTCAAGTGTCTGAAGCCAGATTTGAACTAAGGTCCTTCTGACTCCAGGGCCGGGGCTCTATTCACTGTGCCACCCAGCCGCCCCCCTAGTTTCCTCCTTTGTAAAATAATTTGGAGAAGGAAATGGCAAAACACTTTAGTATCTTTGCCAAGAAAATCCCAAATGGGATCACAAACAGTAGAACATGTAGGAGATGGCCCTTGAGTTGTGCTTTGAATACACTTGGAATTCTAAGTGTCAGAGGTGAGGAGGGAAGGCATTGTGGGCATGGGGTGGGGGGCAGTCTGTACAAAGACCCAGAAGTGGGAGATGGAATGTGGTTTATGGGGTATAACAAACTGGCTGATTTGATTAGAATGTAAAGTGCCCAAGGAGAGGAATATACTGGAAAGGGAATCTGGACCAGTTGTAAAGGGCTTTAAATGCCAATCAGAAGAGTTTATATTTTATTCTATTAGTAATCAGTCGCAACTGGAGCAGGAGAGTTCTATAGTCTTAACTGTGCTTTAGAAATATCAATTAGGAGGTTATGTCAAGACTCTAGGCAAGAAGTGATGAGGGTTTGGATCATGGTGGTGTCTGTGTGAGTAGAGAGAAGCACCTGTATGCAAGGGATGTTGTGGAGGCAGAATGGACAAGACTTGGCAGCTGACTGGATATGCGGTGTGAGAGACAGTTAAGAGCTGAAGATAATTTTAAGATTGTGAACCTGGGCCTCTCTGTAAGTGTGATCTGGTAGTGAATAGATCAAGAAATTATGAATGAAGCAGTATTTTAGTGCAAAGCCCAGAGTAAAAAGGCTTGGGTCAGAGTCCTGGCCAGTGATTATGGGTGAGTTATCCAATCCTTTTGTCTGAAAAATGAGGATAATAATGCTTGCACTGAAATGTAGAATGGCATAGTAGAAAGAATTCTGGATTTGGAGTCAGTGAACCTGGGCTTGAGGCCCAGGTCTATGGTTTACCATTTGTGTGACTTTATGCTAGATATCACACCTCTGTGGACATCTGTTTCTTGACCTTTAAAATGAAGGAGTTGACTTAAATGATCACTAGGTCCCTTTCAGCTAGGCATATGCTGGTAAATATTTAACAATCAGCTTTTTTTTTGGGGGGGGAGGGTGGAGAGGTGGAGGGATAATGCCCAGGGCACAATTTTAATCTGCTTTTTTTAGAAATTTTTTCTATTACTTAGCCTTTTCAATTACTTTCTTATATCTATACAAACAACAAAACATTCAATCAAACCCTGATCCATATTCACAATGAAAATTTAATAACCAGCTCCCCAGAGCTGGGTTGAGCTGCCTTCATCACAGCTGTACATAGTTTTAGATCCTGTGCTCTTCTTTGATCCTGCTTTATAGAGCTGCTACAAAGAAAATGCTTCACCAAGAGCCTTTTAAATGCAATGTGTTACCTGGGATTAGGGCCTGAGATAAGAATTGTTGTCCAGTAACAGAGGATACTCTGATTGGTCATTTCTGCCTTCATCTGTCTACAAAACTGTGCTCCATAGAGTCATAGATTTAAAACTAGGCCATTTAAATATCTAGCATTTTTACAATATTTTAAGATATGCAAAATGCTTTAAAATATTAGCTTACTTTAACTTCAAAATAGGAAGGAAGGTGCTACCCATTTTACAGATGAGGAAACATAAAGAGGTTAAGTGACATGCCCAGGATCACACAGTTGAGAAGTGTCCGAGGCTAGTTTTCAACTCACCTTCCTGACTCCAGGGCTAGTACTTATACTCTCATTTTACATAGAAGGAAACTGAGGGCCAAGAAAGGTTATGTGATTTTTCCTGAGGCGGAGTGGGTAGTAAACAGCAGAGGTGGTATTTGAATTCAGGTCCTTATCACACAAGAGTCCACATGCTTTTTTTTTTCTTTTTTCTTTTCAGAGGGGGGAAGGCAGGGCAACTGGGGTTAAGTGACTTGCCCAAGGTTACACAGCTAGTTTTGTGAGTGCATGTGTGTGTGTGTTAAGTGTCTGAGGCCGTATTTGAACTCAGGTCCTCCTGACTCCAGGGCTGGTGTTCTATTCACTGTGCCACCTAGCCATCCCCATACTTTTTTTATTTTTTAATCATCTTTCTTTCCCCACAACTCCTCCAGGAAGTCTTCCCTGGTTTCCTTAAACATGGACCCCCCTGACTCCATATCTGACCTTCAATTTATTAAGACTGACCTTCAATTTCTTACACTAAGCTGATTTTTCATCCTGGGTGTGCCCAGTGACCTTGTCTGTCCCTAGGGCTGTGTTCTGGGATCTCTTCTATTTTTCCTCTGTGCTGTTCCACTTGATGATTTCATCAGCTCTGATAGATTCAACTAAATTATCAATTTAATCCAGCCCTAACTTCTGTCCTGACCTTCAATCAAGCATCTCCAGCTGCCTATTGGGCATCTCAGGATATCCCATAAAAATCATAAACTCAACTCGTCTGAAACTGAACTTACTGTCTTTTCCCCCAAATCCTTCCCTCAGAGGAGAGAAGTAATGTGAGGTAAAACTGGAAACAGGTTGGAGCCAGACTGTGGAAGGCTCTAAATGCCAGACTGAGGGATTTATATTTTATTCTAGAGACAGTAGGGAGCCAATGGAGGTTTTTGAGAAGGTTAGTGCCACTGTTCCACCTGGGCTTTAGGAAGATGCCTTTGACAGCCATATGAAGGATGGCTTCAACATCGCTGAGCATGTGGTGCCTTTCACAGTGCCACAGTGGTATCTTTCCCAACTGGATGCTGATTTGCAGACAGGCTGCCATCACTCCTCACTGGCAACTTCTTAAAAATTCTCCATGGTTGGTATGGACAGAGAGACAAACCTGGTCTTTGTTAATTCAGCAGGGCCTGATCTCCACCTGGCTTGAGTGGATAGTAGCAGCATCAGAGGGCAGATTCAGACTGCAGATCTCTGTTCTCTACCTGCTGCCCATTCTGTGAAAGGAAGCAGTGGCGGTATTGATTGGCAATACCTTCAACATCTCAGGCTTTCCTGCCATGTGGCACTGTGTATACTCCATCAAGCCTTGGATGGCTTTGAAAACCAAATGTGCAATTTTTTCTTTGGTTCTGCATTTAATACTTTAGTTTGAGTTCATGAATAGTAGAACAAAAAACCACATAAAAATGTGGTTAAAGTTCACATGCATCTTCTGAGGCCAATCAAGAGTTGATTACATGTGAGCTGATAATTCCCTGCACATAGTAGGCATTTAATACTTATTTGTTAAATTTAACTTAAGATGACAGCTGTATAGATGTAATAATAATAATAGCATTTATATAGCCCTTTAAGGTATACAAAGCATTGTGAATGTTATTTCATTTGATCCTCACTACAACCCTTTGAAGTAGGTACTATTATTATCTGTATTTTCCAGATGAAGAAACTGAGACTGAGAGAGATCAGGTGATTTGCCTAGAAAGGTGAGAGAAATTAGATGATTTGTCATATGGCTATTAAATGTCTGACACAGGATTTGAACTTAGGTCTTCTAGACTCTTACCCATTGTGCTGCTTAGTTGTTCTTGGGAGGAATATTATTTTCTCTCTCAAGAAATCCTTTTAGATCTTCTGGACGACAGTCAGGTTGGGCAATAGCAATAAATAAATCCTAAGAATGTCTTTGTATATAAAATTATCTCTGATCTTGTTGCTTTTAATTTTTTTTTAAAGAAAATAAAAGGATGCCTTTTGTTTTTTACATTTCTAGAAATACCCACTCTCCCCAATACTCCAGATTGAAACCCCACCCCTCCTTTTAACAAAGAAATGCAACAAAGCAAAATATCCAATACAGTGATTGCATCTAATATACAAAAATTCCTGCTCTTGTACGTCCTGATTTCTCTGCTGTGAGGAGGGAATTGTGGCTTAATAAATGCCTGACTGATGGTTGATTGATGCTCCAGCATACCCACTCATTTCCTTTTGAAGTTGTGTTTTCATTTATAGTGTTATAATCATTGTGAAGATTGTTCCTTTGGTTCTGCTCAATTCACTCCTTATCGGTTCATACAAATCTTTCCACATTTCTCTGAATTTCTCGTACTCCTCATTTCTTACTATAAAATTACATTCCTTTGCATTCATGTGCCATAAATTTTTAGCCATTTGACTATTGATGGATGCCCATTTTGCTTTTAGTTCCTTTTATTTTCAGACATAGTACTATAAATATTTTAACATATACTAAACCTTTGTTTCATCTTTGATTTCCTTGGAGTATAAGCCCAGGTGGACTTGCTAGGTCAAACAGTAGGAAGAGTTTAGCCATTTTTTTTTATAATTCCAAATTGGAAGCTAGAAGAGTTGAATTAATTCTCAGTTCCACCAACAGTGTATTAGTGTTCTGGGTTGCTCTTTAACATGGAGGATTGTTCAAAAAAACAATTAAAAGTGCCTATGCACATAAAATTCAATTCAATTCAATAGTTGTTTATTAAGTGCTTAGTATGTGCGGGCACTGAACTAAGTAATCATTGGGGATACAAAAGGAGACAAAAGATACTCCCTACTCTCAAGGAGCTAATAATCTAATAGACAGGGAACATGTAAACCATTATATACAAAGTAAGTTGTATATAGCATAAATAAGAAATAATTTGCAGAGGAAAGGTGCTGGAATTAAGAGGGATTAGGGAAGGCTTCTTGTAGGAGGTGGGATTTTAGTTGGCACTTGAAGCCAAGGAGGTCAGTGGACAGAATGGAGGAGAGAGAGAGTTCCAAATGTGGGGGACAGCCAGAGAGAATGCCTGGAGCCAAGAGGTGGGGTGTCTTATTCATGGAACAGCCAAATACAAAGAAAATCCACATCACTTCCACAAATGATTGTCAGTTTTGAGAGGTTCATCCTATGATTCCTATTCCCATATGCTCATTTCTCCATCTTTGAGTAAACTGTGAAGCCTGTGGGAATAAAGATATGTCCTGGCTTTTGTAGAATTGCAGCTGTCAATGAACATTTATGGAAGTACCATTGTGGGAAAAGCCCTATAGGAAGATTCTCTAGGTTCTCCAGTGGTAAATGATACGAATAGCTCACATCTATGTAAGGCTTAAAGTTTCTAGAGTATTTTATACACAATAACCCTTTGAAACAGGTATTGTAAGAATTATCCCCATTTTTTGGTGGAAAAACTGAGTCACAAGGAGGTTGTGACTTGTTCATCTTCATGGCTAGTATGAATAATAAGAGCTAGGACTTGACTCAAGTCTCCAAACACAGTGCTCTTTTCATTGTACCACATGGATTTTCTTAAGCTCTCCTATTTCTGAACTTATGTCATATTTTTAACTTTGAAAAATTTCTTTCATATTGTCCTTTGCATTATTCTTATTTGTGTATGTTTTTGATTGCACTCCTTGACCACAAATTCCAGGAGGTCAGGAATATCTAGGGTTGTCTTTGTATCACCTCCAGCAGCTAGCATGCAGTCTTATAAAATTTAGGTTTGCAATAAATACTTATGGGTATGAATTGAATGTTAAGAAATGGTACAAATTATTCAACAATTCTAAGCATTTGGTATTGCCCTCTGGTTAAGCTCTTGGCTGGGATTCGCTCTGGGGATTAAGAATGGTTCCTTTCACAGGCAGTTTTCCATAAGAGCTCATTGGAGCCAGGAAAAAAAAATGAGCTGATGGCAAGTTGCCACCCACTGTTCAGAAGAGGACAGGTTGGTGCAAATAAGCTTTCCATCTCTTGAGCCTATGATTCCCTATCCCATATGTTTATTTCTTCATTTCTGCTTAAGCTGTGAAGCCTGTTGGGATGAACCTGGGTCCTGGTTTTTGAAGAAATGCAGCTGTCAGTCAATAACATTGACTGATCTCCCCCTGTGTAAAAAGCCCCACACCAGATACCCTATTGTGTCAGTAAGGGGAGCTTCAACTGAAATAAAAGTTAAGATGCCTTCTCTCAAGGATGTTATGGAGAGAAGAAAAAGACAGGAGAAAAGGAATAGCATCTATAGAAAGGAGAGGCAGCCTGGCACAGTGGATAGTGTGCTGGACTTAGAATTAAGAAGACTAGAGTTTGAATCCCATCTCTAGCCCTGAGAAGCTCCGTGACCATAAGTTGCTTAATTCTAGTCAATTTCCTTATTTGTTAAGTGGGAAAAATAAGACCTGTTGTACCAACCTCAGGATTATTGTGAGGCTCAAATTAGTTCCTTCATAGATCCTTAAAAGGAAACTTAGAAGTCTTTTAGTCCCATCATGTCATTTTGCAAATAAGAAAACTGAGGCCCAGAGAAATGAATTTCACAGACATGTCACAGAATTTCAATTTTCAAAGGGATCTATGCAATCATTTGGTCCCATCCATGCTAGAAAAGAAATCCTAAGCAGGTGGCCATTTGGCCTCTACTTAAAGACCTCAAGCAAAGAATACCTTGCTACATCCTGAGGCAAACCATTTCATATTTTGATATTTCTAATTGTTAGGAGTTGTTACTATTATTATTTTGCTTTTTGGAGGGCAGTTGGGGTTAAGTGACTTACCCAAGGTCACACAGCTAGTTTTTGTGTTAAGTGTCTGAGGTCGGATTTGTACTCAGGTCATCCCGTCTCCAGGGCTGGTGCTCTATTCACTGCACCACCTAGACACTCATGTTATTGTTGTTCTTATTGTCTTCCCCTAATATCAAGCTTAAATTCGTCTGAAGGGGAGGGGAGGGAAGAAAAAAAAGGAAAAAAGAAGAAATTTACATGGTAAGTATATTATACATATAAAAAGAATAGCAAGTTGAAGATAATAGATTTGCAGTTTCATATGGAATCTTTTTTTATTATACTATGTTATTGAAATACTTGTTTTAGTCTATTAATTAAAGATAAATAAATAAATTTGTTTCCTTGCAGCTTCCACTGATTAGTTCTCATCTTATCTTCTGGATCCAATCAGAACAAATCTAATTCCTCTTCTACTTGCCAGAACTTGGATAATAATAGCAAATATGTTGCATATGCTTCAGTTATTCCTCATGACAACCCTGAGGTGGGTATTACTATTTCCTCCCATTTTATACATGAGGTAACTGAATCTGAAAGAATATAGATTTGCTTAGGGTCATATAAATAGTAAGTATTCGAGGCAAGATTTGAACCCAGGGTCTTTCTGACTCCAAGTCAGCTCTCTACTACCCTATGCTGCCTCATGGCCCTCCCCCCCCCCCCCCAGTTCTCCTCTGGCTGTTTAATTGTCCCTGGTTCCTCCAAACAATTTTTATTTGACACAGACTCAAGGTCCTCTGTCACTTTATTTGCTCTCTTCTGAAAGCTTTTCATCTCATCAATGTCCTTCATAAATTGTGGCATTCAGAACTGAGCACAATAACCCAGTTTTGTTCTGACCAGGGTAGAGCGCAGAGGGATTATCACCTTATTATTCCTCTATGACTCTTCCAATGTAGCCTAAGGCTGCATTAGTTTTTGTTTTCAACTGCTGTATCACAATGCTGGCTCATTACCTAACCATACCTCTCCATCTTATTCTTGTGAGGCTGATGTCTTAAAGTATAAAACTTAACATTTTTTCCCTATTGAATTTTATCTTTCTCATCCAGCGACTTAGCTATTACTCTAAGCTTTGCATCACCAGCAAAAAAGCATTCTATGTATACTTTTATCCAAACCATTGTTTAAAAGGTGAAGGAGTGCAGGGCTAGCCATAGATCTTTGGGGCACTTTATTGGAGACCTCTTGTCAAATTGACATCAAACCATTAATGACAACTCTTTGAGTTTGGCCATTCAACAGGTTATGAATCCATCTAATTTCCACTTACTTTGCAAAGATCTAGGCAAGCTGCATCTGCTGCATCCCCCTGATCTATCAGTTTAGTAACCCTGTCAGAAAAAAGAAATATGATTATCCTGTCATGACCTGTACTTAAGAGAGCCATACTGGTGCTCCCTAATCACTGCTTCCTTTTCTATAAGCCTTCTACTTTTAAAATTATATGTTCTAGAATTTTGCCAAGAATTAAGGTCAAGTTCAATGGTCTATATTTTGTAGACTTACTTCATTTTCTTTTCTTGAAAATGGAAAAATTTGTCCTCCAGATTTTCAATACCTCCCCTGATGGGCTTGATCTTTGAAATATCTCAGACAATGGCTCAGCAATCCTATCTGCTATTTCTTTCAGGGGCCAAGGATGTAGTTCATTTGAGCCAGTTGACTTGAAATCATCAAAGACAGGTAGGGGATCTCTTGTTATTTCCATACTTATCTTGTGTGTCAGTTTCCCATCAATCATTTTTTTTTGTAATTTCTAGGACAAAGGTCATTCTCCTTGGCAAAGAGAACAGAAGCAAAATAAGAACCTACGAGCTCTGCCTTCTCTTAGTTGTCAGTTGTCATTGTCTTATCTACTCCAACAATCAGTCATATCCCTTTATTGAGTTTCCTTTCTCCTGTAAAACTAAAAACAACTTCATTTTTGTTTTCCTTAGCTTTCCCTATCACCCTCATCTCATTCTTTTTTTAAAATTTTTTAAAAGCAATTGGGGTTAAGTAACTTGCTCAAGGTTACACGGCCCGTTATTTCTGGGTATGGTGCTAAGTATCTGAGCCCGGATTTGATCCCTAGGTCATCCCAACACTGGGGCTGGTGCTCTTACTTGCTGAGCCACCTGGCTGTCCCTAAGCAATTGGGGTTAAGTAACTTGCTCAAGGTTATATGGCAAGGTGTTTCTGGGCGGATGCTAAGTGTCTGAGCTCAGATTCCATCTGACACTGGGGCAGGTGCTCCTACACGCTGTGCTACCTGGCTGTCCCACTTCATCTCATTCTGAACTTTAACTCTCCAGACACTTTTTTTGTAGCAATCTCATGTTCTTACATTCCTCTGTTTTTTTTGTTTGTTTTAAACCTGGCTATTCTCCCATCTTCCATACATATCTTTCAAAAATCTGTGTTAGTTACTGAGTTCTCTATGCATCCATATCAATTTCTTCAAACAACTCCTACTTTTTCTTCCTCATCAGAATTCTTTTCCCTTGTGCCCTTTGAATTTATTTGTTTTTTAAAATTAGAGTTTCCCCATCTCTTCTGGGCTGAATTCCTCCGATGGATTTTAGACCATGGAACTTAGACTATCTTTTCTTTGCACTTTTTGAAAAATGCTTTCCCCAAATCTAGAATGAATGTAGTGAGGTAACATATGTCCACATTATCTCTCCTTCATTACCGCAAACTCTAGGAGGGAATTAATCAATCAATCAGGAAACTTTTATTGAGGTCATACTATATGTCAGGCACTAAATTAGCTGCAGGAGATGCAAATACAAAGAATAATGTCTATTTTCAAGGGACTTCCACTCTAATAGTAGAGTAACAAGTACATATATAAGTATATACATGTAGAATAAACAACAGGAAAATAAATACAAAGTACTCAAATGCAAGTTATGTTTAAATAGAAGATAGTTTAGAATGGAAGGCATTAGCAGTTTGGAGAATTACGAAAGGTTTTCCATAGAAGGTGGCTATTGAGCCATTTTGATAACGTAGGACAAACAGCAATGCTGCTAACAACAACAGCATCTTAGGCTGCCTCTGAAAAGGAGGGAGGTGTTTTGTAAGGCAGAAGTAACAAGGGAGTGTATTCTAGGCAAAGACATGGAGAAAGAAGATGAAGCGTTCTGTGTCGGTAAAATAGAGAAGGTCATTCTGGCCAGATCATAGAGTGCAGGAGGTGGAGTAATGCCTAATGAGGCTAAAAAGATAGGTTGATGCCAGATTGTGAAGGGCTTTAAAAGCTAAACAGAGGAGTGTATATCTTATCCTAGAGACATTAGGAAGCTAATGGAGTTTATTGAGTAGGGGAGTCATGTGGTCAGATTTGCACTTAAGGAAAATAACTTTGGCAGCTGTGTGGAGGATGGTCTGGAGTGGGGAAAGACTTGAGGCATGAAGGCCAATTAGGCAGCTGTTGCAATAATGTAAGCAAGAGGTGACAAGTGCCTGAATTAAAGTGGTGGCTCTGTGCAAAGAGAGAAAGGGTCAGAATGAAGAGATGATGCAGTGGTGGAAACAGCAAAACTTGGCAATGTTGCAAATGTGGAGTAAGAGAAAATGAAGAGTCAAGGATGATGCCATGTGATGACAAACCAGGGAGGCAGGAAGAATGGAGGTATTTTGAACAGAAGGAGGGCAGTTTGGAAGAGTAGTGGGTTTATGGGCAAAGACTGTAATTTCTACTTTAGATATTTCTTTTGAAATGGCTCTGGCAAATTAATTAGAATGGTTCAAAACAGCAATTGGTGGTGTGGAAAGTCAGGGGAGGGTGGGATTAGATATGCAGACCTGTAAATCATCTGCATGGAAAAGCAAATGCAAATGATGATGTATTAGAGCTGATGAGAGATAGTGTAGGACAGCCTAGAACAAGGCCTCTTGTTTGACCATTTTCTATGGATTATGAACTAACAAAGGAAACTGAGAAGATGGCTAGGAGAACCAGGGAACAAGAGTGTTATAAAAACCAAGAGGGGAGAGAGGTGGTGTGTGTGTGTGTGTGTGTGTGTGTGTGTGTTTGTGTGTGTCTGTGGGGGAGTCTCAGCAGTGTCAAATATAGCAGGTTGAGAAGAACGAAGACTAAGAAAAGACCACAAGATCTGAAAATATAAAGATTGTTGGTAACTCTGGAGAGAGCATTTTTAATTGAGTGAGGAATAGACCTGGAAATGGTTAAGGAGTGAGAGGAGATGAAATAGAGACAATAAATATGGATAACTTTTTTGACTGATAAAAAGGAAGACAAATATTGGATGTAGCTTGAGGGGTTAGTATGGATTAGAAAATATTTTTTAAGGATGGGAAAAGTTGGGCATTTTTGAAGGTAATGAGGAAGGAACCAGTAGATAGGGAGAGGCTGAGATCAGAACTGGGAGGGGGATGATTGATGTAATCTATTGGAGAAGATGGGAGGAAGTGGAAACAAGGGCATATGCAGAGAAGCTGACCTTGGCAAGGACAAAAATGGCTTCATTGTCAGAGACTAGGGGAAAGTAGGAGAGAGTGAGGGTTGATGTCAAGGGACTTTGAGATGAAAAGAAGCAAAGAAGTGGTAACTCACAATGTTTGGCCTAATTTTTCTCAGTAGAGTGAGAAGTGAAGTTCTCAGCTAAGAGAGAAGGTAGAGGAGGAACTGTGTGAGGTTCAAGTAGAGGAAAAATGGATTTGAATAGCTTTTGTGGGGGGAGTGAAATCACTATAAAAAGGAATAAAACTTTTGCCTTATTACAGTGAGGGCCCAGTTGACATCAGATAATATGAATTTATAATATTTACAGTTTGTATGATTGTGTGACTTCCTCCAAGGGTGTTGCAGCAAGTGTAGCACCAATATGGTATTCACAGTACCTATGGTGGCTATGAATATGCCATCATAATTCTTAATCACAAAATATAACAAGCTCTCCATATGGAAGGCAGGCAGAACCAAAACATTTATTCAAACACCAGAAAGTCGAATATCAACACCAGAAAGCCAATACATCATAAAAACAAAGAAATCTGTACACAATAACAATGCAGGAGGCACTGCCATCCCCAAGACTTCCAACCTGCCTCACCACAAACACTCACAGGTCTGACTGCTTGTGGGCTCTCTCTTCCTCAGCTCTAACTGCTCTGACCAGCTTCCTCTAGGAAGGCTCTGCTCTACCCTTCCTGCTCTACCCATTCAGCAAACTCCTCCTGTCACATAAGCCTATTAAAAATGGATGGGAAAGATCTTCCCATTAAGCAAAAATACATTAACATTACAGCAGGTGAGCAAGGAAATGGTAGGAATAATCCAGGGCTGAGTTTTACAAGGGATGACAAGGAGACAAGAAATTCAGAGTAGAGAACAATGTGGTGTTGAATTGGCTAACTGTAGGGTCCATATTAGAAAGGGAAAGAAATTACATAAGACTAGGGGTAATGGTCCTAGGAGACATTGGGATGGGGGTGGGGGAAGGATTGGAGGTTGTAGGGGCCCTAGGGAGGATAGAATGATAAGAAGTTATGGTCAGGTGGAGACTTTTTTTTTTTAATTAAAGAAATGGCACCTGGTAACTCCCAGCCTGTTGTTCCTCTGGATGTCTGGGGAAGGAGCAGGAAAGGGTCACTTCTTATGATTCTCCTATCTACCTCAGTACTCAGTTCTTTTATGTTGGTAACAATCATATCCAGAATAGAATTTTTCCTTGTTGTTTCTGCTATCTCTTGAAAGATTAAATTTTTATTGTCATTAAGGAAAGGCAATGAGTTATTAAGTGCACTACCTTTGGATGAGGAGAGACAGAGACAGGGAGAGATGCACATGCACAGAAACATACAGAGAAACAGAGGGAGACTTTGCTTTGGGAGATGTCTGAATAATTAAGGTTCTTTCCCCCATCATTACTACATTATATCTCTATACCAGCCTTGTCATTTATTTCTCAACTTAGCTATTACCATTTTCTGACCAGGTAGTCTGTGGTATACTCTTATGATAAAGTTTCTCCTTTCATAGGTCTTGACCCAAATAATCTTCCTTCTCTGGTACCCAAATTTAATCAAATAAATATTCATAGGAGTATTCCTTCATCCTCTGATTCTAAATCCCACCTTCTTTCCACTGTACCTACTGCTTTCCTTATAATGCATTAAAAGTCTTTGCAAGTTTTAAAGTTCTCTAAATGTCAGTTATTAGTAGTGGTGTAACAACCAGGATGAAGCAATCTGATTTTGACCATTCTGAGGATACATTTGGAATGATCTTCCATGATTATCAGTGATATGGCCCAAGGATGCTTCTTATTAAATAGCTTCATATGCCTGGTATTTGTGGTTTTTATCTGGGTTCTTTAAAAACAGAAGAGCAGGGGTTAGAACACATATACTAAATATGTATATATGCACATATACATGTATATGTACATATTATTGCTGAGAGTCTGACCACAAGGTCAGTCAGTCAATCATTTTGCTATCATTCCATTTAATGAGAAAAAATAAACATGATCCTCCAGTCAGATGAATTCCTCCACCAGCAAACTCTCCCAAACCTGTTATACATTGGATTGCTCATTTAATTCAGGGCTTAAACAGCTCAGCAAATGATTTAAAAACCCATGGATCACAGTGGAGGATTTCATATTTTATTTTTCTCTCCAAATGAGGAAGGTATCGTGGGGCTGAGTGGCTGACACTTCTGAGCATGCTGAGAAAGTTCAGAGAGAGATCAAACAGGGCTTCCTGTGTGAAGTTTGTACAAATTCTTATTGGAAAAGACAGATTTTTAAAGCAGAAGAATCCATATTTTCCATCTGAATATTTCCTCTCCTCTTTTGGCTACCCCCCATTTTAGTGAATAAATGTCTGAGGGTATTCAGTTACACCTGAGGGGAACAAATAATTTGCTGCCCAACAAGAGTTGAAAAAAAATGTCTACAGAATTGACCCTTGCTCTGGAGAGAGATCAGAGAAAAGGAGCACAGAGGTAAGAACGTTATTACTGAATCGTTACCCATCTTTCTGCATCGGGGGAATCCCTCTGAGGAAAACAGGGATTTATTCTGCAATTTAAGCTAATTTAATGTGAAGAGACTTTGTCATTTGTGTGTGTATCAGTTCCAAGTCAGAGCCCAAATGACGCTCGATTGCTTGGGTAGCATGTGGCACTAGCAGGACACTGGTAGAAACATGGCCCCTCGATATTAGTTTACTGCTCTTGGCCTCCCTTGCAGTACATTATAAATTCCTTCCATATAGCTTACCCTTCAATCTTCTCAAATCCCAACAACAGCCCTGCAGAGATCAAGCATTCTGATTTTCTAAGGTAAAAAAGAAATTCAAGATTTTTAACATGTAGGAGGCATAAACATGTTGAAGGAAAAGGAAATAAAGAAAATATGGAGGAAAAAGGAGTGACTCCAAATTTCTTTGTTACTATGCCTATTAAATGTTGTAGCAGAAACATTTTGGGTAAGCAGAAGCACAGAGGCACTCTCTTTCACTCCCGTCCCCCCAATCCATTTTATGGTGAAATCTTGTTGGGTTTTACTCTTCAATATCTCTCATCTTCCTCATCTCCACTCACATGGAGACCATCTTAGTGTAGGCTCTCATATCATCATCTAAACTATTATATTATTTTCCTTTTAAAATTTCCTTTTTTATTGTTGTGACCTTAAGAAATATCAACAAAACACAAAACATTTTCCTATACAAAGAACAGAAAGAACTGCATATGAAACCATAAATCTTTGCTATGTATAGCTGTTTTTGTAAAAGTATATTTAAAATATAATATGTTCCAATACTGCCCTCCTTATCTGCCCCCTTCAATACTCCCTTTTGCCCTGTTCTTTGTGTTTAAAAGGATTCATTGATTGTCTTCTCCTTCTTGTCTTCCTTTTCTTTGGGTATCACTATCACTACCATCATCTCATCTCTTCTTAATTCTTCCCCCTACATCAAAAAGAAAAAAAACCCTCTCTTTTCAAATATGTAAAATAGTTAGCAAAACGAATCTACTTATTTACCATGACTAGATATGTATGCTTTCCGTTCTGTACCATGAGTTCAACAACTCTGCCAAGAGGCAGAAAGTGTGATACATCATCAGTCTTTTAGAATAATGATTTGTCATTGCTTTGACTGTAGTTCTTAAATCTTTCATAGTTGTTTTCCTTTATAATATTGTAGTCATTGCGTTTCTGGTTTTGCTTGCTTCACTCTGCATCAGTTCATATAAATTTCCCCAGGTTTCTGTGAATCTGCCCTTTATGTGATTTCTTTCTTTCTTTTTTTCTTTTATGAGCAATCGGGGTTAAGTAACTTGCTCAAGGTTACACGGCCAGTTATTTCTGGGTGTGGTGCTAAGTGTCGGAGCCTGGATTCGATCCCCAGGTCATCCCGACACTGGAGCCGGTGCTCTTATTCGCTGAGCCACCTGGCCTCCCCTTATGTGATTTCTTATGGTATAATTAATCTTACATTATATTAATATACCATACTTTATTCAGTCATCCCTCAACTGATGGGCAATTACTTTATTTTCAGCTCTTTGGTACACAAAAATACATTGCTAGAAATAATTTTATATATTTTTCTTTTTTTTTATTATTTTTTAAAAAATTCTTTGGCATATAAACTTATTAGTGTCATTGCTGGGTCAAAGAGTGTGAATAATTTAGTTTCTTTTTTTTGGCATTGTTTCAAAGTTTTTTTCAGAATGGTTGGACTATTTCATAGCCCCATTAAACTATCCATTACTTTCAGGTGCCTGTCTTTTCTTTCTTTCTCTAACAATAACTATTTTTATTTTTCATCATCTTTGGCAAAAGATGGATTTTCAGAGCTGTTTTCATTTGCATTTTTCTTAACAGTGGTATTTTTTTTTCTCCTTTATGGTTGTTGATAGCTTGTCTTCTTTTGAAAACTTCTGTTGATATCTTTTGACTCTCTTATTTGTGATAGTCTCCTAATTGGTCTTCTTGCCTTTAGGCTCTTTCTTTTCCAACCCAATTTCCGTAATTCAATCCTTTGGTCAAGACATTTTAGTGATTCCTAATCTTTTCTAGGACAAAATGAAAACTCCTCTGTATGATATTTAAGACGCTTCACAATATGGCTCAATTTTTTTTTTCTAGACTGCTGTACTCTACATTCCAACCAAAATAAACTTTTTGCTTTTCTATATGAAATTCCATTTCCTACCTCCATGCCTTTGTTTAGGCTATACTCCATACTTAGAATGCTCTCTCTTTCTATACTTCTGCCTATTGGAATTTCTAACTTCTTGTAAGACTTAACTCAAATTATGCCTTCTACAGAAATCTGATTTGATTTTAATTTATGGGACTTTCACTGACAAAGGCCTCTCTTTCTCTCTCTTATTGTATTGCTCCTCCCAGAACCTCCATTTAAAAAGGCACCTAGACCAGCCATATCTTCATTCATCTCCAGGCTGCACTCTGGATTTTCTCTACTTTGCCCCTGCAGGGTAATAGGGTACTTTCATTCTACTAAAATCCCTTTCAGCTTTCTTTTTTGTGTTGCCTTCTTTCATTAGACTGTAAACTCCATGAGAGCAGGGATTGTACATTTGTATTTGTATTCCCTGGCACATAGTAAGCCTTAATAAATGCTTGTTGATTGACTGACTGAATTGAATTGTAAATAGAGTTAGATACATGCCTTGAACAAGATTGATAGCTCTTATTTATCTCTCTGGCTTTAATTGAAATTTTCTAGAATTTCAATTATTGATTATTTAAACTGTACTTGGTGTTTCAGTTGATTAAAAAGTGGCAGTGGGAAGTCTTTGCCGATATGAGATTTATAAGAAATTTGGAAAAAGCTCCCTTATTTCCAAGTACTCCCTGTACCCACCTTACTTTCTTATTTAAAAATTTTTATTACCAGTAGATGTTTAATAAATACTCTTTGATTGATTGAACTGACTGAAATTCCACCAGATTTGCAACTAATCAATACTTTTAGTTATGCCTTTGTATGAATTAGTTTAATCACATTGCTTCCCTCCTTTAGCATTCCTAGCTAAGATCAGGGGATATGAATTTTGATATGAACACAGAGTCAGGAGAAAGAGGTAATTTTGGAATATAGGTTAGGCCTGGGTATAGCATTAGACCTCAATGCATAGTAAAATGCATTCCAATTAAGAGATGTTTAATAAATATTTGATGAATATACGAATAAATGAAATAATGTAAACTCTTCATTATCTGCTCCCATTTATCAATCAATAAACCAACAAATCTTTAATAAGCACCTACTAGTGCCAGGAACTGTGTTAAACTCTGGAATATAGGCTCCTGGATCATAGGGTTTATAGTCCGAAATTATCTGGTGGGTCACTACTCTTTTGGGTATAATCTTAAGTTTGATAACCCATTAGAGGAAAGTTTTAGGGCTCTTTTGACTGACATGCATTTTAGTACGTTGAAATTCTCCGGAAAATACCAAAAACAAATAGTGTGAACTATAAGAGATGGGCATCTTGGGAATTGAACCCAATCTCTAAATCCCATGTGATATTTCCTACCTCTCTTTCTTAGTTAAGGGAGAGAATACCACATGGGATTTAGGGATTGGGGGACAAGATTTTATAGCTTCTACAGAGCTTGAACTCATTAGAAGAGGGAGTTGGAATAGGAATTCCTTCAACAGGTAGAGAAATGACAGGTGAAGTCAGGCCATGTAGAGTAGGGAGTAGAAAAAGTATGACAGAGACTTTTATTTTCAACATATGCTCAAACTTTGCTCAGTTCTTTTTTTTTTCTGGTAATGCAAAATAAATCCCCACATTATCCATGTCAAAAAAAAGAAAGAAAGAAAGAGAAGAACATAAGCTTCAATTTAAATTCTGAGTTCATCAGTTCTCTATCTGGAGAAAGATAGCATGTTTAGTTATTCATTCTTTGAAATTATGTTTGGTTGTTATATTGATCAGAGTTGCTAAGTCTTTTATAGTTGATTATATTTATAATAGCATTCTTATTGTATAATTTATTCTTCTGGTTCTTCTCACTTCACTTTGCATCAGTTCATACAAGTTTTCCCAGGTCTTTCTGAAACCACACCCTTCCATCATTTCTTATGGCACATTAGTATTCTATCACATTCATATACCATATACCTTGTTTATCCATTCTCCAATTGATGGGCATCCCCTCAGTTTTTAATTCATTGCCACTACAAAAGAGCTGCTATGAATATTTCAGTAATATGGATCATTTTCCTCTTTCCTTGATCTCCTTAGGATATAGACTTAATAGTGGAATTGTTGGGTATGCAATTTAATAGCTTTTTAGGCATAGTTCCAAATTGATTTCTGGAATAGTTGGACTAGTTCACAGAGTCACCAAAAGTATATTAGTGCACCAGTTTTCCCACATCCTCTTCAGCATTTGTAATTTTCTTTTTTTTAAAATTATCTTTGCCAATCTTATAGGTGTGAGACAGAACCTCAGAGTTGTTTAATTTTCATTTCTCTAATCACTAGTTATTTAGAGCATTTTTTTCTAATGACCTGATTAGTTTGGATTTCTTCTTCTGAAAAATGCCCATTCATATCCTTTGATCATTTATCAATTGGAGAATGGCTCTTATTCTTATAAATTTGAATCCACTTCTTTTATATCTTAGAAATGAGACTTTTATCGAAGAATCTTTCTGTCAAGTTTTTCCATAGCTTCCTACTTTTCTTCTAATATTAGTTGTATTGATTTTATTTGTATGAAAAGATATTTTTTAATTTGATGAAATCAAAATAATTTATTTTATCTCCTGTGAACTGCTCTATTTCTTGTTCTATCATGGGCTCTTCCCCTATCCATAGATCTGACATGCAATTTCTTCCATTCTCTATTAATTTGCTTATATGATTACCCTTTATATATAAATCATGTGTCCATTTTGAGCTTATCTTGTACACAGTGTGAATGTTGGTCTATATCTTGTTTCTGTCAGACTACTTTCCAGTTTTCCCAATAGTCTTTTTTTCCTTTTTTTGACTAGTGAATTCTTACCCCAATAACTGGGATCTTTGGGGTTATCAAACACTAGGTTACTGTGCTCATTAAGCTTCTGTATATCGTGTACCTAATCTGTTTTACTAATCTACATTTCTATTTCTCACTCAGTACCAAATTATTATGCTACTTTCTAGTGTAATTTGAGGTCTTGTACATTAGACTCTCTTCCCATTTTTTTCTTATAGACTCCCTTACTCTTTACCTTGTGTTCTGGATGATTTTTGTTATTTTGTTATTTCTGGTTCTATAAAGTTAATTCTTTAGTAGTTTGATTAGTATGGCATTGAAATAAAATAATTTAGTAGCATTGTTATTTTTATTGTATTGGCTCAGCCTACCCATGCATAATTATTTTCCTATTTGTTTAATCTGTATTTATTTGTTTGAAGAGTTTCTTGTAATTGTGTACATATAGTTATTGTGTGCCTATAGTCCCTGTGTGGGTCTTGGCAGGCAGATTCCCAAATATTTTTTGCTGTATATATAAATTTCTCTTTCTATCTCTTCCTGCTGGATTTTGCTGATAATATGTAAGAATATGGATATTTTTTGTGGGTTATATCCTGCAATTTTGGTGGAATTAATTTTCACATAATTTTTAGTTGACTTCCTAACTAAAACATCATATCAAATATAAAAAGTTATATTCTTCCTTGCCTATGCTTATTGTCTTTAATTTCTTTTTCTTGTCATTGCCTTAGTGTTTCTAATATAACATTGAATAATAATGGTGATAATGAATATCTTTGTTTCACCTCTGATCTTATTGGAAAGACTTTTAGCTTATACCCATTACAGATAATGCTTGCTCTTGGTTTTAGATAGATGCTACTTATTATTTAAAGGAAAGTTCCATTTTTTCCAAAGCTTCTAATAAAAAAAAAACAACTTGAATGGGTGTTGTACTTTGTCAGAAGCTTTATATGTGTATATTGAGATGATCATATGATTTTTCCTTTGTTATTAATATGGTCAATTATATTTATAATTTTCTTAATAGTGAACCAACCTTGCATTTTTGATAGGAATCAAACTCCTTCATAGTGTATGATCTTTTTGATATATTGCTATAATGTTCTTGCTAATATTTTATTTAAAAATTTTCATCAGTATTTATTAGAGAAATTAGTTTTTTGTTTTCTTTCCCTTTTTTTTTGACTTTACCCGATTTAGGTATCAAGGTATATTGGTGTTATAGGAGGAGTTTGGTAGGATCCCTTTACTTATTTTTTCAAATAGTTTTTTGTGATATTGTTTTTAAATGTGAAGCAGAATTCACTAATAAATCCATCTGGTATTGTTTATTTTTTGGAGGGGGATGTTTTACCCAGAAAAAGGCACCTTCTTGAAAGGTGATTTTTGTATGGAATTGTCCAGTATAGCAATGTTTCCAATTTTGCAAGTGCAGGAATGAGAGAAAAATTGTTGTTTCCTTAGAATCAATGATTAGGATCTTGAAGTCATCTTAGAGACCATCTAGTCTGATCCCTTAAGTTTAACAATTAGGAAATTGAGGCATAGAGTTTAAGTGACTTACCCATGGATAAGCAAATATGAAGTGGAAGAGCTTTATGATTTTCTTAAATTTCCTTATGAAATATTTTCTTCCCTGGCACCATTTCTCCCTCTCAATCCCTCCCTCACTCTCCCTATTTCAATCAACAAATAAACAATAGATTATTTCTAATAGTTCTGCTGTCCTAACAACTCAGGCTGGAAGGGATATCTTCAAATTTGGTTGATATAGTGATGCCAAACTGGGCCCTTTTTTGTATGACAGAGGCCTCATGTTTTTATTTACAGTATCCAGAATCCACTGGGGTTCAGCTTTCTAGTTCCTAGCAAAGATTCTACCTCTGGTGAGAAAAAAATGATCAAAAAGAAGGGCTAGACAAAGAGGCATTCAGAATATTTTCTTATTTGTCTTGTTACTTTGTCATTTTTACATCTGGCTATAGATAGCTGAGGCAAGTTTTAAGGTACCAAACCATTTGCAATTCACCAGATCTAACAGACTCTTGTTTTTTGAAAGCAGATATCTTGAGCGAAGCTCACTATCACAAAGTTTGTTTGCCAGTGTTATCTAATAATTGGTTTTAAGGAATCTATCATCCTTTTTGTTTGACATTTACTTTGAGGGTTTTGAGGTGCGATGCTTGCAACTTGGATGATATTTCTTTCCATAAATTCTTTGAATTCAACTGAGGTAAATGTGGCCCCATTGCTAGAAATAATAGTATCTAGCAATCTACGTGTTGCAAATGGTGTGGGGCTGTGCCAGTTGTAACAGACATTAATGGGTCTAGAAATACTTTGGGTCATTCTAAGAAGGATTCAATTACAATTAAGCAGTTCTTTCCCTTGAATGGTTTTGAAGAATTGATATGGATTTTTGACCAAAACTTCTTGGTTACTTCCCATGGGAACACTGGTATTCTGAATAGCTTGGCATTTACTATATTCCTTTCTTTTTCAATATCATAATCAATTCTTCATGACCAAACATAGCTTCAATCCAGTGTTTCTGTGCAAAAAATTCCCATATGTTGCTCTGAGTAGAGTGGTCAAAAGAATATGCTGACCAACTTTTAGAATAAAAATATATTTTCCTCAGGAAAGATGTACTTTTATGGGTAGATAGCTTATATTGACAGCTTAGAAGAGGTCTGAGTTATTCAGATAGTTTTTTCTCTTGTTTACCTGCTCTGTACTCAGTTCAAGACTGAGGTCAACCTGGTATCTCAAACAATTAATCATGAGATTTGATCAGCCTCAAGATGTCTCCCAGGGATGGCTCCTAAGATCAAAACTTTCAGTGCTGGGAGCACAGCACAATCTGAAATCCATAGTGACCTTTGGCTCAGCATTCAATATTGCTCTTCCCATGTTTTTTAATGTGAGGTATCATAAGTACTGAAAAGAAGATACTAGTGTTGAATATGTGGTAACAATTAAGGTGTTAAGTAGTGTCAGACAGTGGATAGTGAAAAGATCTGGGAGTCGGGAAGGCTTGGGTTCCTATTTTGCTTCTGAAACATTCTGGTTATGTGACCCTGTGCAAATCATTTGTTTGCCTCAGTTTGCTCAAAGGAAAACCTTCCTGAGATAATAGGTTACACTGTTGATTTGGGATGCCCCCTTTTTCTAGTAAGTTCCTTCAACCCCTTCTCTGAGCTGTCCTGCCCAACCTGGAGAGGTGCTAATAGGGAAATATATTAGCTATGGTCTCACTGAAGGACCATGCCTTTCACTTAGGCTGCCCACTTTGGTATACACTAGATTCTGACTGATCTTTGTTAGAGGCACTAGGTGGTGCAGTGGATAGAGCACTGGGCCTGGAGTCAGGAAGAACTGAGTTCAAATACTACCTTAAACCCTTACTAGC
This sequence comes from Petaurus breviceps papuanus, assembly GCF_028583685.1. Taxonomy (NCBI): domain Eukaryota; kingdom Metazoa; phylum Chordata; class Mammalia; order Diprotodontia; family Petauridae; genus Petaurus; species Petaurus breviceps. Next base: position 606,874 of record NW_027187246.1, read on the forward strand.
TGTTTGACCCTGGTTAGGTCACTAACTTCTGTCTGCCTTCTTCAGTTTTCTGAACTGGAAAATGAGGATAATAAGAACACTTAATTCCTAGGGTTGTTATAAAGATCAAATGAGATATTTGTAAAGTACTTAGCAGAATGTCTGACACGTAATAACTGTTTAATAAATGCTTATTTCCTTCCTTCCTTTTTAATGTCCCATACAACTAAAAATGTAAGTTTCAGAAGAATGAACTATTTCCATTCATATTGGGAGGTGGCATTGTGGAAGAAGGTCCTTATGCCAATAAAATCACAGGTTCAGATTAAAAAAATAAAATAGGGTTTAAGTTAAGTCTTGGAGATTGGACAATATTCCCACTTCTATTTTATTATTCCTTTCATTCTGTCAATGCCTCCATATTTATCTCCTCTTTTTCTAATTAGTGAGTTCTTCTACTTAATCTCCACTTGAGGGAGAATTCACACCAGCCGTTCTTACTTCAAACCAGGCTCAGTCCACGACTCTCTGGATTCCTTTTCTGCCTCTCCTATACCTGCCCCTCCTCTTATAGCTCCCTCTTACATATGTTCTCTTCTCCCATTAGAATGTCAGCTTCTCCAGGGTAGGAAATGGTTTTCTTTTTGCTTGGTTTTGTATTCCCACCTCCTACCTTATGAGGTTGTAAGAAAAACAAACACTTTGTAAATCTTAGAGCAATGTATCAATATTGCATTTTTTGTATATATGTTATATCTTCCCAGTAGATAGTAAGCTTCTTAAAAGTGGGGATTGTGACATTTTTCATTTTTGAATCCGCATTCTCTAGCTCATTGCCTTGTTTAATAAATGTGTATTGGACTGTATTGAAATTCAGGCTTTGAGTAGACGTTGAGAGTACCCATAAGGCTGAGATCACAAATCCAGTGAAATGTACTGAATGTACTGAAATGTAAAGCAAAATGTTCATTTTTAGCTTCCCAGTGAATTAGGTGAATGGCTATATCCACATGGAAGGATTAAACAGTTCCTAGCTATTTCCTCTTAGAGAGTATCCTGAGCTGGTGGTCCCTTGAATTGGGACAAAATACCTTAGTATTCAACCAATCATGCAAGAAGCATTTCTTTAGCATCTATTATACACCAGGTTCTGTGCTAGGTGATGGGGATATGCATATGGAGATTAATCAGTCCTGGTCTACTTGGAGGGAGTAATGCAAATACACACTCACACATAAATCAGGTAATTTGTGGTGCTGAGGATCAGAAAAGGCCTTATATTGGAGGTGGAATTTGAACTGATCTTTGGAGGAAGCAAGAGGTTATAAGAAGTAGTGAAGAGGGTGAACATTGAAGGCTTAGGTGACAGGGATACAAAAGCATGGAGATGGGAGATGGAATATCGTGTGTGAAGAGCATCAAGAAGGTCAGTTTAGCTGGACCATAAAGTGTCCATATAAGGACCAGAAAATGAAGGCAAGCTAGGTGGTGGAGTGGATTGAATGCTAGGCTTGGAGTCAGGACTTTCTGAGATCAGATCTGGTCTCAGATGTTTACTAGCTGTGTGACCCTGGGCTAGTCACTTAACCCTTTTTGCCTCAGTTTCTTGATCTGTAAAATGAGCTGGAGAAGAAAATGGCAAACTACTCCAGTGTCCTTGCCAAGAAAACCCCAAGTAAGGTCACAAAGAGTCTGACATGACTGAAAAACAACTGAACAACAGCAATGTATAATCAGTCCACAGAAGAAGGTTGTGGCCAGGCTGTGAAGAGCTTGAAATGCTGACCAGAGGAGTTTTATTCTTTGCAGTGTGCACCATTTCTTTCGTGTGTTGCTCCCTGGGGATGATGAGTTAAGATTTCTTTGTTAAGGAGAAATAATGTGCATTCCTAACCTCCTGTCTAGCAATATTGATGGACAGAGTGATCACTGAAATCCTGAAGGATGCATGGCTGGTGCCACAACTTTGGCAAAACCTTTCTGACAAAGCAGGGTGGACAAGAATGTTGCTTATTTGGTATTTCCTTCCTCACCCCTCCCCTAGGTTTTCTTGACTTCCTTCTCAAAGGAGTTTTGACCAAACTAGAAAGAGGTACTGATGGTGACACATATTGGCTATATTCTCACTGGAGAATCAGATCTTCTACTGGGCTGTCCACCTTGGTATAGATTAGATTCTGTCCAGTCTTTTCTAGAAGTAGCTAGGTGGTATAGTGGGTTAGAATGCTTGATTTGGAGTCAGTAAGACCTGTGTTTAGATGCTTGGATGTGACCCTGGGCAAGTCAGGGAACATCTGCCTCAGTTTCCTCATCTGTAAAATGGGAACAATAATATCACCTACCTCACAGCCTTGTTGTCAGGATCAAATGAGATAATATTTGTAAAGCTCTTAACACAGACCCTGGCACATAAGTGCAAGATAAATGCTAGCTGTTGTTGTTATCATAAATTTTACACACACACACACACACACACACACACACACACATCTATCTATCTGTCTGTCTATCTCTCTCTCTCTCTCCTTATCCACACATATATACACTGTGATTTGCAAACATCAAGATGCTTATATAAATGCTAATTCTTACTATTATTCTTTTGGCCAGTGTCAATTGAATAAATTTAACCCAAAATACGTTTATTAAGTGCCTACTCTGTGTAAGGCACAATTTTAGGTACTGGAGATGCAAAGTCCTTTAGTAAGCTTATAGTCTTTTGAGGGGGGGGCAGGGCAAAACATGTTCATAGATGATAAATGGAAAATACATATGCAACAAAACTGCATAGTCATTTCAAAAGCAATAGATCAGAAATAGACCAGTATCATTTTGTGTTGAGGAAACTGTGTCTTCACAGAACCTAGAGATTCTCCATCTTGGAAATCTGGGAATCTGATTTGGATGGATAGTGAAGGGGACCTTGTTTCATGTAAGAAACCAGGCTGCAGAACCTTTAAAGTGCCTCATCACCATGTTGACCATGGAGCTAGGCTGAGTATAGGGCTCCCAGGCTATATTTTGAAGGTTTAGGCTGGGGCTCCTCACTCTGCCCCTAAAGTATTCTCTCCCTTCCAACAGTAATTCCTCCTCCCTCCCTCTCTTCCTTCCTTCCTTCCTTCCTTCCTTCCTTCCTTCCTTCCTTTCTTCCTTCCTTCCCTCCTTCCTTCCTTCCTTCTTTCCTTCCTTCCTTTTCTCTCCTTCTTTCTCTCTCTTTCTTTTCCTTTCTTCTTTTCTTCCTTCTTTCCTTCCTTCCATTCTTTCTCTCCTCCCCAGCAGCTCTTTCTGCAGATGCTCCTCTCAGAAGCTTCAGTTTCCATGGGGGTTGCCAGGAGAATGATTTCAGGGATGTGGTAATGTCTGGTGTCTGGATTGTCTCCATGGGGCTAAGAAATGAGAGCATATGGTTTGGAGCATATGAGAGACAGGACAGTGCTGCACACCAGCACAGGGTGTCGCTTCCTCTGTATTGAAGACACATCTTGTCAGGTGAAAACAGTATATGTAAAAAATAATTTTTTTTAAATCCACAGAGAATTCTTCTCTTCTAACGATCCAGATTATGTGGCTGAAAAAAAATCATGGATTCTGTCAAATTAACCTAGTTGCGTTATTCCTATAAGATATGTTTATTTTATATGCCCTGTCCCCTCATGGGTGCATATGTATATTGTGAAGCAGCATTTAGGAGAATAGTGGCAGATGTCAGATGCAGAAGTGTCCAGTTTACTAGCTGGTGCTTCAGTGTCTGCTATGGTGCCAAACAAAGATCAACAGCTGTTAGCTTGGTTTTTTATTTAGGGTTTCATAACCCAGGTTTTTCTGCCCATGTCCATCCATAGGCTCTGACTGGGAGGCATGTGCAGTCATGCTCAAATTTTTTTAGCTTGAAGACCTTTGGCCCATGTACAGCAAGGCTAGGATGCTAAGTGGTGCTGGGCAGTCAGCAGTCACACGTTGGGATAGTTCTGTCAAACTTGGCCCTAATTGGGATCTGAAGTGGGTCCATTATCCAGCTCCATAACTCCAAAGGGAACAGTTTTGAAGAATGGTTGTTTGGCTGCTCTTCCTCCAGGCTGCATTTAGTACAGGAATCCTAATATCCTGGCCTTCCACAAGGCACCGAATTGCAGTTTAAAGGGTCGTGTTTTAGCAGTCCTTATCATCAGTGAGTTACCCTTTGTTTCAAATAAATCACATTGTGGGAACATAGAGCATGGATGCAGGGCTTTATTTCCTCTTCTGTGCTGATAGCAATAAACAATTGATTTCCTGTCCAGAGTCAGGCAACCTAGTAAAATTAGAAGAGAGCAAAATAATATTGTAATTGTAGTCATCTTGGTGGAGAGGATGGGAGAGGGAAGTGTCAATTGCATAAACCAAGATCATTCCCATTTCTGTGCCTTTGTTTGTGCGGTTCCCACTCACTTCTAATGAACTGCCCATCCTGATAAGATTCAATTTACCTGCCATCCTCACCTCTATACTGAAGCCTTCCCTGATAAACCTCAGGTCATTTTGTTTTTCCTCTTCCTCTGAATTTTTAATTGTACTGGCTGCTTTTACTGTACGATTTAATGTTGTCTAATTATCATACTCTCTACTTGCTCCCCCAATTAGATTATAAGCGCATTACTAAAAAGGGCCATTTCATATCTTTTTGTTTTATTCCACAGATTTGGAGAAGTCTTTGGGGTGGGGTTTGGACATGATTGCTTTTCTAATATTCAAGTAGCTGTCCTCTGGAACAAGAAGTAGATTTGTTCTATGTAATTCCAGAGGGCAGAGCTGGCAGTGTTGTAAGGGAGTGGAGTTATAAGGAAGTGGTCAGATTTAGATGGCAACTCAAGGTTTACAAGGCACTTTCCTCCTGACTCTCCTGTGAGATAGATGGCACAAGTATTACAATCCCCATTTTATAGATGAAAAAACTGAGACTCAGAGAAAAAGAATGGACCAGTCCAGCCTTAGTAAGCTTTTGCTGTTTTTCAGTTGTGCCTGATTCTTTGTGAGCCAATTTAGGGTTTTCTTGGCAAAGACATTGGAGTGGTTTGCAATTTCCTTCTCCAGCTCATTTTACAGATGAAGAAACTGAGGCAAATAGGGTTAAATGACTTGCCCAGGGTCACACAGCGAGTTAGTGTCTGAGGCTGGATTTCAACTCAGGAAGAGGAGTGTTTCTGACTCCAGGCCCAGCACTCTATCCACTGCCTCATGTGGATGCCCCTTATTAAAGCCATAGAACCATAAATAGAGATGCTTTTACTTGGGGCAAAAAAAAAAAAAAAATTGAAGTTGCCAAACGCTGATGGTGTGCTTAAACCATGAGAGGAAGCTGTGCATCTCTTATCTCTTACAAGGGTTAGGAAAAGGCAAGCCAGGGAGAGGAATGCCCTGGTGATAAGATGCCTGGCATAAAGCACTGAAAAGGTGCTTGTTCATTGATATGGTGGATATGCCAAGCACTGGTTTGGGCCACAGGACTCTGGATGTGGTGGCTAGGTTATGAAGTCGCACAGGCAGGGAAGGAGCAGGGATGATGGTCATGATGGGAACGAAACTCACCCATCCCCTTTCTGGAGGTCACATGTCCCACTTTGTGTCAGTGCCAAGAGCACCCCATACTCCTACTAATTAATTAATTAATCGATAAGCATTTTTAAGCTTCTACTATGTGCCAGGCACTGTGCTAAGTGCTGGGGGATACAAAAAGAGGAAAAGATAGTCCCTGCCCTCAAGGAGCTTAGAGTCTAATGGGGCAGATAATGTGTGTGTGTGTGTGTGTGTGTGTGTGTGTGTGTGAAACAAGCCATATTCAAGATAAACAGAAAACCATTAACAGAGGGAAAGTACTGGAATTAAGAAGGTTTGGGGAAGGCTTCCTACAGAAAGTAGGTTTCAGTTGAAACTTAAAAGAAACCAGGGAGGTCAGTAGTTGGAACAGAAGAGGGAGACTGTTCCATGCATGGAGAGAGAATACTCAGAGCCAGGAGGCCAGTGTAACAAGATCAGAGAGTATTTGATGTGGATTAAGGTGTCAGAAGACAGGAAAAAATTGGGGCTAGGTTATGAAGGGCTTTAAACGTCAAATACAACATTTTGGATTTGATCATGGAGGCAATAGGAAGCTACTGGATTTTATTAAGTAGGGGTGGTGATCACATGATCAGACTTACACTTCAGGAAAGTCACTTTAGTGGCTAAGTGGAGAATGGATCGGCGTGGGGAGAGACTTGAGACAGCCAGACCCACCAACAGGCTATTACAGTTATCAAGAAGTGAAGTGAAGAGGGTCTGCAGCAGAGGGGTGGCAGTGTTAGAGGAGAGAAGGGGGCATATAGGAGAGATGGTGCAAAGGTGAAATCACTAAGCCTTGGCAACAAATAGAATCTATGGGGGATGAAGGATAGTGAGAGATCCAGGATAACTCTCACCAGCATGAGGGACTGGGAAGATGATGTTGCCCTATAGAGTAAGAGAGAAGGCAGGGGGAGGAGGAGGCAGAAGGATGATGAGTTCTACATGACTGCCCCTCAGATACTTGAAGACAGCTGTCCCATCCACCCCAAGTCTTATCTTCTCCAGGTAAAATATCCTTAGTTCTTTCAATTGATCCTCAGATGACATGGACTCACTGTTCATCATAGTGGTGTCACTCCTCTGGACACACACTTATCAATGCATGCAGGACTGAGCACAGTATTACAGGTGTCTGAAAGGGTTGAATACAGAGTACAGCTCAAAAGAAGAACTTATCCTTATTCCTGGAATAAGCTATGCCTCTCTTAATACAGTCCAAGAGATAATTTTTTGTGGCAGCCACCTATTGTCAACTCATTTTTAACTTGTAGTTCACTAAAGCTCCAAGATCTTTTCTTTTCTTCTTTTTTTGCAGGGGGAATGCAGGGCATTTGGGGTTAAATGACTTGTCCAAGTTCACACTGCTAGTAAATGTTAAGTGTCTGAGGTTGGATTTGAATTCAGGTCCTCCTGACTCCAAGGCTGGTGCTCTATCCACTGTGCCACCTAGCCGCCGCTCCAAGATCTTTTTCAAACTGCTATCTAATGATACCTTCCCTGAACCTTGTGCTTGTATAGTTGAGTTTTCTTTTTTTCCAAGCATAAGATTTGACATTTTCCACACATTTCTCAATATTTAATTTTCATTTATTAGAGTCAGCCCAAATGCTTTAGCCTTGAAGCCGTGCTCTGTGCCTCAAGATCTTTTCGGTTTCTGACATCTAGTGTATTATCTAGCACTCTCAGATGGCTTTGTGCATGTGAAAATATGATAACTTTGTTATCTATGCTTTATCCATGACATTGATAACAACCTTAAAATGGCACAGGGTCAATCACAGATCCCTGGAGTACTCCTACAGGAGACCTTCTGCCCACTGGGCATTGAGCTACCAATAACTACCCTTTGAGTATCTTTGAGCTTTAGTGGTTCCCTAGCACAAAATACAAAATCCTGTGTTTGGCATTTAAAGCCCTTCAAAATCTGGCTCCAGTCTACCTTTCCAAGATTATTATAAACTACTCCTTATGAACTGTGTACTCTAGCCAGGCTGGCTTACTTGTTCTTTCAGATACATGACACTCCATCTTCCATCTCCAAGCCTTTCTGTATTGTATATGCTAGGCTCTTCTTCCTCTCTTGTTTAGAATCTCTAGCTCCTTTCAAAGCCCAGCCACTAGTGCTCTTTTTCCAGGTACTTTGGGTGCACTTATATGTCAATGTGTTGTTTCCTCCGATGGAATGTAAGATCCCTGAGGGAAGGGACTGCTCTGTTTTTACCTCCTATTTCTATTTCTACCATTTAGAACAGTGCCTAATGTATGGTAGATGGCCACTAAAAGGTTTTTGGAGGGCAATTGGGGTTAAGTGAATAATATGTATTTTTTTTTTTTGCTTTTTTTGGAGGGCAACTCACTTAACCCCAACTGCTAATTACTGAATGTACATTGTTAGGCAAATCACTCAACCTCTCTAGGCCCATTTCCTCATCCATAACCTAAGTCCAGCTCAACCCTAAATCATGTTTTCCTAATTCCAAGTTCAATACTCTATGCATTACTCCAGGTTGCCTTTCGAAAAACCAGGCCTATTGAATCCATTACAAGTGTGTGTTATCTCATTATCAGCTGGGCTCTTCTGCTATACAACAATCTTCACATTCTTTTTGATTGACTACCCTATTCCTCATGGGAACTTATTCCAAACTTTGTCTTCTTCCTTAAGGCCCCAATATCACACTCCCACCTATATCTCAGTATATGACCTCTTACTTTACTGTGAAAAAATGAGGCCATTCTTTAAGTTACTTCATTTACTCTTCTTTGGACCTTAAAATACCTCTATGGCTTCATCATGTCTTTAATAAAAGAAACACAACCAAAGCTTATTTTTTTTAATGTAACAAAATTCTTTTTTTCTCTCTCACCTTCTTTGTCCCTTTGATAAAAAAGAAAAACAAAACCCTTGTAACAAATACACATAAACAGATAAAATAAAATAAAAATAAATCCCTCTATTTGACATGTCCAAAAAAAGTTTAATTTTTCACCTTGAGTCTATCACCTTTTGGTTATGAGGTGGGTTTTATGCTTTGTCATTGCTTCTCTGGTATCATGGTTGGTCATCACATTGATCATAGTTCTTAAGCCTTTCAAAGTTGTTTGTCTTTATAACTTTGCTATTGTTGTATAAATTGTTTTCCTGGTTTTGCTTGCTTCACTCTGCATCAGTTCTCAAATCTTCTCAGATGCCTCCTTCATGATTTCTTATAGTACAATAGTTCTCTACTACATCTGAGGAATGATTGAACAATTTATGGTATGTGAATACTATATGGTATAAATTCACAAATCATAATTTGTTCAGTCATTCTCCAACCCCTTTCATTTCTACTTCTTTGCCACCACAAAATGAACTAATGTAGTAATAATAACAACAGCTAATATTTATATAATGCTATGTGCTAGGCATTATGCTAAACCCTTTATAATTATTATCTCATTTAATCCTCATAATTCTTTGAGGTATGTGCTATTATTGTCACCCCCATTTTACAGATGAAAAAATTGAGGCTGAGAGAGGTTAAGTGACTTGAGGCTGGATTGAACTCAGATCTTCCCAACTCCAGGCCCCAGCACTCTATCAACTGCATTATTTAGCTTAGCTGCAATATACATATACATAAAATATATGTAATATATATATTATATATACGTGTGTATACACACATATATATGTACACACATATCCTCATCATCTCTCAGGCAATTGATCAATAAACATTTATTACACATTTACTATGTGCCAGGCACTGCCAAATGCTGGGAATCAAAAAAGAGGCAAAAGACTATTGCCCTCAACATTACTAACTGATAGCTAGATATCTCCACCTGGATATCCTACTAGCATCTTAAACTCAACATATCCAAAACTAAACTAATTTTCCTTACCCCTAAAAGTCTTCCCTTCTTCCAAACTTCCAAATTTATATTGGAATTATATTAAATTTGTATTATATACCAATGTCCTTCCCTAACACTCAAGTTTGTAATCATGAAGTATTTCTAGGCAATTCTTTCTCTTTCACCCACTATAATTAGCTCACAAATCATGTTGATTGTACCTCCATAATATATCTCAGATCTATCTTATTCTTTCTACACACAGCTACTATCCTAATTTAGATTCCTCTTAATTTTTTCCCAGACTATTGCAACAATCTCCTAATTGGCCTGTCTTTCTCCAATATCTCTCTAGTCTAAGCTTTCAAAGGTACTGGTCTTAGCATGTCAATGACCTGTTAGCTTCTAGAATAAAATATAAATTCTTCAGTCTGATTTCAAAGGCCCTTTACAATCTGGGTCTAATCTACTTTTCCTGGTTTATTCCATATAACTTCTTTTTACACATTCTACAATCCCACCAAGTCTGATTACCAGTGGTTCCCTGTACTCAACATTCCATCTCTTGCCTCTCTGCATTTACATCAGTTTTCCCTGATGTCTGTAATTAACTCTTTTCTCATTTTAGCCTCAGAATCATCCTTAAAGGTTCAGCTCAGGTGCCACCTCCTCTGCAAAGCCTTATTTTATCCCTCTAGTTGTTAGCTTTCTCTGTCATTAAATATCTTTGAATTTACTTAGTTGCATGTATGGTCTGTCTTGCAAAGAATGGATTGTAAGCTTCTCAAGGACAGGGATTTTTGTCATTTTGCATTAGCAGTGTAACAATGTATGAAGGATAGAATGGAGAAGGGAGAGTGGAAGTGTGAATTGTTGGGAGACTATTGCAAAAGTAGCAGTGGTTAGTAAGGAGAGCCTGTATAAGAATGTTGGCAGCATAGAGGGAATGGAACCTATGTGAGAGATAACTATATTTCCAGTTTCCCAGAGATAAGGTTGTGTGGCAAAGGGGGAGATGGAGAAGAAAGAGTAATGGTGCCAAATAAAAATGAGAAGGAAGTTATGAAAATGATTTGGAGGACTTTGGAATTGTGAAGGTAAGAGGTTGAAGAGAAAGAGAAATCTGAGATAATTTGAGGAGGAGATATTTGAGAGAACTTGAGAAAAAGCTGAAGGAGAATGATGGGAGATGAAGGAAGTGAGGAAGGAGAAGGGCTCAGTGTGAAGTGGGGGTAAGATTGGGGACAAGGACCTAAAGAGGATGAGAAAGACACAATAAGAAGGAGAAGGTAGTTAATAGGGTAAAGAAAGTAAAAAAAAGGAAGGTTAAAATTGACAAGAGGTTAGTAAGACAAGAGAAATTTGATTGCAGCTCCCTTAAGAGCTGCTTTATGAAAGCTAAGCTGGTGCTAATTGGTGCTAATGAGGTGAGTTGTAATCATCCATGAAGTTTCAAAGATGGACTGAGGCTCTCATTTCCAGTGAGTATGTAGAGCAAAGAGAATTTTGTGATGACTAATACCGAGTGTGCTGTGTTTGGATTTTTGCTACAATCAAGTGACTGCTATTTTTGCTCAAGGCACAGGTGGGTCTCCCTCCTAAGTCAATCAGTCAATCAAGGAGTATTTATCAAGACCTGTTTTGTGCTGGTCCTTGTGCTAGACACTAGGCATATGCATACAAAGGATGAATGATCCCCGCTTACGATGAGCTTCCATTCCAATTCTATGTATAGAAAATACATACAGCATAAACGTAAAGTTAATAAGCATACATACACATATAGACCTATGATATATGTGAATATATATGTATATTCATCATATAGTAAATATGAGCTAAGAGAAACGTCATACAGAGGATAATATCTAAATTGTATCTTAAAGGAACAGAAGGATTCTATGAGGTGGAAGTAAGGAGGGAATGAATTATAGGCATGGGAGAAGGCTAATGAAAAGGCATGGAAATGAGAGTCCTGTTTGAGAAACGAACAAGGTGAGTGATTAACTTATAGCATGTGGGAGGAGGTATAATGAGAAATGAGGCTAGAAAGGTAGGTCAGGGCCAGGTAGTATAGGACTTTAAAAGCTGAACAGAGGAATTGGTTGAGCTAAAGTCACATGATCAGATTGGCACTTAAGGAATTATTTTGGCAGCTTTGTAGAATGGAGTGGAGTGGTGAGAAATCTGAGAGAGGGAGATAAATTAGGGGGCTGTTGAAACAATCTAGGTGAGAATTGATAAGAAATTGAACCAAAGTGGTAGCTGTGTGAGTGGAGAGGAATAAGATGTGAAAGATATTATGAAGAACAAGAAAGAGCAAGATTTGATTGGATTTGTGGGATGAGGGAGAGTGAAGAGTTGATGACAATACCCAAATTACAAAAAGATATATCGGAAGCATGGCAGTGCCTTAGAAAGAAATGACAAAATTTGGAAGAGAAGAAGCTTTAGGAGGTAAAAGAATAAATTCAGCTTTAGACATGTTGAGTTTGAGGTCTCCAGGACATTCAGTTTGAGATATTAAATAGGAGACTGAGATATTAAATAGGTGATATGGGACTGATGTTTGGGGAGAGATGGACTGGATATGTAGTCTGAAGGTTATATGTGTAAAGATGACAGTTAAACCTATAAGATCTGATGAAGTTACATAAAGTAGAGAGGGAGCAGAGAGGAGGGCCTAGGAAAGAATTTTGGGGAACAGTTACACTCAGGGGGTAAGATGAGCCAGTAAAGGAAACTGAGGAGCAGTTAGACAGATTGGAGGAAAGCCAGGAAAAGGCTGTGTTTCAAAGACCCAAAGAGCAGAGAGTATGGATGAAATAGATTAAAAGGGGAATAAGAAAAGACCACCATATTTGTTAATTAAAAGATGGCAAATTTGGAGAGAATCGTTTCAGATGAGTGATTAGGTTGAAAGCCAGATTACAAAGGGCTGAGGGATAAGAATAGGGAATGTGGAGGCAGCAAGCATAGAGGACTTTTTAAAGGAGTTTACCTGTGAGAAGGAGGATAGATATAGGATGATAGTCTGAGGGTTGGCGGGCCTGGTGAAAAATTTTTTAATGTTGGAGAAGTAGATGAAGGGGCTCAAGAAATAACTCTCCACTCCCCGGGTCATCAGGGATAGTTAAGAGGTTTTGTTTTGTCTTTTTTTTTTTTAATGGAAGTGGGGTTTCAATGGTAAAATGCAAAGAATAGGTTGAAGGGATTAGTGTTCTCAACCAGAAATTTGGAGAAGGGAATAATGTCACACAGAGGAGGAAGGAAGGAGGACCATTGAACTCTTAGACCTAAAATGCAAATTTGAGGTTTTTTTTGAAATGGGAAGAGGAGCTGGATCCAGTAAAGAGAAAGCAGCTGAGTATTTTTTAAGGAATAATAAAGTAGAACTGTGGATACTATTAGGTGAGAGATCATTAAGAAGGGTCAGAAGAAGAAGAGAAGAATAGCAATTGTTGGTGACTCTCCTCAGAGGGGCTCTGAGACCCTTTGTCTTTTTGGGGTATATATCCCAGATATGACATGCCCTCCCCAAATTTGTCAAAATGGAGGATTGCCACCCTGTTCTGGTGATGCATGTGGGTACAAGTGATACTACCAGAAGGAACCTAGAAAACATTGCCAAGGATTATGAAGTCTTGGGCAAGAAATTAAAGACCATAGGGGGCACAGGTGGTATTTTCATCACTGCTGTCCATCAAAGACAAAGAATACAGAAGAGAAAAACGGATTTGGGAAATGAACAGCTGGTTAAGAAGATGGTATTTGAGAATGGAATTTGGCTTTCTGGACCATGGCTTAAAATATAGGAATCACAGACTCTTAGCCAGGCATGGAGTGCACCTGACAAAGGCTGGTAAGAATGCATTTGCCTTGAGTTTTGCAAATCTAATCAAGAGAGCTTTAAACTGAAATGGAAGGGAAAGGGAGAAAACCGTGTATGGATCTTCAATAAGCTAGATGCCATAGAATAGCTACAAGGTATGAAGAATAGTGAAGCAAACATCCAGAAGTTCATAAGAGATAAAATAGAAGAAAAGGTCTAGTAAATTTTAACACAGATATATGTACATATCTATCTATATCTATCTATAGATATACATACACACATATGTATGTATACATATATGTGGTTCATGGATAGAGTGGTTAGATATGATCTGAGGTCTGGCCCATTTATGCAGAAAGTAAGAAGACACGACCTTGTCTGCAACTACAGTGGTCTAGACCAGAGGGAAGGGCCAGATAGGGTCTAGGACAACTGAGGCTAGGCTATCTTTCCTAAATCCAAGAAGACTCTCAGGTTAGGATTATATCTATCTGTCACTCCTCAAATATTTCTGGTATAACAGTATTATTTCAGGGGTGGGTATCGGAAGGAAAATTCCTTTTCTGATCATTCAGCTTATACTCCCAATGTTATCCCCTTTCTACCAAAAGCTGGGTACAAAAAAGGCAATCACAAATAGCAAATAGTGAGTAAACCTCTGCATCAAAGCAAAATGGCAAACAGAAATAGAAATTTTACAGTTTAGAAGATATCAAGGAAGACACAAGAGTAAATGAACTCTTCAGTAGAGAATGAGATGAGATCCCAGCTCAAATCATGAAAGAGGGGGGAAAAAAACCCTCTCACCCAGGAGAGGTGAAGGGTCCCTAGTACTGAAAACCCTACAGGTCAAGGGGCATGTTGGGGCTAGTTTCCCATTAAGTGCTAGGTGCTGGGGGCTTTTGTCTTCTGTTAAGCCATTCAAAAGTCTGTCTCTATTCCTGTGTCTATCTGTCTGTCTTTCCCTGTTTACTGCTTCCCTGGAGGTCCTTTCTTGCAACCAACTTAAATAAGTCCCATATGAAAGATACTGAGCTCACTCAATAAGCTTTTTCTCAGCCAATTAGGAAACATTTCTTTCTCTGTGTATGTAACATCAGAATAGGGTTGTCATCAGGGTGCCACCCAAGGGGATGTTACAAAAAATGCCCAATTTTGGGAAATAAAGAAATGAGTTAGAGATTTTATTCAAGGAGACAAACTTGACCTCATAGTCATCCCTGAGACTGATTGGGATGGGTATTTTTAACCAACAAGTTTCAGGGACCCTTTGATATTCTGATGAAGTCTATGGATCTCTTTTCAGAATATTTTTAAATGTATAAAGTGAAACAAGTTATCAAAATATATTTAAAGAAAAACATAAGTACCCACCCAGAAATACCTGGCCATGTAACCTTGAGTAAGTTACTTAACCCTAATTGCTTAGGGGCAGCCAGGTGGCCCAGCGAGTAAGAGCACCAGCTCCAGTGTCGGGATGACCTGGGGATCAAATCTGGGCTCAGATACTCAGCTACACCCAGAAATAACTGGCCGTGTAACCTTGAGCAAGTTACTTAACCCCGATTGCTTTAAAAAAAAAAAAAGAAAAACATAAATACACAGACTCCATGTTAAGAATCCCTACATTATAGAATATGGCTCTAGATGAACATACTTTATTCTAAAGAAACAGGATAGGTGTGCAGGAGTGTTTATGTGTGTGTGTGAAAAACACACCCAAGAACAAGCACAGGAAAAGCATGGAAAAGAACATTGACACAGACGAAATTTTTTTAAATGAAACTATTTTACAGACCACTTGGAAAGAAAGAAGAAATATATGAAGAGTTTGGAAAATAAATAACAAAACTGCTACAGAGATATGGTGTAGGAGTTATGGGAGACTTGAGTATTCTGGATGTATCCTAGAGTTCTCTGCCAGAAGAAGGGCAGCTAATAATTCATTTCTTTTTATAATACTTTTTAATACATTTTCTCTACATTATAGTTATTTTTGGAAAAACTCCCTCTTTTATATTAAGTATTCCTTTATTATAAAGAATAACAATTAAGAAAAAAAATCCTATACTATTGGTCACATATGATAATGTGTATAACACCCTGTGCTAGCCATCTCCCATCTCTCTATTTGAAGAGGGAGGAGTGTTTCATTGTTTTCTGTAACCTTCATTAGTTTTTACAATTGATCAATTTCTTTTTAGTTCTTACTTCTTGAGTTCTGCTTATTTTGCTCTGCCTAGTTTATATAAATCTTCCCATGTTTTCTCTGAATTCCTTACATTCATCATTTTCTACTCCACAATAATATTCCATTCCATTCCATTCTGATACTTCACTGTTTTGAGTCATTTTCCAATTGATGGACATTGACTTTGTTTCTAGTTCTTTGCTCTATAATGAATAGTAGCTAATGAGTAAAAAAAAAACAACAAACCTTTCCTTGATAGTAATTCCCTCTATAAGCAGAAGAACCAACAAAGAGAAACTTTTTGATATCTGACTCTTATCAGTAGAGAAAAATTGATTGCTGGGGTGAAATTAGTAGGAACATTGGAAATAATTCAGGGAACTGTCAAAGATGTAATTCTGAAGATACAAAAGAAATAATTCCCAAGAGTAGGAAAAAGGGGGCTTTTCTCTCTTTTAAAATTTACCCATACAATGTCCCCTTTCTTCTGAATGTTTTTATCTTTTAGGGTTTGTAAGTTTAGGAGATTTGCTTTTACCTTTTCCTGGGTGATTTTTTCCTCTTCCAAAGAAGGAAACAATAAAATTCCAATGAGTACAGCTGAGTAAGCACTGGTTGGGAGTTAGGAGAATTGTGTTATGTTCCAGTTACTACCATTACTTTGTTTTATGTCCTTAAGAAGAGATTACAAGCATGAGAAACATCCAAAGTCTGTGTAACACTTTGACCACCAGAAAGCTACCCTAGATTTAAGGAACCTAGTGGATTAGCAACTACTCACAACCAGGGCTTATAAACGCTTATCAAGGTATTTACTTTTTCTCGATCAACTAGAGGATAAGTTAATTCAAAGCAAAAGATATTTAATCACACAGCATAGCAAAATGATTGACAAGAAATTTTTTAACCTATGTCTAGTGAGACTACACTGTGATAGGCTTCTGAGCTACCAGTGGTTGACCTATCAACACACATAAACAAAGAATATGCATAAAGAGGTAGATCGATACATGTAGAAATGATATGTGGTCAGAGCACTTGTGTGACTAGGACAATTTATATGTCCAGTGTTTCAACTATCAATGTCCTCAGGTGATGTCCTTGGGCAAATTGCTTTCTGTACTGAATGAGGCTTTCTACTCTATATAACCATACATTCTGCTGGACATCTGAGCTGCTGTTGCAACCCTCCACTACCATCTGATAATCTTTGGTTTTTCTCTGCTACCATATTCTGGATTGCATCTGCTATGCAGTTTATTTCCATAGGAGTAAGGGATCTATGAGTTTTTTAGTTATAATCTCAGGGCTAGAGATTTTTACCTGAGTGCGCATGTGCACGTGTGCACACACACACACACACACACACACACACACACACACATACCTTGCTCCACTTCCCCTTTCATTAACACTATCATTTTGTAATGTGGTCCCATGAAAACAGCAACAACAATAAAAAACGGAAAAACAAAAACCATTGATTCGCTGGTAGGCAGTGTATCTCAAAGTTCTGTCTGTAATGTCCCAGGCTTGTCTTTCCATCGCTACTTTTACCCCTGTCTCCTTGTGCACATTTAGAAAGAAGTGTCTTGCCAGTCTCTCTGCTGTCATTCTGTTGCTGTCCTTGTTTGCCTTCCTGAATTTCTATTGTCTAGAGTATTTAAGAAGCAAATTAATCTCCTCAGGTCTAGTTTTTTTTCTTTCTAAGAATGTTTCAGGTACCTTCTTATTATTTAATGTTACATCTCTATTTATTTATGATTAAGCTCATATTTGCAGGATAGGTCACACTGGGCTGCACCCTGAGCTCAATCACTCTTGAGAATGCCTTATTCCATTCCCTCCTATGTTTTCTGTTCAGTGCAGAATAGTCTTGTGCTATTTGAATTTCCTTTCCTCTGTATTTGAAGATTCATCTCTCTCTGCCCTCCTTCCCCTGACCCCTGCAGAATTTGTTTCTGAATTTAATTGGTAAATTTAACTATTATGTATCTTGGAGTTTACAGTCATATTTTTTTTCAGGAGATGATCTATGAATTCTTTCAATTCATATTTCATTTTCTATGTTTAGAAATTTCCTTGGATTGTTTTTTGCATTATAGTATTCAGTGTTCTTTTTCAGTGTGTATGCATTCTTCTGGGAGACCTATAATTCTTAGTTTATCACTACTCATTCTGTCTTTGAGAACAGTATGTCTTGCTTGGATAGAACACATTTTCTTTTGTCATTATTTTTGCTTCTCTTTTTTTAGCTTGTTCTTCACTTCTATGTACCTGCATTCTCAATTAGTTGTTCATTCTTTTTGTTAGTCAGATTTATCATCACATTCAATTTTTTTCTATTTTGCCAGTTATTTTTGTTGTGAAGGCCATAAAGTCTGCTCTCATAATTCTCATTTCTCTTTTAAACCACTAATGAACAACATGAGGTTCCATGTTTTTCTCAGATTCCATGGGTTTCATCAAGTGTTAAATTGTTTTCTTTTGCAGTATTTATTAATAGATAACCTGAACTTTTTACTAGATCTGGAGGTCATATTCCCTTCTGCTGTTAATGTTTTCCCTGTTGATTTATCTGCTTATGTTCAAGGTCTTTGAGTTTTCTTCTTCCTGAGATCTTTGGTAATTTAATCTTTTTCACCTTATTTTCCCTTATTGCTCCCTCCATGGCTCTGCAGCCTAGAGATCAGATCTCCATGACAACTTGAAAGAGCAAGGGGGCACCAGGGTATGAGACTAGATTTTGTTGTATGTCATCTCTGTATTAAGACATTGGATTGGCTAATGCACCCTTGCTACTGATAGCCTGGTGAGTTTTGAGGGAAGGGGTACTGAGTGGATGGACCCAGGGTAGGTATCCATTCATGGTTTTTTAAATCTTTTTTTGGGTTCCAGGTGTCCTAGACCATGGAGACATCTGAGACTTTTATTTTTGATGCATAATTTCTGTTGTGGAGAAGTTTGAGAGATCATAAAGATCAGAGAAAATATGTAGTCCAGCATCTAGTTGGTAATGTGACCCAGAAGTCCTCCTTGCTTCTTACCTGTACTTTAGGGTGAAACTCTTTAGCTATCAGCATTTCAGCTATAATTATTTAATTAATCTAACCTCAGTAGAATACCTAACACATACAGGGAATGGGGCAAGTAAGTTTTGATGGGGAGAGAGAATAAAGGGATCAGTAAAAACCTAAATTGTGGAATGCTTAAAGTGAGGGTAAGCCCTGTAAAGCAGCATAATGTCATGGAGCCCTGGAAGAAGGACTCCCTGACTTTGCTGCCATTACCTGAATGTTTAGGGCTCTTTATAGTCTTTCCCTTAGTAGTAATAATCATAATAACTCACGTTTATGCAGTCAATTACTGTTTGCAAATAATTCCTTTACCCCAGTTTTATAAGGGAGGTGGGAAAAATATTACCATCTCTCTTTTACAGATGAGGAAACTGAAATTTAGAAAAGTTGAGTGACTTGTCCCAAATAACAAACTAATGGGACAGAATCAGTTGATACTGATCCAGATGTTCTTATGTTAAATGTAGTGTATTCTCCACTTAATCTATAATCTTAATTCAACCCTAAAACATCACTTAGTGTTTGAAGGGACCTCAGAGTCAGAGTTAAGATTTACAATGAAAAAAAAAAGACCTTTGACAGAATTTTAGTATAGGAAGACACTCAGGGATCAGCTAATATACACCTTACATTTTATAGTGGAAAAAAGAGTCTGAGGGAGACAACAGTGTAGTGAGAAAAGTGCTGCATTTGAAGTCAGAGAACCTAGGTGTGAATCTTGGTTGTGTGTTGTGTGTTCTTGCTGCATGAATTGGAGCAAGCCACTGCCTCTCTTTGGGTATCAGTTCAGTCTTCTGTCAGATGAAGGGTATGGACTAGATCAGGGGTGGCCTTGAGGCCACATGTGGTCCTCTAGGTCCTCAAGTGCAGCCCTTTGACCGAATCCAACAATCCACAAATTCACAAACTTCATTGGATTCAAAGGGCTGCACTTGAGGACCTGGAGGGCCACATGTGGCCTTCATCCCACTGGTTCCTCACCCCTGGACTAAATTATCTCTAGAATCTAAACTCTAGGCTCTTTGAAGATTAAGTGACTTGCCCAAGGATACAAGGCTACCCTCAGTGAAGGGGCTACTAAGAACTATCTCTTGTCTCTGTATCTGGTGCCCTTTTTACAGTTATCAAGCTTTCTCCCCTTTAGTAGTAAGTCTGTACAGATAAATTTATGGATCTTGAATGAAGCAATAACTAGTTCATAGAGGAAAACCCTGGAAGAAACAAAATCCTGAAAAGTCTCAGATTTTACTTAGGGACAATCCTGGACATAGTGTTGGCTGTTCAGGCATCTTTAAAAATATTTCAAACCCTTTCTGAGGGCACAGACTCACGTTCCAATCTCTTCTGTAAACAACTGAACTATAGGATAGCTTCAGATTGTTTGGGCATTCACTGTTTCTTCATAGTTGACACCTTGTGGGATAAATCAGAACAGTACTAGATCAGTTGTCAAGGCTTGGTCTCCTGGTTTGAGAGCCTGGATTCATGTGGTGCCATTACTTCTTCTTTCCATTTTTTTTTTCTAACGGCTGTGGTGTCAGAATTTTAGTGCCTCATGTTTTCCACAGATGATAGCAGTAAGCTATTCATAGAATAGTGACAATGCCCTGTGTTATATGTTTTGCTTTGTTAGGCATCCAGGCCCCTTCCCTTTATTCCAATATTAGTTATCTGCAAGGAAAGGATGGGATCCTCAGCTTATCCCAGCACGGTCTGTGTCTATGTTGAGGCATCTGTTCTCCCTGGTTGAAATATAGGTCTTGGTTGGTATTCACAAAAATTTTGTGAATGTCATCAGGAAAAAATATTCTTCTTGGAGTGTATTTTCAAAGTCTAAAATATGTTTGGCATCTATTGTGTTCTTTGTTATTTACTCCCACATCTCTCTTGGGTTTCTAATAAACTAACATCAGTACAGAGCAGATTCTCAACACTGGGGCAGAGATTGGTTTAGTCTCGATCACTTTGTCATTTCTATTTTGAATTTGTCATGACAGAACCAGTAGCAGGTTCTGAATTCTATGAGGTTGTGCATCTGTCCATCCACCTAACATTCATTATTGCATGCTTCATGCAAAGTACCATATGAGGTACTGAGACAAATACATGGTTATGATAGGGCACTTGTCCTTACAGATAAATTTAGAAATTTGGGACAAATAAACATGATATAACAGGCTAAATTTATAAAAGAATTATGCACATTTATTTGTGTATTCAAAAAATATTTATTAAGGACTAGCTGCAGTGAAATGATATTCCTAGAACATACTGCCTATTTCATTCTCCTCCTTAAAAATGTTATTGTCTCTTGGATATAATAAAAACTCCTCTGTTTGGTTTTTAAAGCCCTTCACAATCTGGACCCAGCCTATTTTTGCATATTTATTACACTTGATAACTCCCCTTCACTCACTCTATGGTCTAGCCAAATGGATCTATTTACTGCTCTTCACACATGACATTCAAACTGCCACCTCTCTGCCTTTCCACAGGCTATCCTTCATTCCTGGAATTCCCTCCTTCTTCTCCCCTCTGCTTCTTGGAATAACTGCTTCCTTCAAAGTTCATCTTAAGCACCTGTTCCTACTTGAGTCCTTTCTTGATTGCCTCCCTCCAACTGCCCAACTTTAGTGCCTCCCCCACCACAAAATCATCTTACATTTACTTGTAGATTTTTTAAAATTTTTGTTTATTTTTCATATTCATTTAAAAAACTGAGTTCCAAATTCTCTTCTTCCTTCCAGCCTCTCTTTTACCCATTGA
This sequence comes from Petaurus breviceps papuanus, assembly GCF_028583685.1. Lineage (NCBI taxonomy): Eukaryota > Metazoa > Chordata > Mammalia > Diprotodontia > Petauridae > Petaurus > Petaurus breviceps. Next base: position 628,145 of record NW_027187246.1, read on the forward strand.
GAGAGAAGGCAAGCAATATATCAATTAAACATAGGAAGTCATACAAAGCATATTTTAATATCATCTATGTTGCAAAAAAGACAAGAAAGTGAAGAGTATGCTTTAATCTATGCTCAGAGTTCACCAGTTCTCTTTCTGGAGGTGGATAGCATTTTTCATCGTGGGTTCTTTGGAATTATCTAGGATCATTGTATCGATGAGAATAGCTAAATCTTTCACAGTTGATCATTACTACAATATTGCTGTTACTATTTACAGTGTTCTCCTGATTCTGCTCACTTCACTTTGCATCAGTTCATATAAGACTTTCCAGGTTTTTCTGAAACCATCCTGCTCGCCATTTCTTATAGCATAATAGTATTCCATCACAATCATATACCACAAATTAGTCATTCCCCAAATGATGGCCTTCCCTCAATTTCCAATTCTTTGCCACCACAAAAAGAACTGCTATATGTATATCTATATATCTATCTATCTAATTCCTTTACCTTTTCCTTTCATTTTTTGGGATGCACAATATGCCCTTTGGACATAGTTCCAAATTGCTCTCCAGAATGGTTCCAGTAGTTATAGATATTTTGTATCTATCATATGAGTACATGTTATTTCCCCAAACAGAATGTAAACTCCTTGAAAGTCAGGTCTGTTTCATTTTTGTCCAAGGCCAAGTTAGTGTTTTATTTGTAGCAAGTGCTTAATTAATGTTTGCTGATTAATTGAATCAATGAATACATCATGCTAGGTGCTATGAAAGTTCCAAGGAGGGAATGATTGTATTGTATTTGGTGTTTCTTCACTGGAAAACAATCATTCTGACAATATAGTAAAAGAAATGCTGCTATTTTTTGCTTTTTTTGAAATTCTATGATCTTAATTTTTAAAAATTAATTTTAATTTTTGTATTCTCTCCCCCCAACTGTTATAAAAAATATGATTCAGTGAATTTTAAATGGTGAGATCATTGCAATTATCATTTAGCTAAATCAGAAAAGGCAGTGAGTAGATTACTTTTGGAAGATGAATACATGCAAGTAACTATGTATGAATAAGATCTAGACAGGAGAAGCTGGGACTGGGAAAGGCTTCTGGAGAAGGTGGAGCTTTAGCTGAGACTTAAAGGAAGCCAGGGAAGGCAGGAAGTGGAGATGAGAAGGGACAACATTCTGGGCATGGGGGCCAGTCAGTAAAGAAGCTCAGAGCTGGGCAGTGGAATATCTTGGCTAAAGAAGAGCCAGGGGACAAATGTCACTAGATTTCAGAGTACTTGGAGGGGAGTAAGGTGTAAGAAGCCTTAAAAAATAGGAAGGAGTCAGATTGTGAACAGCTTCAAAAGTCAGAACAAAGGATTTTATATCCGATCCTGGAGGTAATGGGGAATCACTAGAATTTATTGAATAACAGGGGTGATGTGGTAAGACCTGTGTTTTTGGAAAATCAATTTAACAGCTAGAGTAGAGGATGGATTGGGTGGGGAGAGACTTGTGACTAGGAGACAAACCAGAAGGCTGTTGTAATAGCTCAGGTGAGAAGTGATAAGGGTCTGAACTAGGGTGGTTGTAGTGTCAAAGGGGAGAAGGGGATGTATAGGAGAGATGTTCCAAAGTAGAAATGACAGGGTTTGACAATTGTCTTGCCAGTTTTCACAGTGTTTTCTCAGATTTCACTGAAATCATCTATTTCATCATTTCTTATCGCACAATAGTATTCCATTACATTCATATACCATAATTTGTTCAGCCATTCCCAAATCGATGGACATGCTTTTAGTTTATTGGTTTTTTTGGGGGGTGGGCAGTTGGGGTTAAGTGACTTGCCCAAGGTCACATGGCTGGTTTTTGTGTTAAGCGTCTGAAGTGGGATCTGAACCCAGGTCCTCCTGACTCCAGGGAAGGTGCTCTATTCACTGTGCCACCTAGCCGTCCTAGTTTATAGTTTTTCACTACTATAAAAGAGGTGCTATAAATATTTGTATATATGGGGCCTTTTATCCCCTTTGGTCTCTTTGTAGTATAGGTGTTACAGTGACAACCAAGATGGTGATCTTTGAGAGATCATGGAGATTAGGAAAGGTGGTACAGGAGTATGGTACCTGTATGGTACCATATGTATGGTATGGTAAATGCTGTCTTGATTTTTTTTTTATTAAAGGCAAGAGAATTGAATCTGTGAACTATTGGACAGTTAGCATGTCCTTGATTTCTGGCAAAATTTTAGGGTACTTTACTAACAAGATAGTTAGAGAATGTCTAGAAAATGAAGAAGTAATTACAAAGATCCTGTATGAATTCATTAAGAATAAGTCATCCCAGAGTACTTTATTTCCCTTTTTTTTTTACAGGTTTATTAGATTGGTAGATAAGGGCAATATTCTATATAAAATTTACCTAGATTTTAGGGAAACCTGTCACAAAATTTCTTATGTTATTCTTGTGGGATAGATGGGAAAACGTGAGGAGGCATATAGAACAGTCAGGCAGATTCTGAAAGGGTTAAGTAGAAGTTCCCAAAGAATAGTCATTAATGATTCAATATCAATTTGGAAGACTTTCAGTAGAACGCCCCAGGGATATGTGCTTGGCCCTGTGCTATTTAACATTTTTATCAATGGGTTTAATAATGGTGTAGATAGAGTGCTTATCAAATTTGCAGAGGACACAAAGCTAGGAGCAGAGCTGACACACTGAATAACAGAGACAACATTCAAAAAGACTTCAACAGGCTAGATTGTTGGAAGGAATCCAAAATGATGAAATTTAATAGGGGTCAATGTAAAGTCTTATATTTGAGTTCAAAAAATCAACTTCAGAAGTACAAGATGAAGAATGTAGAAAGGAGTTTGCAAAAGTGACTGGGAATTTATATAGATCACTGTATCACAGAATCTGAGTTAGAAGAGCCCTCAAAGACCATTTAATCTAAATCATCCCTGAATGACCATAGGAGAGTATGAAGACTCTGGATATAGGACCCCCAGGGTATTAATAGAGAAGAGAATCCCTGTGAAAAAAGGGGGTAATACCGTGTTTCCCTGATAATAAGACCTATCCCGAAAATAAGCCCTATTGAGATTGCTACTGTAGTGAAGGTGATCCCCTGCGCTACATGCTACATTACGGTACCCTCTGTATGCACCGTCCGTGTGT
>NW_027187246.1:631390-641888 GCF_028583685.1 Petaurus breviceps papuanus
ATGGAACGCACGCTGCGCTCCGAGCTGCATCCAATCAGAGCTGCAGCAGTGAGTGCGTCATCCTGTTCTTCCCCAGTGATTTGCTTGCTGGTACATTTTTTTGTTCACATTTACCTGTTTATTAAAATTGCTGTCAATGTTCATTAAAATAAGCCCTCCCCTGAAAATAAGCCCTCTGGTGTTTTTCTGTCCAAAAAAAATAAGACAGTGTCTTATTATCGGGGAAACACGGTAGGTTACAAAGGCAAATTGTACCTACTTACACAATCTGTCCATAACACTGCTTCCAATCCTACTTCCCATCCTTCTATCCAACTCCCATTTTGTATAGAGGAATCACCTCTTATAACATATCCAACAATGAGTCATCCTGCCTCTGCTTGGAGATCCCCAGGGAAGGGAAATTCACCATTTTTTGAGGGAGCCCATGCCTCAGGTCTCAGTGTTAGGAAATGATTCCTTATCCTAAATCTACCCTTCTTGAAACTCCCATCCATTGCACCTAGTTCTGTCCTCTGGAGCCAAGCAGAACAAATCTCTTCCCACCACATGTGACAATTCTTCAAATACTTTATAAATTCAAACAGTTATAGAGTCTGAGCTGGAAAAGACTTGTAATTATATGGCCCAACCCTGGATGAGGAAACTGAAGCCCAGAGAAGATAATCAGTTGATACAAGGTCACACAAGTCATAAGCAAAAGAAGGAAGGTTTAAAACCAGATTATCTGACTCTATATCCACCACTGTACTTTGCTGCCTCCAAGGTTACATCTCTATGCTTATTGGAAGGTTTGGGTTTCTTTCTAAATATTCTGTTTTGAGATCTGTTTTTTTTTTCTTTCCTTCCTTCAAATAAACCTTTCTTTTCTTTTTTTATATTGCCAAATATAATTGCATGTGAAGAGTTATATTATGTGTGTGTATAGGTGTGTAGACATATATGTAGATGTATATGTGTGTGTATATCTACAGATATACATACATATAGAAATATAAATATATACATATTTATATGAAAAAAATTTTCCCCAAGTTTCTTGTCTATAATCCAGAAAAGTAAGTAATTGTTCCAAAGGTCTTCAAGCCACAAGAATTTGTGCTGGGGGCTTTCTTTGCTTTTTCTGATGTTTGGAGGATACCAATGAAGTACATGGATTACCAATTCATTATTTCTCATTCTCAGTATATTAGTAGGCCATCTTTTTTATGCACAAATTTCTTTGATGAAGCCCTTTACAACTGCAACACACTTTTCCATAGTCTTTTGAGTGATTTTTAATTTAAACTATTTATTACAATTTTAGTGTTTCATGATTTTCATTTGTAACACCAGAAAAGTATTGCTATTGAAAAGTTAAATCTTTGTTGCAGGAAGAAATTTATCTAAATTTCTAAAATAAATTTATACTTTCCCAAAGGCACTTCAATCTATTGTCCTTTTCCTGTTCAATTCTTGGCCTGATTCACTGTCCATTTACAGTGCCTCTCCAAGATGTCAGTATATATACTGTTTGGTCGGCAATATAATTTGTCCACCCCACTTTGAATCACAGTCTGGAAAATGAACATGTTTTATCTGCCTCTGAGTTTGAATGGATAATTAGGCCAAATTCATTTTGTGTGATTATGCATTGTATTTAGGAGATTTCTTATGGCTGTAGATCTTGATGTGATCAGTACAATCTCATGAGCAAACACAAACATTTGATTGACTTCATCATCTACCTGAAATCCCTTCCTGCACTGAACTCCCAGCTGATGGTAAACACCTTTGTGAAGCAAGCATTTATCTCCCTGTACTATGCCTTATTGGTGATCACACATGATTGAAAAAGTTATCCCATAATGCCACAAAATTTATTGTTGTTCAGTCATTTCAGAAGTGTCCAACTCTGTGACACCATTTGGGGTTTTCTTGGCAAAGATACTGGAGTGATTTGCCATTTCCTTCTCTGGCTCATTTTACAGATGAGGAAACTGAGGCAAACAGGGTTAAGTGACTTGCCCAGGGTCACAAAGTCAATAAGTGTTTAAGGCTGGATTTGGACTCAGGAAGATGAGTCTTCCTGACTCCACGCCTGGCACTCTATCCACTGCATCACTTAGCTGCAGAGCAAGAGACTTTTTAATAGTTGGAGTTATCCAAAAGTGGAATGGGTTGTTTCAAGAGGTAATGAGATCTTTCTTATTAAAGGTTCTCAAGCAAAGCCTGGAAGATCACTTGTCTGTCATGTTTTAGGGAAATTTGTTTCAGTTCAAGTTGGACTTAATGGTGTCTTGAAGTTTCTTCCAGCTCTATAGTTCTATGATATGTACAATATAACTTGGTGACGTCCTTAAGTTTCCTGATATGGTTGACACACTAGTTAGTTAACACATTAGTTGACTTTGCTTTATCTGAAAAGCTTAGAACTGTCAGTTATCTTTTGTGGATATCTGGAAGCAGAGAGTAGAGCCTAAGTTTTGATGGGGGAAGCAGGGTGAGGGAGATGTCTAGCTCATAGGACACTGGATGGCTTTAATAGGGAGTGTAGCAGCAAGCACCCCAGCGTACCCAGGTGTAATGTAATGCCAAGGAAAGGCAACTTCCCAGGTTCAAAATACCAGCATAGGTGCTCTCTATTTTATTCAGTAACAAACCCAGAACAGAGAAGATCAAAACATGACATCATTCAAAATACAGCATTTACTAAGTGTGATTAAATCATCTCCAAGGCCTACCCCACCCCAGGACTTTCCAATCATTCAATCAATTACAAAGTCTCTGTTCCAAATACTTCTCCACCCCTAGGCTATACCTTAATTAAGTCCACCACAAAGCCCCTCTTCTCAAATGGAGATTAGTTTCCAAACATAAGTAAAATACATTCATTTGCTCAACCATAGAACACAAAAAGGTCAAAAGTTCCCCACCCCTGGATCACAATTGAATCTACCCCAGAGTTACATCAAGTTTAAACACAGCACTTAATACCCAAATGGAGCTCTTTTCTTCATCTTGACACGAGGCAAGTTCTCAGCAATCTTAGTTCCTGGGGAGACAAGGCTTAGCAAGGCCATAAGATACATTGCCAGTCCCTTCATGAATTTATCCTCTGTCTGTAGAACAGTCCTAGAACCCCTGAACACATTAGCAAAGCCCTCTCCCAGGATTTCTGTAAACATACAACAAGAAAATCCTTCTTCAGGGCTTCTGAACCAACAGAAAGGCTCCCAGACCCCTGCAACAACAGCACTGTCCTTCACCAGTGGACAGTATTCATTCTGTCTGCCGGACAGTCTCCAGACCCCTGCAACAACAGTACTGTCCCTCACCAGTGGACAGTATTCACTCTCTGTCTGCAGGACAGTCTCAGGCCTTCTTAACCAAATGCCAGGTTCCAGGACTTCTTCAACAGGACAGTCTTTCACCAGTGGACAAATCTGGCAAAATAACATCAAAACAGACAGACAAAGTACCAGCAAAACAGCCATGTCTCCTCAGTCCTTGGCAGCTCAGGGGGCAGGTCTCAAAGGTCCAGGGCAATTCAAAGCGGCCACCAGCAATCTCTTAGTCTCTCCCTCTACACGAGGTGCTGCTTCCAAAAGAAGTTCCGCCTCTCTCTTGTCTCTCCAAATCTACGTCACCAGCTCCTCCCAGTCAGGACTTTCTTTTCACATCAAAAAGTCCATCCCACAGGTGGGATTAACAAGCTCTGGGTTTTAATACAATCAATTTGAAAACCAAGCCAATACAGGGGAATCTTTAATTGCCATTACTATCACACCAGGGTGGCTGCCAACACAGGTTCTTAGATCTGCTTTGCTAAAGGAAAGCAACTCAAAATGGGTTAACAAGCTTACTTTAATCAATCAAACATATATCATTTACCTAGTTCAGGGGAAAAAAGGTCAGCACCCTGAACTTCAGATTATGCAGACAGAATTATCAAGACAGAGAAACAGATCAAGCAGACGGGCTTCCAAAGTGTCCAACCATTAGCATCAACATCTGGGTTTTCAAAGCCGGGGGACTCTCAAGGGCTGCCCAGAGTCTCATCTGGTCAAATCACACAACACTTCTCAAAGTGAGCCCCAAAGCAAAGCCTCACATCAGGGATTATATAGTCTTCTCCTGGGTCAGAGACTGTAACCACCCTCTTCACCCACTGCCCAATCACACAGCATCAAGGTGTGGGCATTCCTGAAAACCAAGCCTCCTGCCACAGGCTCCATGTGACCACATTCAGTCTATTAGGGGGCAGAGTATATTTTCAAATCAAGGAAGGTTCTCAGAGTCTCTTAAGCCTATCAAAGGGCCTAAGGGCAGGGAAGATCTTTAAATTTGCATTTCCATTACAGGGAGCTACAACTAGGGTCTTGGAGTCACCAGAGGACAATGTGAGAACACTGGGAATGAGAGTTAAGAGGTATAATTGGAAAGTAAAATTTCCTTGAAAGGAGAAAAACTATGTTAATTTCATAAATATGTCTAGGGCTATTCTCACCCATATATAGCATCAAACTCTCTTTCCCCCCATTTTTGTGATCTTTTCCCCCCTTAATGCTTTATTGTTTTATATATCCCAGTGCTCCAATGAAGGAAAAATCAAATAGCTAAAGAATGCCTATCATAAAGGTTAGGGATGGAAAACCTATAGAGCTTAGTCACATAATACATAGGATAGACATTTCAAATGAGCAATGAGCTTGGCCCAGAATCAGACAAGAGAAGGAAAGTGAGTTGGATTGCCCTTGGTAAATTGCACAATTCTTTTAATGACTCTAATTGTCCTATATAGCCAATAAAATGTAAAGTTGGCTCTGAGCTACAGAATAGCAGGGCCCCTACCTTTTTCTTTAGAAAAATCATAACAGATAAATGAGTTAATGATTGTTTTTGAATTGATGGGCTTTTCAAGTTTTGATTTGTAATTTAATTGGGCTGTTTGAGATACTTTCCAATTTTTAACTGGATAAATATAATAAACTTGGAGATCCAGCTAAGTATTAGCCAAAGGGAAGATTAAAAAGTACTACAGAGAGTTTGGTAGCTTTGTAACAATAGCATAAAATGTGGAATAATGAACTGTAAATGTGTCTAATTACATAAATAATGCATTTGTGTAATTGTCAAGTAAGGGGTGTACTAATGAATCAATTATTTTTAATTGTAGGATGCTTGATTGTTTCAGAAATATAATTGATTGTAATCAAGAATCAATTAAATGTTGATAGTAATTATGTTGATCAAGTTTAAATACATGACATCATTATACTGTAACTGTTTTAGAAAGAGGAAACTAGAGTGAGGTTGGTATAAGAAGAGGAGAAATAACTCTTTTTTATGCCAGTACTTTGGTACTGGGAGGATGGCACTGAAATGAGGGGGAAAAGGAGAAACAAATTCTTCAAGGCATAGCAGTTTATAGCTGATGAAGCCAAACTCTTCCAGCTGTGAGCTCATCATGTCTCTGAAGCTCGGCAGGTTTAGGCCTGGTGAGTATCTGAATTAGAGATGTTCAAGACTGAAAACACAGGTGTGCAGTAGGAGCTTGCATTGCCAGCTCTGTTACGAGCTCTTGTCCTAGCATCGTTCTGCGGGCAAAAGTAAAGCCAGATTTCTCTGGTCATTTAGGAGCATTTAAAGAGTTGGAAGAATGGGTCTAAAGAGAACTGTTCTGGCCCAATCCAATGGCAGTCTTTTGTCTTTCTCAATTTGCCATCTGGGGTCACTGTGTGTATATATATGTATGTGGCATTGTTACAGGTGGGAGTCTATATGCCTCCCAACTCAACACAAATTTATTAAACACTGTGTGCAAGGTTTGTATGTGAATATGTTACTAATGGCCATCAGATGATCACCATCTGGCTAATTAACTCATTGTTCTTATGTAGGTATCAAGCCTAGTACATCTTCGTATCCCCTCCCTTCCAGAGTGCTTTGTATATAGGAAGTGCTAAAAAAAAAAACTTATTAAGTTGGGTTTATCTGTCCTTAGTAGGGGCTCTTCTTTCATGCTTGTAGTTCAGTCAATGTGGATGATACTCCAGACTGATTCAGATCAAAAATCCTCACTTAATAAGTAGTTGTCAAGAGGGATGACTGAAGAAATCATCACCCTGCAGTCAGCCTGGGAGAACTGCACCCCTCTGTGCCTAGTAAGGTTGGTTCTCAGTCAACAGTTCATGAATCAGTGCCAAGTTTTAAACTTTTTCAGAGCAATAAAACCCATCAGATTGTTTTCTCTGTTTTAGCACACCTGTCAAAAATCCAGGTTCCTTTGTGACAATGAGGCGTTGGAGTAGAATTCTAGTAGAGAATTCCATTAGGGACTTTTCCTGTATTTAAAAGAAAATAACAATAAATGTCACCAGTCTGAATTCAAACCCTGTTGCTCACTAGCTCTCTGTCCTTTGATATGTCATTTCACCTCTGAAGAATTTGTACTGGATGATCTTTAAGACTCCTTCAGTCTCTAAATGCTACGATCCTTTGTTTTTTACCAAATAAGTTTAGGAATTATGGAAAGAATATAGGCATAATCTAAAAAGTTACCAGACTTGAATATATCTTTCTGATATGGTAATAACCCATAATGAGAGCAGTAGTCATCAGGTAAATAAATAAATCATTTGGGATGGCTAGGTGGTGCAGTGAATAGAGCACCTGGCCCTGAAGTCAGGAGGACTTGAGTTCAAATCCGGCCTCAGACACTTAACACAAAAACTAGCTGTGTGACCTTGGGCACTTAACCCCAATTGCCCTTCAAAAAAAAGAAAGGGCAAAAATAAATAAATAAATCATTAGTTGGAGAATTTAAATATCCACATAGATATAATCTACTAGATTGTTAGTGGATAATAGATATTAGCTATTTGATAGAAATTGACTAAGATCTATATTTTTCTCTGTCCTTTTATATGTGACTCTTCTAGACCATTATTTCTGTCTATTTGAGAAAATAATAATAGTAATAATGACATCATCTTTAAAAAAGCATTGTTACCTTCTAAGGTGCCTTTTTAAATAGACAAAGGCAGATTATAAGTAGAAGAAGAGTTTCAAATATTAGTTATTGTTAAAAATTCAGTGATCTTTAATTGACTTATGTATCTATATAACCTTGGCTAAATCACTTTCCCTTTCTGAGCCTCAGTTTCCTCACCTGTAAAATGAGGAGGTTGGTCTATATAACCTCTAAGGTCCCTTTCTGATCTATAATTCTGTATAAAACCTATGTGAGTCTATGATGAAGTGATAAGGACAAATAACAAGTACTGATAATTTTAGCATAATCAGTGAACTATGAATAATCCCCTTCAGTGTCATCTTCAAATCTGGATGAGATAACCAATTTATTTTCACTCAATCAAATGATCAGCAAGCATTTATTAGTTTCCATTATGTGTTAAGCAAAGTGTTGGGCAGTATTGGGGATCTATATGTGAAACATATAGCCTGTACCTTTAAGGATCTCATCAATCATATTGTAATATAATTGATAAACAACTTGTGAAATGGTTGGTAAGTTAGTCAGGAAGCATTTATTAAGCCCTTGCTATATGTCAGGCACTGTTCCACTAGAATACCAAGAAAAAGCAAAAATGATTCCTGCCTTCAAGTAGTTTATGTTCCAATGAGAGAAACAACCTGCATGCAGATAACTTGGTATATACAAGACATATAAAGTATAGATAGAAGGAAATCTGAGAATGGAAGGCACTAACAGTCATAGAGCCTGGTAAAGGTCTTCTGAAAAAGGTAGATTTGAATTGACTCTTGAAGGAGGCAGAGGTTAGGAGAAAGAGGCATTAGACTGTTACCAACTAAAAGTGCTCTAGGAGTTCAGGAAAGGGGCAGATCAATGGGAACTGTAAGACCAGGGGAAAAGTAGGAGTTGATCTTGGCCTTGAAGGATTTTAATAGTTATAGAGAACTATATTTGGGTTAAAGAAAATCAGCTTCACAAATACATTACAGAGAAGACATGGCTAGACAATAGCTCCTGTGAAAAAGCTTGGTGACTGCAAACTTAATAACAGTAAGGAATTGTAACCAAAGGAGTGAATGCTCTCCTATGCTGCATTTAGAGGCAAAGTGTCCAGAAGAGGGAGGTAATGGTTCTGCTATATTGTGACCTGATCAGACCAAAACTGGGGTACCATTTTCAGTTATGGGAACCACATTTTAAGAACGACATAGACCACCTAGAGCATATCCAGAAGAAAGTCATGAGGATGGTGAGAGAATTAGAAAACATAGCTTATGAGGTTTGATGAAAGGAATTGGGGATGTTTATCTTGGAGAACAGAAAACTTAGTTGGGGAGGGCTTGAGGCCACTGCCTCAATTTGAAGGGCTATCATGCAGGAGAGAATTTGTTCTTGATCCTAGAATATTGAGAAGTTGAAAAATGGTAAATTTGAATCTGATCAGAGGAGAAACTTCCTTACAGTTAGAATTGACCAAAGATGGAATGGATTCTGACAATTAATATGTGATTATGGACAAGAATGCTTGGTCTCTCAGGGACCTTTGTTCAGTAAGGGGCTTGAATGGGATGAACAAATAGTGTGAGATAATGGAAAAACACCAAAATAAGTCGGGGTCAGGAGAACCAGTTCCAGGCTCAGCTTTGCCATTTTACTAGCTTTGTTACCATGATCAAGTCATATGACTTGGAGAGACATAGGTGGATAGAGATTAGACTCAAAGTTCTCTGAAGTCTCTTCCAAAAGAAGACTGTGAAATCTGGTTCTTGCCATTAATAAACTTATCCATTTGGGGAAACAAATGTGTCTAGACAGAAAACAACTATATCAAGAACAGTTATAAAGCAACATATGAATAATGCAGTTTAAGATAACATAAGCTGTATGTAGATGAAATTCTCAGGGGATATAGAGCAATAAGGTGATCAGAGTAGGGTCAGGTTAGTCAGAAAAGGCTTAAAAGAAATACTGAATGCTTCATAAATTTGCATATAATGAGTTTGCTCAAATTGAATACAAACTCCAAGTCTGGTCTCTATCCCAGCTGGGTGGAGAGGGACTATAAACTCTTTGCTTTGTAATGGGGTCCATCTTTGTATTCAGCATTAAATTGCATTCTCCCCTTTTTCCACTGGAGCATAATTTCATATCTAATTTGCTTTTCACTATCACTCCAAGGCATCTTGTGATGTTAGGGCTTTCCAGCTGTGTTCTTCTCTCTGATTATATATATTTCTCTTTTCCTTCCTCCAAATATATTTCTCTCTATTTTCTAAGCAGGATCTCATTTTATTTTTTCCTATATTTCAAATCACTCATGACCTATTACATGCATTTCTCCATTTGCTTACAATACCTCCTGGGTTAATAGAAGGCACGTGCCTTATTAGTACACTGGCCTCACATGTTCCCACCAAATGTATGTTCCAGATGTGATCCCAATGCATGTTCCTTCTTACCACTGAGGATCTATGTAGTTACAGGGAAGTGAGCTCAAGGTTTACATTGTGGAGAGTGAGTAAGGACTGTTATTCTTATCACTATGCTATTTAAATATGCTTTGAATTAAATGTGCTCGCTGTCTGAGTGGTAGAAGGAAACACATTAGTAGGAACTATTGAGTTGTAAAAGGCTCTGACCCACAAAATACTAGGGTAGTTTTCTGAGGGTCCACGGGTGAAGAGTGGGGCTTAGAGATTAAATAAACCAGTAAGGTTTGGCAAGATGGGACCCAGGACTAGACTATGGCTTCATAAGGAAATACATTATTCAAAAGAAACAGGATAGGCAAAATAGGAGCAAACCATTGCTGAATATTATTACTATATGCTTATGTGAAGAAATTCAAGAAGAAGGCAAGGTGGTGACGTGGGGATCAAGGAGTTCAGGGAGTCCAGTAACCCCAGTAACCAGAACCCCTGAAAAGCAGTTTGGAATGAATTCAGGGACTCAAGCATTGTCTAAGTCAAGGTGGCAAAGATTTATTGTTATGCTTTTCAGCAGGCAAGAGCTCTTAGGGAACCAGCAACCTTAGAGGGGCACTGTTAAAGTTTATATAGGATAAGCTATAGTAAAACATGTGCCACGTATGTCAAGTAGGTCATTCAGGGAGGGAATAGGAAGGAGTTAAGGAGTGGTCAATTCTTAAAGGAACATGCACTTTTACTATCTACTGTGTAGGTATTTTACCCAGAGTTCACTAGAAATAGCCCAAGGGGGAAGGTTGCATGGAGGTCTGGTTTTAGGCTTGAAGCATCACTGAGTCAGCTAGCAGTCAGGGCCAACCAAGCTGCCACCCATCAATGTTGTGTTAGACAAGATGGATATTGGGATTTTACTTATATCCAAGCCTAAGGAATACATAATGAGGGATTCAGGATGTATGTAATGAGCTAGGGAGTTACTCCAGTGAAGATTCACGATATATATAGATAATCCAGTGGAGTTCTCACTTGTTATTGTACTGGAGGAGTGTATCAGCAATGCCATATTCACAATGCCTATAGAGATTACAAATAT
>NW_027187246.1:641898-666041 GCF_028583685.1 Petaurus breviceps papuanus
CAAGTCCAACGGGGCATGGAAGATCTTTAAATCCCATAACCCTTACAAGGAGATAAGCATTTGACTGGGGCCTAGTCATGAATGATTGCTAGGCATAGTGCAGGGGGCGGAGAGAAACATAATGCTCTGATGCTAGGGAGAAATGGGATTTTGGAACTGAGGTTCAAGCACAGGCAACCCATCAGTGGTAGAGTAGAGTCAACTGAAGGAGAAATAGAAGCAATGTTGTTAAGTATAATATATACACTTGTTATTGTTGAGTCATTTCAATCATGTCTGACTCTCTAGGACCCCACTTTGGGGTTTTCTTGGCAAAGATACTGGATTGGTTTACTTTTTCTTTCTCCATCTCATTTGACAGATGAGGAAACTGAGGTAAACAGGGTTAAGTGAATTACCCAGGATCACATAGCTAGTGTCTGAGGCCAGATCTGAACTCAGGAAAATGAGTCTTTCTGTATCCAGACCCAGTACTCTATCCACTGTACCACTTAGCTACCCCCCATCACCATTTTACAGTTCAGAAAACTGAGGTAGACAGGTTAAGTGACTTGACCAAGGTCACACAGCTAGTATCTGAAGCTAGATTTGATCTCAAGTCTTCCTAACTTCGGGCCCAGCACTCTATCCACTGTACCATCTCACTACACCAGGAGGGTGTGAGAGAACTGCAACAGTACATTTCAGAAAGCTTTGTAGCAGGGAGGAGAGGTTAGGCAGGCTTGGAAATGTAAGGGTCTAATGTATGCCTAAAGAGAGTGGGAAAATGTGGGCTGGGTAGCTTAAATAAACATTTCTAATTTAACACAGTCTTGAAGACACCAAAACACATCTTTCATTCTCAAAAACTGCAAATATTTTTGGGAAAAATCCTCATAAAACAAAAGTTCTGTTTTTAGTAATGGTATGCTATTTTTGGGGTGTGAGGATCCCCCTGCTGCTTTTTTCTTAAGGAGTACTCAAGATTATTTTAATTGAGGAGGAGGGTGCTCCAAAAGGCAGAGGACGTCAACCAAGGTGGTGAGGGGACTGGCAACTGTGCCAGAAGAGCAAGATGGTGGGGAGAAAGAGGAGAGTCATTAGGGAGAGGGAAGAGAGCAGACTTTAAGTTATTAGAAGGGTGTTATGAAGAAAAGAGAATAGCCTTCCTCTGCTTTGTCCCAAGGGGCAGAACTAGGAATAGGGAGTGTCACAAGCATAGGGGAAGTTTTAGGATTCGTATATGGCAAAACTTCTAAACTATCAGAGCAGTTGAATGGTGGAGGTGGTGGGTTCCCCTCTCTTTGGAGGTTTCCAATTAAAGACTGGACAACCCCTTTTAGGTAATGGAGTTATGGGAAACTGGGTCAGGTATGTGTTGGATTGGATGACTGCAGAGGCCTCTTCTACCTGAGAGATGCTGGGAGACTTTAGACCTCCTCAACAGGAGAAGCAAATACATGAGGAGTTTGTGAAACAGATTACAATCCTAACATGCTATAGTAGTGATGGAGGACTATAATTTTTTCAGTCATCTGATGGAGCAATCTCTTCTGCCAAAAGCGAAGCAACTGATAAGTTTTGGCTTATTTTAGTGATGATTTTGTCCCTCAAATGGTCGAGGAAGTGACAAGGGGAGCTAAAATTCTGGATCTGATTCCAATCAAAAGTGAGAAACTCATTTTTGGAGTATGTGATATGATGGGGACCTTGGAGGGGAAGTTTTAAAATATATGATAGAGGAGAGGAAAATTGGGTTTAGTCTGACATGGACCTTAATTTTTTTTGAGAGGGGATTTCAAAGATTCAGAGAAAGGATATAAAAAATCTTATGACCTAAATTACTATAGGAAAAAGTCAGTCTAGGGAGAATGGAAAGCTGCCAAGAATTAAATTCCAAAGACACAAAGAGAAACACTTTCAATGAATAAGAAAAGTGGAAGCTGTCTTAAAAATACATACACAAGTGTTTGATATACAGAGAACTTATGTACCAACTTAGATTTTAAAAAGCGTATGTAGAAGATAAATGTAAGGACAGGTAATGGAGAATGAATAGAAAAATGTGGGATAGTGTCAGAATCACTAAAGATCAGAATAAGCTGAGGTTGGCAAGCAATTTTAAGGAAAACAAAAAGTGTTTTTAAAAAGATCTTTTGGAAAAAAAAACTAGGAAGATCAAAAAATGAATGGAATCACTGCACTGAGAGGATGGAATGATGAAAATGGATGATAGAGTCAAGGCAGAAATACTCAATTCTGATTTCGCATCTTTTTTCTCTGTGAAGCATAGTGATCTCTGGAGAGGAAATGATATAACAAAAACAAGTAAGTAGGGTGATAATGAAGAGAACATTCAGTAGCCTTTGAGTTCCAGTCACAAGGCCAGAAGGAACTATATCTAAGGGTACTGAAATAATTAGAGAATATAATTACTATGCTACTGTCGTGATCTTTGAAAGATTGTAAACAAAAGTTTGAGGTTCTATGGGGTTGGAACAAAGCAAATACTCCAACCTTCAAAAAAGTTAAGAGAAAAGACATAGGTACACTAAAATAACTTTGAAATTTGCTGAAGCTGATCCAATCTGATCTCTTTCTCTTATTCAATTCTGATCTCTTTATTATCCACCAGCATCTTCTGCACAGAGTATATATACTTATAGAAGGGCTCTATATATTGTCCATCCAACTGTATATAATAGTTTGGACAATAGGTAGTCTTCATATTTGTTTTTTTTCTGAGTGGGTAGTTAGGTTAAACTCTTTTGAGTAATTGTGGCTATTACTCAGGAGTTTCTGCAATGGTGTGAGGCTTAATGCAATTAGTACCACATAATCTATAGACGAGCAATTTGAGGACTTCTCAGTCTGTCTTGAATATTGGTTCAACTTGTTCTACCCAAGTTCCTTCCACAACAGTGGTGAATTCCTTTGCCAAGTATATGTCTCTCTATTTTATGCCTAACTTGATATTAATTATTGAAGGGTTATTGAACAAAAGGGATCTCTACTGTGTCTTTCAAGGAATCATATGCAGTTTTGACATATGCATTGGGCACATCTTGGAAGAGAGGCTTTAAGGTGATATTTCACTTTGAATCAAATATTACTGCACAGTAAACAAACAATAAGCATAATAGGGTAATGTATTCTCTACGTCTTTCAGGTAACCGAATGATGATAAAGATGCTAACTAACACAACAAATAGCATTTACTTATTAAGTGCTTACTATGTAACAGATACCATATTGAGTGCTGGATACATATTAAAGGAAAAAAAAAGACAATTCCTGCTCTCAGGGAGCTCACATTCTAATTGGGGACAACACATAAAAGGGAGCCAAAAAGGAAGGAAAGATACCCTCTCAGAGGCATGGTGCACTACAGAGTCAGAAGCATATGTAGTTAATGGTGGAGTATAATTTGCTGAAAATTTTAAAGAGATGGGAAAGTAAACATGGCTTAGTAATGATTAGTGCTCTCTTGGTCACTTTTTTTCTTTTTGGAGGGGGGAAGGCAGGGCAATTGGGGTTAAGTGACTTGCCCAAGGTCACACAGCTAGTAGGTTTTAAGTGTCTGAGGTTGGATTTGAACTCAGGTCCTTCTGACTCCAGGGCTGGTGCTCTACTTACTGCTCCACCTAGCCATCCCAACCTTGGTCACTTTTTAAAAATATTTGAGACTTTTCTCATGCCTATGGGGTCTCTTTCTCCTTCAGATACTTTAGGCATCAGCTACTCAATACTTCCAAAATGTATTGCCTTCAGAAAGGACCTTTTTCTCTATATTTGATCCAATCCAGCTGCTTTTACGATCTTTCTTGTGTCATTTTTCATTTTCTCAAGGAAAGTATACAAAACTGTGATTTTAGAGTCCAAATGCAGTGAATCTAATGTACTGATGATAAAATAGTTTGTTGTAAATGTCATCACAGATTTTTTCCACTTTTTTGTCCACTTACTGTCCTCTTCGATTTCATCCTTAAAAGCCTTGAGGAGGATTTTGAGTGTTTTCCTGATCTCCATTTAAACTTCTTTTCCTTTCTTTTTCTTCTCACTGTTTTGTGATAGAATACTGCTAATAATCTTCCACTTTTCTTCTCCATGAGATTTTTATGAATGACTTTATGTTATAAATTCATGTTGCCCATAGCTGCCATAACTCTCCCCTTGGCAAGGATATAAAATGTTTTCCAACTAAGGAAATCTGATTTATATTGGATTAAATTTCTGTACAGAATTGTAATGTGCCACTATCCTTTTCTTTGTTGATTTCCCACTTTTAAACTAAATAACTTATTTAAACAAATCAGATTGGAAGAATTTTAATTGTACACATATCATTTTCTCATTTTTAGTTTTCCAGCTTTGTGTTAATTTTGCTTTTTCTAATAAAACAAAAAATTTTGTAGACATCTGATATAAGCATGGTTCCAACATTTATGATGAGGGTTTTTCTTTTGTGTTAAAATATGATCAATTTCTTTTCTTTGTGTGATTATTTGGTGTTCACCATACCACCATGTTCACTATTCTTCTTAGATCTTTCTCAAAGAATATATTCTCTTCGGTATTTTTGGGGTGTCCTTTAGCAGGCTGTTGACTTGTTTTTCATGATTTTCTTGCATCATTTTCATTTCTCTTCCCAAATTTTCCTCCACTTCTCTTACTTGATTTTCAGAATCCTTCTTGAACCCCCTCCATGGCCTGTAAGCAGCTCATATTTTTCTTGGAAGCTTTTGATGCAGGAGTTCTGACTTTGTTGTCTTCCTTCCGTTCCATGCTTTGATCCTTTTTGTCCCCCCAAAAGGATCTATGGTCTGTTTGTGCTTCCTCTGCTTGATCATATTGCTAGTCAATTACTTGACTTTTGAGCTTTTTGCCACGGTAGAACTCTGCTTCCAGAGAGGAGAGCTTTGTCCCAAATTGCTGGGGTTTTTGCAAATGTTGTCAGAAGTCTGAGGAGCGAGCCCTCTCTATAGACACCACACTGGCAAACTGGCATTTCTCACCCCAGGACCACCACTTAAGAAGGTGACCCAGATCCAAGCAGGTCAAAGCAAGAACGATTACCCTCTGAATTGTCGCTTGGTCCCCCACGATCTGTAGGCCAGGAGCTTCTAACGCAGCCACACTACAGACACTGCAGCTGCTGTTCCTCCACCACCTCTCATACTGGGGGCTGGGGTTGGAACATGTCCTACCTTTCCAACAGAGTTCCCGACTGACCTTTTACTTTCTTTTTGGCATTTATGGGTTGAGAAGTCTGGAAACCACCATAGCTGTTGGTGATTCATTCTCCTGAAGTCTGCTCTGGCTGCCACTGATTGGGGCTACCCTGGGGCCAGAACCACAGCTCACTGGGGACTGCACTCAGCTCCCAGCTTGGTGTGTTAGATCCTTCCTGTCAGCCTGCCAGGCTGGCTTCAGTGGGACATTTGTTTCTCTCTGTCACTTTGTAAGTTCTGTAGCTCTAAAATTTGTTTAGGGTAGTTTTTTTACATGTATTGAATGTGAAGGGACCTGGAGCCACACGGAGGTTCTGTTTCTACTCTGCCATCTTGGCTCTGCCCCTCAAAGAATATATTCATAATATATAGATATGATGCTCTTGTATAATCTTTTAGTCTTTAGGATCTTTCATTCCTTACTCTTGAACCATATTACCTCCCATCTACTCTGTATATATTTTATATGTATTTAGCTATTTACACATTATCTTCCTTATTAGAATGTGAATTTTTGAAGACAAGTACTATTTTTCCCTTTCTTTGTTTCTCTAGCATGTGTCACAGTGCCTGCTATAAATACTTAATGCTTTTTGATTGATTTTCAATGGTTTTTGGGTTATTCTTGCCTGAGCCTGTTTTTTGCATAGAAGTTACCTATGATTTGATTTTAAAGTCAGACCTGTGACTTATGTGTAAGATGTTTCTGGTGCAGATTGGCACCTCCTCTGCAACTTAACAGTCTTAGAGAGATACCTAAAACCCTAAAATGTTAAGTAACTTGTCCAGGTCACATACCCAGTATGTGTCTGTAATGGCAAGCAAACAAATACTTAGCACCTTGTTTCAGTAGAGCTTTGCCCTTGATTATATAAAATCTTTGTTAACAAATAGAACTTGTGAAACCCACAGTGGGATGAACTTGCTGATTCTACAGGAATGGTAGAACAGGGAGGAGTAAATGACCATATATAAGGAGAAGCCCAAGCTGGGAGAAAGCAGAACTGAGAAGAGAACACTTGTGGTGGCAGAGTTGAGAAGGAGAAAACTTGTGGTATCCTGGCACTCTGTTCTATCTGTATTGATTTGTGTTTGTGATACTTTATACAGAAGCCCTGGAACCTTACTGGAAGCCGTGAAAGAGGATTTTCTTGTCTGTTTACAGAAGCCCTGGAGGAGGGTTTCAGAGGTCCAGGGACTATACTGATGATTTGTGTTGAGTTCTCAGACTTTGTGGATCTGTGTTGATTTCACAGGTAGCAGGTGAATTGATAATGGTGCTGGCAATGTGAATGAATGTTGTTTTGGCTCTGTTAAGCTTTGTCTTCCCAGGAATGGAGACTGTGAAGGACGTGAGGGGTACTGGACACTGTGAGCTTCAATGTGGAATGGGAACTGGATGAGGATCTGGATAAGGTGCTGAGAGCTGCCTACCTTTGAATCCAGGTGACAGTTGGGTAAATTCAGGCAAAAGCTGGAACCATGGAAGAGGAACCATGGGATCTGAGAGCCAGCCTCCAATCAAGATGAAAAGACCTCTCCTTGGGTACTTAGTGCTGACTGAGAAGATCATGGTTTACTGTGGCCTAAGAGTGGGAGAACTCTGTACTCTGTACCTTGTACTTCTTTTTTTTTTTTTTTTTGCTTTTTGGAGGGCAATTGGGGTTGAGTAACTTGCCCAAGGGCACATGGCTAGTTTTGTGTGTGTGTGTGTGTGTTAAGTGTCTGAGGCCTGGATTCAAACTCAGGTCTTTCTGACTCCAGGGCTGGCGCTCTACTCACTGGGCCACCTAGCCGCCCCTGTACCTTGTACTTCTTAAGGATGTTTGGAAACTAATCTTCAATCAAAAAGAAAGAAGTCTTTTTGATTGAGAGATTAAGACAATGTGACCTAGGGGTAGAGAACTTTGATCTTTGTACTTTGTGTCCCTTAAGGAGGTTTGCTCCTTAAGGATGATTGAGTTAAGGACTTAATGAATGATATCTTTTATTTAAAGCTATGTGGCCACTTTAGTGATAAGTTGTTATGTTATAACATTGTGAATGCTGTACTTTGGTTTCTGTGAATGTTTTGATTTAATTTACTGCTGAATAGAGGGCTCACTATACTATGTGATCAGAATCTTAGAGGTGTTCACAGTAGCAGTCCTGTGGAAAGCATGCTTAGCTTTACAGTGTCAGGGGTTAGATGTGAGCTTGAGGTATTTTCAACACTGAGGTCATCTTTTTTTTTTTAAAGCAATTGGGGTTAAGTAACTTGCTCAAGGTTACATGGCCACTTATTTCTGGGTGTGGTGCTAAGTGTCTGAGCCTGGATTCAATTCCCAGATCATCCTGACACTGGGGCCGGTGCTCTTACTCACTGTGCTACCTGGCTGCCCCTGAGGTCATCTTTTTAAAAAATCTATTACACCATGCCTCATTTCAAAGAACAAAAATGTGTTGATTAAATTTAGAGGGTCTTGTTAACTTCTTCATGTAATTTCTCTATTCCATCCTCTTCAGCAGATGTTGGCACACAAGCTGTAGTTTTTTTTTATCTGAAGGGTTTTTTTTTTGTAAATGCTTAATCATGGGCACTACAATATGAGTTTATCAAATGTTCCATGAAATGATTCTTTTTGTTGCTTTTGGAAAGCCAACTCTACCAACTCCTTTATTGGTCTCTCCAAAGAGAGCCTTAAAATGTCCTTCCATTTAACTTTAATTTCTTATTGTCTTCTAGTTTAATTTGTAGTGAAAACGTTTGTTGTAATTCCACTCCTTCATTAGTTTGCCCATCTGTTGGTTAATGCACAAGGATCTTACATTAGAGTATCACCTGACTTAATATTTACAGATAGGCTAAATATTCATTGATTCTGTTACCTTCTCTTCTCTTTCCCACCACCACCACCACAGAAGAAGAAGAAGGCTGTATAGGACAGAGGGACATTTTGTGATTTTCTTTGTTTCACAGATTAGCATGCCCAAATAATTCATCCTTAAGAAGAACCTCTCTGTATGCTTACTTAGGTTGGTCCTTTGAAAGCTGTCATTTATTCTTAGGACTATGCAAAATCTTCCTAACACGGCAGAACTTGCTAGAGCTTGCACTTTGAAGTTGAACCAATGAGAGAAGTGACCCCCAACTAAGATATTTGAATTCCCTGTTTTCCCCAATTCTGTTCCTCATATCTTTTCAATATAATCCATTTTCTATTTGCTTCAGTCTCAGAGGAAGACATGGCTCTTTTTACTAAGGTCAATTCTTCTACTTGTTCCTTCTATCCCATATTTTCCCATCTACTCCTGGATCATTCTTTCTCTCTTACTAATTTTCAATTTTTCTCTGTCCACTGGTTCCTTCCCAGCTACCTACACAATGCCCAGATTTCCTTTATACTTAAAAACTTCTTTACTTGATTCTGCTCTCCTCTCCAGCTATTGTCCCATATCTCTCATACCTTTCACAGTCTTCAGAAAAGCTTTAGTTTACACTCATTGCTTCCACTTTCTCACATCCCACTCACTTACCATTTAATTGAAACAACTTTCTACAAGGTTACTCATAATCTCATATTTGCTAAAACCAATGTTTTTTTTTTCTCACTTCTCATTCTTTTTGAGCTTTAATGCAGCCTATGACATTCTTGATTACCTTTTGTCTCCTGGAAACTCAATTTTCCCTGGGTTTTCATGATGTTATTCTTTTATAATTCCTACTTATAGACCATATCCTTTTCAGTTTCTTACTCTATCATCAACCATGTCTCATTCCTTACATGTGAGTATACTCATAGAGGTGGGTAACCTGTGTCCCCAAGGTCACATGTGGCCCTCTAGGTCCTCAAGTGCAGCCCTTTGAATACAAACTTCACAGAACAAATCCCCTTTATAAAACTATTTGTTCTATAAATAAATAATGTTCTACTCAGTAAAAAGGCTGAACCCAAGGACCTAGAAGGCCATATGTGGCCTCAAGGCTGCAGTTTCCTCATGCCTGCCTAGGGTATCATCCTGGGCCTTCAATCTCTCTCTCTCTCTCTCTCTCTCTCTCTCTCTCTCTCTCTCTCATCTCTTCAGTTCCTACATGTTCAATTACCATCTCTACTTAGATGACTATTAAATCTATATATGCAGTCCTCATCCTCTCCATGCATCAGTAGTAGCCTTCTAGAACCTAGATTTTGACATTCCATAAGCATTTTAAACTCTATAGGTCCCAAGCAGAACTCATTACCTTTGCTATTAAATCCTCTCCTCTTTCCAACTTCCCTCTTTCTGTCAAGGGTACCTCCATTCTTCTAGTTCTCTAGATTTTCACCTTCGGCATTATCTTAAATTCACCTTTCTCTCTAGGTCCTCTAACCAATTGCTTGCTAAGTCCCATTTGTGCTGTCTCCACATCTCTTGGATCTGCTTTTATCTTTCCATTCCAACAGTCATCACCCTTGTCTGTGTCCTCAGCAACTCTCCCTTGAACTATTACTCTTATCTTTCTAATTTTTCTCTCTCCCTCAAATCCCTCCCCTTTTCACTTCATCTTCCAAACAGCATTCAAATTTAGCTTCTTAAAACTTGTCTAACCATATCACTTTCTTGCTCAAGAAACTGGTGGCTCCCTATTTGTTGCTCTTAATAAAATATAAATTCTTCTATTTGACATTTAGAACTCTTCACTGTCTGGCTCTAATTTCACATTACTCCCCCTCACTCACTTTATGTTCTATTCAAATTGATCTGCTTGTTCTCTGTACATCAAAGTCTATCCTGCTGTTCTCTGTCTTGGCACAGACTGCTCTCATGGCTAGGACCCTCTCACTCCTTACCTCCACATATTGGAATGGCTAATCAGTCAGTCAAAAAGCATTTATTGTACACGTACCATGTGCCAGGCATTGTGCCAAGCACTGTGGACACGAAGAAAGGCAAAAGGCAGTCTCTGCCCTCAAGGAGCTCACCTCTAATGGAGAAAACAAGCAAACAAATACATTCAAGCGAGCTATTTTCAGGATAAATAGGAAATAGTTAAGAGAGGGAAGGTAGTAGAATTAAGGGAGATTAGGAAAGGTTTTCTGTAGAAAATGGGATTTTGTCTGGGACTTGAAGGAAGCTAGGGAAACCAGGAGGCAGATATGAGGAGAGAGAGCAATCCAGGCATGGGGTGGGTGCTGTGGGGGGCATAGCCAGAGGAAATGTCAATAAACTTAGAGTTAACTCTCTAGCTCACACAAGGCTTTTCCTGACTCAATCATTAGTGATCTTCCCCTTTAAAAGACTTTGTATTTGCTTTGTATTATTTTGGTCAGGACTTGTAATTTCATCATTTTAGAGGGCACTCCCCCATGAGGAAACTATTTTTTTCTAAATCAAAGGACATCTGCAACCACTTTGTAAACTTAGAGAGCTTCTTGGGGGCAATGAGAGATTAGTTTTCTTGCTCAGATTCACAGAGTCGATAGGTGTCAGATGTCAGTTGGATTGAAATGAATTTGTCCCCTGAATTAGCCTTGATCTCTTTTTCTCTCTTAATTCATTCTATTCTTCCTGCCTCTTTATTTCCTTCTTCACTTCTCCATTTTCCCTCTTTCTTTTCCCCAAAAGGAAAAATATATATATTTTGTCCCCTATTCCCCTCCTCCCCACTTGCCACTATAAGTTCTATACCTGAATTACTAATTAGATTCAGCTTTGAAACTGAGAACTCATTTCAGGCCCCTGTTCAAACCACTAGATAAACCTGACTCACTGTCTTGTTTTGAATACCTCTAGGCTTTCACTCTACTCTTATTATATTAGTAATAATAACTGATGTCTTCACAGAACTTTGAGCTCACACTTTTATAGCACACTTCCCTAACGATAAGCTTGAAAGAGCTTGTTCAAGGATCATTACCCTCCATTTTGTAGATGAGAGTTTCAAAAATTGCTTAGGGTCACACAGGTAGGATAGGAAGTGTCAAATCCAGGATCTGAACCCAGATCCCTAGACCCATGCTCTTTCTACTGCATTGGATAGCCCCTGTGATTTACTTTTGTGTCTGAGCACTATGACAGTAGGGTAAATGGAATAGGACTGTCATGTGATCTTGCAAAAAAAGGGGGGGAGGGGACTTTAATTTTCCTTGATTACATCCTATTATTCATAAGAGGCAGGAATATCACTTGTGAACTGGAGCTGTGGTTACTGCCAGTCAGGTGGGTTGGCTCTAGGCAAGCACTGTGCCTTAACTTATGTGATAATAGTTAGCTGCAAGTTAGGGTTGTCTGGTACAATTCAGGGTTCGCCAATAATCTGCAGTCATTAGAAGCTCAGTGGAGATTTAGGGCTTACTTTTTGCATAGTCCGTGTGGGGTGAGGTCTGCAAAGTGGAAGGGAGACCAGCCCTGCCTCCCCTCCTTGCCAGCTTCATTCCTGAGCCCCCTTAATTGTTGCACTTCCTGCCCCACCCCCTCTGAGGTGGAGAGAGGAGAGGAGAGCCTCGTGAAAGGAAATGAGCCTACAGAAGGGTTTTTCTGTCTCCTCCTGTCTCCCCCTCCTTTTCTTCCTCCCTCTCTGCCTTTTTTTAGCTTAACAAAAGCAATCTTGCTCTTCTGACAGGAGGCTGCAGCTAATGGCCACTGGGCGACCCGGCCCCTGCTCCCACAAAGGGGGGCATTTGGGAAGAAACCTGCCTCTAGGGCCATCTCTCTCCCCCATGAACTGAACTCTTTGTCAAGTTCATTGAGATAAATTCTCCTAGATGCCTGACTTGATCTGATGGAGATGGGAATATGGAGCCGCAGTGTCCCCATTAACAGGCTGTGCACGGAGAAAGCAAAGATGCACCTTTGCAAGCTGCACCTGCCTGGAAGCTGTCTTCCATCTAAGGCAGGGAGCCCTGCCCAATCTGTCTCAAAGAACTGGTGAATGGCCTGGGTGGCGTCAGGGGACAGTTTTTGTGTCAACCTGCTTTGATCTACATAGACTTAAGTATGACAATAGTGAGCCAAGCAATGCAGCTCCTTCCTTCCTGTCACCCTCCCTTCTCATGGAAACCTCTTTTCCCCAAGCTTCCCCTTGTTAAGAAGCCAGGATTTATAGGTAAACTGCCTGAAGCCACATTGAAAGATAGTGGGAGCCCCAGAGCAGGGGCACACAGCAGGGAACACAGAAAGAAGAGCATGCCAGGAGGTAGCCACTTGTAGTGGAGAAGCAGTGGTCAATGATGGACAGAATGTTGGACTTGGGGTCAGGAGGGATCTGGGTTTGAGTCCTCAGTCAGCAAGCAACTATGCCTTTCTGTACCTCATTTTTCTCATCTGAAAAAATGGGGGTATTAGCACTTGAATTTCCTTCACCATGTATTTGTTTTAAGAAATCTTAAAGCTCTATAGAAACGAGAGTTTTTTATTGGAATGAACCTTGGAGAGAGCCAGGGTTCAAATCCTAGCTCTGCCCCCCCAATTCAATCCCGCACAATCACACATTTATTAAATGTGTGTGTATGTATGTGTGTGTGTGTGTGTGTGTGTGTGTGTGCATATGTATATAGCACTGTGCCAAGCACTAGGGAGATGCAGACTCCCTGGTGGGATAATACCCCTCTCAGGGCCTCAGTTTCCTTTTCAGTAAAATGAGAGGAATTTCTAAAGCCTTATTTAGACTATTAGGAAAGATTCTTGGGTCTATGGGAACAGCAAAAGAGAGGCTTGCATCTGTCAGATACAGCAAAACAAATACACCACAGGGATAAGTGCATTTGGAAAAAAAAAGAAAGAAAGAAAAAGGAAAAGATTCCATGTGAATGATTTGTCTCCCTGGGATTCAGACTCTCCAGCCTCCTCCCGGTCTGCTCAGTTTGGCAGGGCTTTGATTACATTTTTGAATGCACCCAGTGGCTGTCTCTCTCTAGTCTTCACTCCTGTCAGGCAATCACAGGGTGAGTGGAGTCCTCACTGGGGGGTGAGTGAGATCCCTGACAAAGGGAGATAGTGTAGAAGGAGAAAGGGGGGAGGGAGAGGTAAAAGTGCTTTGTCTTAAAGCTTAAGGTCCCACTAGCCACCCTCCCCCAAGTCAGCTATACCAGAGGAGACAGGGGCTGCAAGGAAGGAAATTCCTTTTCCTAATGGAGGCAGGAGAATGCAGACACATGCAGCACTAATGGGGGTGGGGGGGCTGCTGCTGGCTTAGAGAAGCTCCCAGGGATACCCCATACCCAGTCCCAGAAAAAGCAAAGGTCCCCATTGACTGTGCAGAGGTTAACATAACTCTGCACCCACTCTAGTCCTGAACTCCCTCCCTTCCCCCCCACCCCAGCTTAACGGCTTCCCCTGTGTGAGCTGTAATTTATCTTTCTGGAATGGCCAGTCCAAGTTCAGATTCTCTGAAGCATTTTGTTCGTAAGTGGGCTTAAAGGGTAAGCATTTTATTTTCCAGGGATCACAAGCAGTGCATCCTACCCTGACCCACCCTGCAACATGAAAGCCTGTAGGGGTAGAGTACTAGGGCTGCTGACTAGTGTCAGCTGATAATTGGGGAAATGGGGCTCTTTGTGTTCTCTGCTCTTAGATAGTTCTAGAGAGACAATGGGAAGCATAAACTCATGATGAGAAAGGGGGCACAGCCTGGTGGAAAAGCACTTTGGATTTGGAATCAGACGACCTGGTTTTAAATCCTGGATCTAACCAATGCTAGCTTTGTGACCCTAGCCAAATCAGTTCTCAGGGTCTCTAAAGGTTGTCCAACCCAATTCAGTGAAAATCAATAAATGTCTATTGATTGCTGACTGCGTGTAGGGCCCTGTATTAGCTGCTGGAGATATAAAGACAAACATGAAAAAGGGCATCAGAGCATGAGCATTTATTTGTAGAGGTAGAGCTGGAAAGGCCCTTAGAGGTCACCCTTCTTATTTTTGCAGTTTAGGAAACTGAGGCTTTGAGAGGGGGTGAAAGAATATGAGATGAGAGAGCTAATGAGTAGTGAGATAATAGCATAATAGATTTGGGACTGAGAAGGATCTTAGATGTCATCAGTCCAACTTCACTTAAAAAAAAATTATAGAAGAAGATTGAGATCTAGAGAAGATGAAGTGTCCAGTATCATTAGGAAAGACTGTCAGAAGAAGGTGGTGCTCAGTTCAACCATAAAGGAAAATAAGGATGAAAATAAGGTGAAAAGAACAATGCCTTCTGGGAACTGGGGACACGCTGAGCAGGGGCATAAGAGGTTGGCATTGGAATGCCAAGCAAAGGGAATAGTGAGTAGGTCAATGTGTATGAAGAGGAATAACATGAAGTAAGTCTGGAAATGTAGGTTGAGATCAACTAGAAAGTTTTATTTATTTATTGCTTTTTGGAGGGCAATTGGGGTTATGTGACTAGCCCAAGGTCACATGGCTAGTTTTTGTGTTAAATGTCTGAGGCTAGACTTGAACCCAGGTCCTCCTGACTCCAGGGCCAGTGCTCTATTCACCTGCGCTACCTAGCTGCCCCAACTGGAGAGTTTTAAATGCCAATTGAAATTCTGTTAGCCTATTGGATATTAGGATTTTGACCTGGAAATAACCTTCTAGTACAGTGGTTCTCAAACTTTCTGGTCTCAGGACCCCTTTATGCTCTTAAAAATTTTGTTTATGTGGGTTATATCTATTAATATTTGCTGTATTAGAAATTAAACATAAATTTAAATAAATATTTATGTATTGATTCATTTAGAATAACAGCAAAACCCATGACATGTTAACATAAATAGCTTATTTTAAATGAAAGATTTCTATATTTTCCTAAACAAAAAAATTAATAAGAGGAAGCATTATTTCATATATTTTTGTACATCTCTTTCTTTTTTTTAAAAGCAATCGGGGTTAAGTAACTTGCTCAAGATTACACAGCCAGTTATTTCTGGGTGTGGTGCTGAGTATCTGAGCCCGGATTTGATCCAGGTCATCCCAACACTGGAGCCGGTGCTCTTACTCGCTGAGCCACCTGGCCGCCCCTAAGCAATTGGGATTAAGTAACTTGCTCAAGGTTACACGGCCAGGTGTTTCTGGGTGGGTGCTAAGTGTCTGGGCCTGGGATTCGATCTCCAGGTCTTCTCAACACTGGAGCTGGTGCTCTTACTCGCTGTGCTACCTGGCCACCCCTGTACATCTCTTTAATGTCTTACTTAATAAAGGCAACTAAATTCACATATCTGCTTCTACATTCAAAGTGCTTTTCAAACCTTAAAGTATCAAACAAATATGAATTATTATTTTATACATTTATATGTTTAATATGTAAATACTATAAATATGCAGGTTTCATATGCTTAATAATCTAAAAGCAATAATAGTGAGAGTGAAAAAAAGTTTTACTTTTTGGACTCACTGAAAGGGTCTTAGGGCCCCCTGGAATCTGAAGGATCACACTTTAAGAACCATTGATCTAGTTCAACTCCCTCATTTTAAATTTGAGGCTTTGGAAAAGGAAAGGGAAAGGACTTATTCAAGATCACATAGCTAGTAAGTGGTAGAGCTGGGTTTTGAATCTAGGTCTTTTGATTCCACATTCAATACTATTTGCATTACATAAGATGATAGATGTCCTTTCAGCCCTGCTGGATAAGCAGAGTAGAGTCAGTTGGAGAGCATAGTAAAGACAACAGGAATCACCTTCCTCTTGCAGGAAAGGCTGTGAAGCCTTCTCTGTTTCAATCTTCTGGGCTAGTTCCCCAATAATTTTAAAAACTGATTATTTAATTCACCATGCAGAATTAATAATGTTGGCTAGCATTTATATAGCACCTACTTTTGCCAGGAACTGTGTTAAGCATCTCATTTGAGCCTTATAACAATACTGGGATGTAGGTGCTAGTATTAGCCCCATTTTATAATTGAGGAAACTGAGGCAAACAAAGGTTAGATGACTTCCCCAAGGTCACACAGCCAGTAAGTGTCTGAGGCTGGATTTGAAGTCAGGTTTCCTGACTCCACACATAGCTCTCTCTCTGCTTCTCCACCCAGCTGCCTTTTGTTTTTCTCTAAATTTCTTAACAAGGAAAAAAGAAAGTCATAGAAGTTAAAGCATGGTGATTTTTAGAGAATGAGTTCTAGAGGAGCGTTTCTTAGCTAGAGGCCCTCATGTGATCACAACTGAACTTTGAACTTTTCAGTATAAAGTAAAAGCCTTTATTTAGAACAAACAAACAAACAAAAAAAAAGACCCAAAATGATAAAAGAAAAACAACAATGCTTCTTGTAGGTGCCCCTTCAGATTACCTAACAATTTCTATCTGTATGTGTAAACATACATATATACATACATACATACATACATACATACATACATACACACACATACACACATAGAGGTAGCCTAGCATAGAGGTTAGAGAACTCTCCTGGGAATCAAATAGACCTAGGTTCAAGTCCCATCTTGGATATATACTAGCTGATATATGAAACCTGGGCTAAATTCTGCTACTTTTTCTGTCTCAGGCAACTCTGTATGACTTAAAGTTGTAGAACTGCCTTAATTGAGGGGGTTCCCTATTGGGAGCTCCCTATACTGATGAAATCACAGGTCTAGCCAAAAAAAATTATATGTGTTTACGTATATATCTTTCATATAAAAGATGATTCTGCTGCACAGGACTAGTGGCATCATCTGTCTGTGTAGTACACTTGGCATAGCAAGGCAAAAATGGAAGCCAAAATCTTACAGAATGGCTGTATTTCTCTCCCCTGATGCTACTGGAGAGTCAGAGGAGTGGGGGAAATGAAGGGACAGGAAATGCTTGTCACATGGACTTATAAATTTCTAACTGAAAGGTTATCTGGTTAGAGGTTATCTGGTCCAATTCCATCATTTTATTTTATTTTATTTTTTTAACAGATGAGGAAGCAGAGATCCCAAGAGACAGAGTGATTTGCCCATATGGGTAATAAGTTGTAGAGGCAGGATTTGAGCCCAAGTCTTCTGCCTCCAAATTCAGTTCTCTTTTCATTATGCAACACTGCCTTTTAATGAATTAAAAGCTTCCATTAAATTGCCCATAATCTGACTTCTGCTTTCTTCCCTGTGCTGCCTGGTTGTAGCGTGGTGGTGGAAGGATTTAAGAAGGTCCAGGGGAGGTCAGAGTGGTGCCATGTCTGGGTGAAATATTGCTATGCCTTGTGCATCACACTAACACATTCAGCAAGTGATGCCAGCTTTGTGGTTATTTGCTCCTTCCATTCTCACTAACATCCTCTCTCTATGCATAAAAATAGTGTTGTACATGTCCCATTCTGGCTTGTGTTTTCCCTTCCCCCTCCCCTAACCAGCCATCCTTTCTCTCCTTCACGAAGTAAGCAAAGTGCCAGGTTGAGCCACACCTAGCAATACTCTTGGGTGTGTGAAAATCAAAATATATACTGACCAATTGCTGATTTTGGCTTCTGTAAGTTCCTGCTTATGCAATCCTTGACTGTTAGATGCGCAGCTTGCCTTTATACGCTGATGCTTTACCCTTGCTGGCTGCTGTTCAATTTGGGGTCTGGCCCTGAGCAGTCACGTGGTACCAATAAAGAGTCCATTTCTTTTTTTTTTTTTAAGCAATTGGGGTTAAGTAACTTGCTCAAGGTTACACGGCCAGTTATTTCTGGGTGTGGTGCTAAGTATCTGAGCCTGGGTTCGATCCCCAGGTCATCCCGACACTGGGGCCAGTGCTCTTACTCGCTGAGCCACCTGGTCGCCCCAAGAGTCCACTTCTAAATTGTCACTTGGGTCTAGTTTGTTTATGGTACAACAATAGTATGTTACTATGGGGGCTGCTAGGTGGCACAGTGAATAGAGTGATATAGAGTCAGGAAGACTCGTCTTCCTGAGTTCAAATCCAGCCTCAGACATTTGATAGCTGTGTGACCCTGGGCAAGTCACTTAAACCTGTTTGCCTCAGTTTCCTTATCTGTAAAATGAACTGGAGAAGGCTATGGCAAACTACTCCAGTATCTTTGCCAAGAAAACACCATATGGGGTCATGAAGAGTCAGACATGATTGAAAATGACTGAAAACACACACACATACTACCCATGTGGTTTTATTTTAAGGATCCTTTTCCACCTAAAGTACCTCCCATATCAGAATCCAAATGCCAGAAAGGAGGATAGCATATTAATTTACTAATTATTAATGTTTATATATGCCTTAATCTCTCCCCATTCTAATCCAACTATCAGCCACAGCTACCAAAGCAGGTCTGAACACGTCACTTTCCTTTCTCAATAATTCCAGTAGTTCCCTATCATCGGAAGGATCAAATACAAACTCCTCTCTTGGGCAGTCAAAGCCTTTCACAACCTGTCCTGCATCTGCCTTTCTGGGCCTAGTACACATGACCGTTGTTCATACATTCTGTGTCATCTTGTCCTTGTTATTGTTCTTCAAACACAAAATGCTACCTTCCATCTCCATGCTCACACCTAGAATGCATGTCTGCCTTACCTCTGCCCCGTAGAATCCCGTTTCCTTTCAGATTCAGCTCAAAAGCCACCTTCTACATAGGCCTTTCCTGATCCTTCAAGCTGTCACACACACACACATATACACATATATACTTAAATGTATATATATATATATATATATATACACACACACACACACACACATAACATATAAGACTTTTATATTTCAATTTTTCTCTCTCCTGGCTCACATCTTCTGCCTAAAAATATGCCCACATCACCCACAGCCTGAAAAAAAACACTCAGTCCTTTTCTTCCCATTGTGGTCCTATCTCTTCTGCCTTTTCAGGCTAAATTCCTCCACAAAGGACAGTTATAATACAGGTGCCTCTTCTTAACATCTCCCAATCCAACTTTTGATATCATTCTACCAAAACTGCTCCCTCCAAACTTAGCAGTGACCTCTTAGTTGCTAAATCCAATAGCCTTCTCTCAATCCTTATTCTCCTTGACATTTCTGAAGTCTTTGACCCTGTAGATCACATCTCCTCAATGCTCTCTTCTCCGTAGGGGACACTGCTCTCTCTTGGTCCTTTTCTTACCCATATCATCACTTTTTCTCTCTCTCCTTTTCTGGATCCTCTATCTCACTCCCTCTAACCATAGGTGGCCCTCAGGGCTCTGTTCTGGGTACTCTTCTATTCTCCCTCTATGCTGCTTCACTTGGTGATCTCATAAGCGCCTATGTATTTAATTACTACTTCCATGCTAATGATTCTTGAAGTTACGTATCTTTCTCCAACTGCTCCGATGACCTCCCATTATGCATTGTCAACTTCCTTTCAGATATCTCAAACTAGATTCCAGTTGACATCTTAAGCTCAATGAGTTAAAAATGGAATTTATTATATTGGACCCTAAAACGTCTATCTCTCCTACCTTCCCTATTAATTGTAGAGGGCAACGTCTCATGTCCCTCAAGCTTGCAACTCCTCACTATCTTTCATGCCCTGGCCCCTATATTTAATCTGTTGCCAAGGCCTGTCAATTTCACCTTTGCATCATCTCTCTTATGCTCCCCCTTATCTTCTCTGACACTGCTATCACTCTAGTGTGGTCCTCATTACCTCTCACCTCAATTACTGTAATAACCTGCTGGTGGGGCTGCCTGGCTGTAGTCTCTCCCCACTCCAATCCATCCTTCATTCAGACACCAAAATGATTTTCCAAAATGCACAGGTCTGATCATGTTCCCTCCCCCTGCCCCACTCAGTAAACTCTGGTGGCTGCCTCTCACTTTCAGGATCAAATACAAAATACTGCATTTGACATTTAAAGTCCTTCATAACCTATCCCCTTCCTACCTTTCCAGTCTTCTTATATTTTACTTTCCACTATATATTACTCCTTCATCCACTGACACTGACCTCCCAACCGTTTCAGGAACAAGACACTCCATTTCTCAGCTCCTGCCATTTTCTTTGACTGTCCCCTATGTTTGGCATGCTATCCCTCCTCAACTCTTTCATGGTTCCACAGCTTGTTTTAAGCCTCAATTGAAATCACATCTTTTACAGGAAGCTTTCCCTGAATCATCTTAATTCTAGTGCCTTCCTTCTTTTAATTATTTCCTATTTAAAATGTAAGCTTCTAGAGGGAAGGGACTGCCTTTTCCTTCTTTATGTATCCCCAGCACTTAGCACAGTGTATGGCACGTAGTAAGTGTTTAATGCTTATTGATTGACTGATTGGTTGGTTGGAAACAATTAAAAACAGTTGATTAGTTAGAGAAGAACAGGTTAGTGTTCAAGGATCAATTGCTACTAAGAATTACTATTTTATATACTATTAGTATTTTAGTAGTATTTGATATTTTAAGAAATACTAAGAAGAAACCAGAGTCAATAGATAGGGCTATGAATGTAGCTTGGGCCAGGGCATAGGTAAGAGAATTGTGATACTGTTTCCTAACAGTTGTGTTTGGTAGCCTTCCCCAAAGGGAAGAATAACCAACTTCCACAGCTGTTAAGTGTGCCACACCTCCAAATACTTTGGGGGTATTTCTACAACCTTACTTTCCACTATATATATTCTTTCATCCACTGACACTGACCTCCCAACCGTTCCAGGAACAAGACACTCCAAGGCACTCACTGACTGCCTGAGAAACTGAACCCCACAAAAGAAATATAGAATTTTGTTCAAGGAAGAGAAAGATTTAATGGTATTTATCAGAACACATAGACTATAGGGGAAAGATCACCTAAGTAACAAACATACATATCTAATGAGTTGAACTATCAAGTACATGAACTTTTAGGGGGGCTATTACCTGAGTAATGGACTTGCCAATCTGTCAAAAATATCTCCTATGTAATGAAATTAGAATCCTTAGCAATAATCCTAAAGATATAAAGCACATACCTCTCTCTGTAAAGAGGATTACTGTGGATTACTACAGCTACCTGCCTTAGGCCCAGTGGAGCCTGCCAGAATATTGGGCTATGAAGAAGAGAGGAAGAAAAAGAAATAGGAAAAGAAAAATTAAGCTTACTTAACTCCAGAAGCAAGACAGAACTCAGACTCAAGTTGTACTATTCCCTCATAACCACTCCCCGCAAAGGGAAGAGAGTAAATGTGCTTATAAGGAGCTATTGTCCTCTCCCTCTTCTATTCCCCCTCCTCTCAGAAAAAAAGAGAGGTAGAAACACACATACAAGAAAAGAGTGAATGAAAAAAAAAAGAGATAAACATGCATACAGACACACAGTCACACATATATACACACACAGAAACAGTAATAGACAGAAAGCAAGGTCAAGAGCAAATATTCCAGAAGAGCTGACTGAAATCATGCCTACTACTTCTGGTCCAATTGGGTCATGTAAGGCTGTTTTTTAGCCCCAGCCTTGTAGCTCAGACAATGGTTATCTACCTTGGAGATTTTGCCATTGAAGTCAGTTTGGAATAAGGGAATTCTGATTTTATTAAATGATGAGAAAGCTATCTCTCATCATCATCATCATTGTCAACACTATCATTATTATTATTTTGTTTGTGCTGATTTCAGGTGTGTGGGAATTTCCTGATGGAAACTCTATCCTCTGATGAAGATCAGAAACTTCTTTAGAGGGTTAGAGACTTGTTCAGGACAGAAAAGTCAAGTTCTATGACCAAGTCACTATGAATTTGATGCGAGATTGGATCCTA
Source organism: Petaurus breviceps papuanus (assembly GCF_028583685.1). Taxonomy (NCBI): domain Eukaryota; kingdom Metazoa; phylum Chordata; class Mammalia; order Diprotodontia; family Petauridae; genus Petaurus; species Petaurus breviceps. The sequence goes on from NW_027187246.1 coordinate 663,708, forward strand.
GGTCTTCCTGACTCCAAGGCTATGTTGTATTATAGCACACTGCCTCTCATATGCAGAAAAAGTAGCACTTGAATGTTCCAAATCTGGAACAAGAGTAGCTTTTTTATGTGTACAAGGAAATCTGGGCAAAATGTATGGAGATATTCAATCTTTGATTCTTGCTCACCTAAACTACCCTAAAGTTTCAGATATAAATATTTCAAAAACGTTTCCTCAGACACCTACAGCAAAAAATGAGATATGGATTGAGGCTTTACTTTTAAATTTCATAGTCCAAATTCTTGAAGGTTATAATGATTTTATAACTCAAGTTAAAGAATTCTGGCCATCTAGTGGCTTGTAAAGGAGACTCAAATTGACTGAAGCCTTGTTAGGTATATGGGATCAGTACAGAGCATAGAATGTCACACATCTAAAACAAGAAGGGGCATGGTGCTTGAAGTGGGCACAGTGATGGCCACAAGACTGCAGCAGCCTGAGACAGAGGGAAAAGCCAGAAATGCAAGAACTATAAAAACAGCAGCCCAAGGCTATTTAATAAAGGAATAAATAGGCACTGAGTATAATGTCTAGGATTTTCAAATATGCCCTTTTGAAATGGAGACACAGGTTCAGTTCAGTCATGTTTATAGAATGTAACCAGGGTTGTATTTGGATTATGTCATCACAGAATTGTCCTTGCAGGAGAATGGCCCCACCCAGCTCTAACTTGGGTGCTGATCATAACCACAGTAGAAGTGTGAAGATGAAGACTCAGGCATACCACAGTGATCCCTCCTGGGGTCTCAGGAGTCAGTGACTCAGTGTGATTGTGTCCTACACAAAAGTGTCCATGTAAGGGAAAGACTCCTGGGACACTGACACAGCGCTGCTATGCTTTCTGCCACTCCCAAAGCTGAACAGGGGGAGCTTCACTCTCCATTGAAAAGCCAATTCTTCCCAAAGGCAACAGGGTTTTGGCCAGTCTTATATCCATCAGCCAGAATCCCAGATAAACACTATCTCCGTCCTGTACCAGGAGTTGGTTTCTGTGGAGTAGTTCATTTTCTAAGAATGATGGATCAGTGAAGTGGTTCTGAAATCTCTTTGCCATAGCTTCCAGCAGCAGCTAGTAGGTACTTGGGGGCAGCTAGGTGACCCAATGGATAGAATACTGGGCTTAGAGTCAGGAAGACTCATCATCCTGAGTGCAAGTGTGGCCTCAGACACTTGCTAGCTGTGTGACCCTGGTCAAGTCACTTAATCTTGTTTGTCTCAGTTTTCTCATCTGTTAAATGAGTTGGAGAAGGAAATGACAAATGATTCCAGCATCTTTGACAAGAAAACCCCAACTAGGGTCACAAAGAGTTGGGCATCACTGAATCAACTGAACAATAACAACAAAAACGAAGATACTTAATCAACATTTGAATACATGAACTTTATATATTGAGCCTTGGTAATCATCACTTGAAAGAAGTCATTTTCCCTGTGAAGTCTGAATAGCATTTAATCCTTGTGCAAAATTGGCTTGAATGTAAGAAGGAGCTGATGAAGTTAGTTCCATGGTTGGAAATGGGCACCTGGGAAATATTGATAAGTGGAAGTAGGTGTGGATAATGACATTGACATGATAATTTGTAAGGTGGAGCAGTGAAAAGAACACTGAGCTGAGACATCAGGAGACTGGTTCTAGTTTCAGCCCTGCCATTAACCTGCTGTGTGATCTTGAGCAAGTTACCTTACCAATCTGGACTTCAATTTCTACCTCTGTAGCATGTGGGAATTGGGTGGGGGTTGACTACATAATCTCTAAACTCCCTTCCAACTCTAAAATCCCCAGTAACAGCACCAACATTTGCACACAACATTTACAAAATTACTGGGTAATGGTAAGATTGGGAGGTTCTCTGTTACTCTCCATTCCTCTCTCCATCACTTAGTCCTTTAAATGTACCCTGGGAACTGGAAGCACCTGACATGAGCTGTGGGCTTTGGGAAATACTTAGGTCTGGTTCCTCTTGGCCAAAGGGAAGCAGTAAATCCGAAGTGATTACTTTGCAGCTCTTTCAGATTTATTATTTGGATATATCCTCTTCTCCTGACTGCTGATCCCTGGGCTGAAATTACCCATGGAGTCTTATTGCAGAGCTATATCTCTTTCAGATCCTGTTTAGGAAATGGCAATGGAATCTTTAGTTTTCTCAAAATCTCTCTCTGTCTCTGTCTTTGTCTCTGTCTCTGTCTCTCTGTCTCTGTCTCTGTCTCTCTCTCTCTGTCTCTCTCTCTGTCTCTCTCTCTCTCTCTCTCTCTGTCTCTCTCTCTCTCTCTCTCTCTCTGTCTCTCTCTCTCTCT
>NW_027187246.1:666141-676319 GCF_028583685.1 Petaurus breviceps papuanus
CCCCCCATCTCTCCTTTTCTCTCTCTCCTGTCTCTCTGTCTCTCTCTCTCTGTCTCTCTGTCTCTCTCTCTCTGTCTGTCTCTGTCTCTTTCTCTCTCCTCTCTCCCCCCATCTCTCCTTTTCTCTCTCTCCTGTCTCTCTATCTTTTTTATTTTGAAGTTAACCTCAAATGGTGCATTTTTGGCTCTAGCTAAAAAGAACCTTAAAAAGCACAGGGGATTTTAAAATAACACAGTCAGAAGAAAATAGCTCACCCATGCAGGGCTTTTAGGTCAGGTGTGGCAATGTCTTTTCTGTACCTGTCATTGGCTGTGGCTCCTGACTGTTCTTGAGCGCTCCATAGATTCTGGGAGTCTGTAATTGCAGGGTCAGCTGATGGTATAGCTGGGTTTTGTTTGGAGAGAATTACGAATGATCTGCCTTCTTGCCTTTTCCATGACTTGGTACCATTGTATTTCTTGGCATGCTTAGAAAGTAATGCACAAAGGACCTCAAGCTCATTGTCACCCAGGCCTTTTACGACTCCCTAGAATTTCAGGCAGGCTTGATTCTTTCCCCTTGTGGAGTATCTTTATTGGAGGTAATAGAAAACAGACCATTTCTTTTGTATTGGGGGAAATTCCCTTTCTATTCTTTAAAAAAAGCACAGGGCTTGTCATTTTTAAGGCTATACTAAGACAATTTAACTCTTTATTATTTAGTTCACAGAATTCCAAAAATAGTTCACATTTTAATTGGCATTTCAGAATTCACAAACTTCTTTTCTTGAAACAACCTTGTCAAATAAAAGAGCACAAATACTTCATAACTCACAAGATGTGAGAGCCGGAAAGGATCCTAGAGATCATTTAGTACAATTCCCGCATTTTATAAACTAGTAAACTGAATCTCATAGCGATTAAGTGATTATGTAGGCATTGGCTAGTAGAGTGCCTATAAAATTGAACTCTTATGAATGAACATGCACAATTTTGAGAGGGAAAAAAAGGGAGAAGTATTTAATGTGGGCCATGAGGCATATGAACTATTAGGGGAAATTCCTAGCTTAGTATAGCAGATCTATAAAAATTATACATAGCATATATCTTAGTTTCCTTATTTATAAAATGGAGATAATAATAGCAACTATCTCTCATGGTGGTTGTGATAATTAACTGAGATAATCTTTGTAAAGCACTTTGGAAACCTCAAAGTGCCATATAAATGTTAAGTATTACTATTATTAATAATAATTTGGGTGGCTGAATGATGCTATTGATGTTAGACTTGGGAGAACTTGGGGTCAGGTTCCAACTCTGCAACGTACAGGCTGGGTGGCCCTTGGAAAATCCTTCAGTCTGTCAGTGTTCTGGCCAAATGTCTAAAACTATAAAAGAAGAAAGTGTTGACCCATCATTACATTCATTAGTTTGACCACCATGTACAAAGTACTATGTGAGACATTGGGGGAGACACAAAATAGAATAAGATAGTATTCTGCCCTCAAGTAGCTTAGAATCTAGAAGGCATGTACATGTCCATTTATTCAGTTAATTCAATATATAGTTATTAATTGTTTATTATGTATGGCACTGTTCTAAGTCTTAGGGAATAATAATGTAAAACAATCCTTTTCCTCAAAGATTTTTCATTCTATTGGGGAAATATAAGACTTACACATAAAAATAAATTCAAAATAATTTGAAGAACTAAAATCAAAAACTTTCTAGAGGAGGAAGCATTTTAATTGCAACTCAAAGGAAAGCAAGAATTGTAAAAAACAAAAGTGAATTCAAGGCACCGATCATCTTTTAAAAAATTAAAAAAAATGTTGTCTTTGTTTTTTTTTTTTTTTACTTTCGGGTTACAAGATTCAGTTCCACAATCCCTTGAGTTTCAAATTTTCTCTCCCTCTCCTCCCCTTCCCTCAATGCCCCCTCCTCCCCCACCATGGGGGCATGCAATCAAGTATAGTATCTGCAAATACTCCCACATTAGACCTTGGTCAGGTTATAAAAAAGAATTATAATGGATGGCTTTGAATTCCAGATTCTTTCCCTTCCTCCCTCGTCACCCACCCTTACTGGGAAGATAAGCAATTCAACATAGGTTGTATATGTGTAGCTATGCAAAACATTTCCATAGTGGATAAAAGACTGACTATATTTCTCTTCATCCTATTCCCCCCCCCACTTGTTCTATTCTCTACTTTGACCCTGTCCCTTTTCAAAAGTGTGTGCTTCTAACTACCCTCCCACAAAACCTGCCCTCCCCTCCATCATCCCCCCTCTCATTCCCTTCCCCCCTACTATCCTGTAGGGTAAGATACCCAATTTAGTGTGTAAGTCATTCCCTTCCTAAGCCAAATTCAGTGAGAGTAAGGTTCACCCATTCCCTTTTGCCTTCCTATTCTTCCCATCCATTGTAACATTTTCCCCTTGCCTCTTCTATGTGAGATAATTTACCCCATTCTGTTTCTCCCCATCTCCTCTTATTGTATTCCTCTCTCACCTCTCAATTTCACCTTTTAAGTATCATCCTTTCCTATTTAATTGATCCTGTGCCCTCTCTCTATGTATACCTGTACACATATATACACATTCACATATGTATTCATACACCCATATACCCTTCTATATAGACATAAATATGTATACACACATCTATCTACTGTGTTTCCCCGATAATAAGACCTATCCTGAAAATAAGCCCTCCCCTTACTGTGTAAGATTCCTCTAAAATAAGCCCTCCCCCAAAAATAAGCCCTATTGAGATTGCTACTGTAGTGAAGGTGATCCCCTGCACTACATGCTACATTACGGTACCCTCTGTATGCACCATCCCCCCCCCGGGTGAAACGCATGCTGCGCTCCAAGCTGCATCCAATCAGAGCTGCAGCAGTGAGCGCGTCATCCTGTTCTTCCCCAGTGATTTGCTTGCTGGCGCCATTGAGAGCAGTGCCACGGAGGAGAGCTGAGGCAGGACAACATAAGCCCTCCCCTGAAAATAAGCCCTTTGGTGTTTTTCTTTCAAAAAAAAATAATAAGACAGTGTCTTATTATTGGGGAAACATGGTATCTATCTATCTATCTATCTATCTATCTATCTATCTATCTATCTATCTATCTACACATTTATCTTCCCTTCTCCTATCCTCATACTGAGAAAAGTTTCATAAGATATAATTATTGTTTTTCCATGGAATGTAAATAGTTCAACTTTGATAAGTTCCTTATGATTTCTTTTCACTGTTTACATTCGCATGCTTCTCTTGCTTCTTGTATCTGAATGTAAAATTTTCTATTGAACTCTGGTTATTTTCCCCTGACACATTATACTCAGTTTGGCTGGGTAGGTGATTCTTGGTTTTAAACCCAGCTCCTTTGACCTCCAGAATATCATTTTCCAAGCCCTTCTATCCCTCAGTGTAGAAGCTGCCAGATCTTGGGTTATCCTGATTGTGTTTCCACAATATTCAAATTGTTTCTTCCTGGCTGCTTGTAGTATTCTCTCCTTAATCTTGGAATTCTGGAACCTGGCTATAATTTTCCTAGGAGTTTTCTTTTTGTCACCTTTTTCAAGAAGTGATCAGTGAATTCTTTCAACCTCTATTTTGTCCTCTGGTTCTAAAACATCAGGACAATTTTCCTTGAGAATTTCTTGAAGGATGATTTCTAGGTTCCTTTTTGATCATGACATTCAGTAGTCCAATAATTTTTAAATTATCTCTCCTGTATCTTTTTTCCAGGTCAGTGGTTTTTCCAATGAAATATTTCACATTGCCTTCAATTTTTTCATTTGTTTGGGTCTGTTTAATAGTATCTTGATTTCTCATAAAGTCATTAGCTTCCATTTGCTCCAATCTAATTCTGAAGGAATGATTCTCTTCAGTGAGCTTTTGAGATTCTTTTTCCATCTGGCAAATTTGGCTTTTTAAGGCATTCTTCTCCTCATTGCCTTTTTGAGCCTCTTTTGCCATTTGAGTTGGTCTATTTTTTTAAGATATTATTTTCTTCAGTCAGGTTGTTGATTCTCTTTTCATGATTTTCTTACATCATTCTCATTTCTCTTCCCAATTTTTCCTCCACTTCTCTTATTTGGTTTTCAAAATCCTTCTTAAGGTCCTCTATGGCCTGTAACCAGTTCATATTTTTCTTGGAAGATTTTGGTGCAGGGGTTCTGACTTTGTTGTCTTCCTGCCATTCCATGCTTTGATCCTTTTTGTCCCCAAAAAAGGAATCCAAAGTTGGATAGCTGTGCTTGCTTTGCTTTCTTTGCTTGCTTATGTTGCCACTCAATTACTTGACTTTTGAGCTTTTTGCCACTGTAGAACTCTGCTTCCAGAGAAGAGAGCTTTGTCCCAAATTGCTGTTTTTTTTTTGCAGGTGCCAGAGTTATTAGTTGGGTGCCCTCTCTGAAGCCTCCACAGGCTCTGGCACCTGGTCACACACCCCAGGACCTCCACCCTAGACAGCAATCCAGATCCAAGCAGGTTAAATCAAGAGTGGTTACCCCTCTGAATGGTCGCTTGGTCCCCCTACAATCTGCAGGCTGGGAGCTCTGAAGCAGCCATGCAGCAGCAACTGCAGGGCTGCTACACTTTGACCACTTCTAGCTCTGGGGGCAGGAGCTGGACCACACTCTCTGTCCCCCTGTTTCCAAAGTCCATGCTGACTTTTTACTTTGCCTTTGGTATTTATGGGTTCATAATTCTGGGAACCACCACAACTGCTGTTGATCCACTCTCCAGAAGTCCCTCCAGCTGAGGCTGGTTAGGTATGCCCTGGGGCTAAAACCACAGGCTCATGAGAAGCTGGGCTCTGCTCCCAGTGCACTTCAATGGACCTTTCCTGCTGGCCTGCTGGGCTGCCTTCAGTGGGAGATTTGTTTCTCTCTGTCACTTTGTGGGTTCTATAGCTCTAAAATTTGTTTAGAGTCATATTTTAAAGGTATTTGAGGTGGTTATGTGGTGATCTCAGGGAGTTTTCCTGCTTCTACACTGCCATCTTGTCTTTTGTCCCCCACAGATCATCTTATAAAGCCTGGGTTGGAAACAAAGACTTTCCCTGCATTGGAAGAGAGTAAGTTAAAAAGAAATCAGGACTGGAGGTTCAGGTCCCCCCCTCAACTAGAGTTTTGGGAAGACAAAAAGAAGAGGGAGAGTGAGGTCTTATATCTCATCTCTGCTCCATGGAGCAGGAACATGATTACTAGTGGCAGCAATAAATTCAGTTCCCTTCCTCCAAACAAGAGTATGAGTGGTGAAAACTAAGGGGATGAATGGGAGGTATGACTTGATTTTTAATGGGGGTTCTTACCCTTGTGGCTGGAGTATTGAAAGAAAAATAGACCCTAGGCCTAAGTGGTCCTTACTCTGGCCCCCTGCTTTACTTCAGAGATGGGTGATGGGCACCTATTCCTAATTATGCCCTTTTAAACATTATGCCTCATTGATCTCATCATATTTCTTACAAATGGTTATGATTGACCCTGTCTTTGCAATTCCTTGTATTTCATTGTTTGGGCCCTACAGGTGTGGGGCAGCTCTGGTAATTACAGGAGAGACTGGCCCTTCCTAAGATAGGACTGGGATTCCAACTCCTCAGCCCCAAAGTTGCAGAGTTAGTTCCCTAAGTAGGGGGATATTCATGAGTCATTCATATGGTTTATCACTACACTTCCAAGGGCAGACTTACTATAAACATGGATCCTTTTCCTATCTGCCTCCTCAGATACAAGGTTACTTTAGTGACCCTGAGAGTTACATGAGCATTACTATTTGCATTACTGTTGTGGAATAGTTTGTGAAAAGTCATGGAGTCAGGCAATGGAATTTGGAATGTAAGGACTAATAGGTAGATGGATTTTGGCTGAAACTGTAATGAGGGAAGGGTTATATTATGAAATCAATTTGGAGAAATAGTTTGGAACCAGACTGTGAAGGTCTTTAAATGCCAACCTGAGGAATTCTTATTCCTTCCCAAATATAATTGGGAGTCACCTGAAATTCTTGAACAGAGGAATGACTTGTTCAGACCTGTGCTTTATCTGAATTATTTAGGAGACCAGAAACTGAGAGATCAATTACTATAGTACTGAGAATCCATTACTATAGTTTTCTGTGATAGGTGATTAGGGCCTCAACTAGAATGGTGATGATGTCAGTGGAAAGAAGGAGATGGCTATAATAGGTACTGTGGAGGCAAAGTTGAACAAATTTGGCCACTAAATAGATACAAGAAAGGAAAGAGTAAAGAATGTCTCTGAAGAGGCAAACTAGGATGACTGAATGTATGGTAGTACTCTAATGAGAAATAGTAATGTTTGCAAAAAGCAAAGCCTCTTAACCTGAGGTCCTTAGAACCTAAGGTCTCAAAAAATGAACTTATTTAAATAATTTTATAATGTTTTGATAGCTAAATTTTAAGATAATTGGTTTCTTCTGTAATCCTACGTATTTTATTTTATGCATTTAAAACATTATTCTAGGGAGTCTATAGTATTCGCCAGAGGTGTGTGACATACTAAAAAATTAAGAACCCCTGGGATAAGTGGAGGTTCTGAGGAGAAGAGAATGAGATCCATTCAGGACATATTGAGTTTGAAATGACTATCAGACATACAAGATTGGATCTCAGGAGAGAAATGAGGGTTAGATGTGTAGATTTGGGAGTCATCTGTATAGTCATAATAATTAAACCTATGGGAGCTGATGAAATAACCTACAGTAAGGATATATAAAGAAAAGAGGGTCCAGGGCAAAGCCTTGGGGACATTCACAGTGATTGAATTAGATATAGATGGTGATCTAGAAAAGGAAATTTGAGATAGAGTAGTCAGAAAGATCAGAGGAAAACAAGGAGAGAGCAGTGTCGTAATAGGCCAAGAGAGTACATCACTGTCCAAAGAGAGTTCAATAAGAATGAAAGCTTCAAAAAAATGATCAGATATAGCAGTTGAGATATAGTTGATAACCTTGGAGAAAGTAATTTCAGTCAAGTGTTTGGGTTAGGAGCCAGATTGTAAAGGACCAAGAAGTGAGTGGGAGGTGAGGAAGGAGAAGCAACAAGGGTATATGTATTTTTCTAGGAATCTGGCAGGGAGAGAGAGAGAGAGAGAGAGAGAGAGAGAGAGAGAGAGAGAGAGAGACAGAGAGAGAGACAGAGAGAGAGACAGAGACAGAGAGAGAGACAGAGAGAGAGAGACAGAGAGACAGAGAGACAGAGAGAGAGAGAGAAGATATAGCTTGAAGGTAAAATTAAAATTCATTAAGGATGGGCAAATCCTTGCCATGTATAAGAAATCTAAGGTGAAAGAAAAGAGCAGCCCAAGAGAAGATGGGAGGTGATGGGATCAAGGGCATAAGCAGAAGAATTGGACTTGGCATGCAGAAAAACATCTCTTTGTCAGAGACTAGAGCAAAGCAAAGAGAATAGGAGATAACATAGTAGGGTGTTGAGATTTAGAAGAGAAGAAGGTTCATGATGGATGATCTTCATTTTCTCAGTAAAGAAGAAGGCAATGTTCTCCAATGAGACGGAGGAATATATTGTAAAACCCAGTAAAGAATGATACTGGAAGAAAAGAAAGAAGTGATTTGACAGTTACCTTTGGATTTAGGATGTTTTTTGTATTTACATTTGAGTATAAATGTGTCTGATTTTCATTTCAAGCACAATAATGCAAGGTAAATACCTGATTTTGAAGAGCTCAGAAACCATTCGTTTGCCTTTTTCACCCTCTGTACTTCCCATTCTTTCTCAGACTGATGCAAAACACTAGCTTGACATCAAACTCACTAGAACAGAGCTTAATTGTCTCAAACAATCCATGGAGCAGAGGAGGGGGCTAAATGTTTGAATCTAAAAGGTATTTGATGTTGGATGCAGGCTGTTTCTATGTATGTAGGGTATAGGATCCTACAACACCTCTTGTCAAGGCTTTGAGGTGCTACTACTTCTGTACGCCACTTCTATAGCTACCATTTGACAAAGCTCCACTATTGCTGCTGCTCTCCTTCTTCACTGCTGTCATCGGCTGATAAGCACATACCCATGATGGTTGTCACAAAATGAACTTATATCAAAATTACGTGTAGATCGCAGTCATATTAATTCTTTAGACAGCTATGTCATACTTTCTTGGCTTGAATTGAGCTTTCAGTCTACCAAAGTGCCCAAGCCTTTTTCAGACAAACTGCTATCTAATATTGCTGTTATCATCCTATACTTGTAAAATTGATATTTTAAATGCAAGTGTAAAATTTTACCTTTGTCTCTACTAAATTTGATGCTATTCGTTTTGGCTTAACTTTCTATAGCATGTGAAAATACTGTTAGATCCTCACCTTGTCATTTTATTTGCTACCTGTTATTCCCAGCTTTGTGCCATCTGAGCATTTGATAAAAATACTATTTTGATGAAGTAAGACTTATGTGGGACAAGTAATAATTTTGATATAGTTCCATTTTGCAAATGAAATGGTAATACATATGTACTTCTGCTAATGTTAGGTTTATTCAAAATGTCTAATCTCAACCATGGGTTAAGCTGGTTTCCCTTCCAATAGCTAGTTCTCTAAGGTGAATACTGTATTATGTATAACACACATATGTTAAATTGTTCTCTTTTGTTATGTTTTTAATTTAAGAACGAATATCTTTACAAGGAAATAGACAGCAGTTGTAGCTCTTAAAGAGCACACTTCAATGACTTTTAAAGCTATTGTAGCAACTGTTGACATGGTGTCAGTCATTTCATGGATCATTCAAACCCCAAATGAAATAATATCAATAACAAAAAAGCACATATGAAAGTGTATTTGAAAATGTAAAAACAATGACAAACTTTATAAACTATTGCTGAGAAACACCTTAATGAATCCTCAGAAGTGATGACCTTCAAATGGGCCCAGGAGCTGCAGGGTTTGTTATTGGTTTCTCTATGGTGCAATGCAATTTTCTTGAAGTTGGAAGAATTGTAAGAAGTTAGTAAAACAGTGTAAATCACTGCTATGAAGGGGAAAAAACACTTCTCATGGGCAAGACATATAAATATTAGGTTACTAAAGATTGAAAAAAGATAACTTTTACTGACAAAAGTAATTTTTTTCTTTCAATATTATACCAAAATTATTGGCGGAGAAGTTTAGGTGAGGCTATAACATCTGGACATTTTTATCAGACCATAGAACATCTACCTAAAAAACATCTAGGTAACTTTTTACTTCTAGTAGACCTAGGAGTTTTTTCTTAATTGAAGGAATGAGGAATTCTAAAAATGTAAGATATTCTGAGAAACAGAAATTCAAAAATGTTGATGGAATTCTACAACATAACCTTGAACCATGCCACATGGCATGAAGGGTTAAGAAATTTACCCAGGATAAGCATAATTCAATTGCCCTGGGAATTTGTCTAATTTAACCCCTGTTGAAAACCTATGTGCTATAACCCAGGCTAGCCTTGGAAAAATGGACTGTTCATCAAAAGTATACTTAATATCTAATATTGTAAAGTTCCATGATAAAGAATTAAAGAATATGTGTCAAAATCTCACAAACTCAAGCTAAATGATGTAAGAAAGGTGAATGTACCAAAATGCAATATTGTGCATTAATATTTTAAAAAGATATAAAAAGTTCTAAGATTTATTGCATAAATCTATATATTTGATTATTTTACTTTGTTCCAGTTAATTGCATACCATTGTATCTCATCATCTGGGCCATGGGTATATGTCACTCTGTGGTAAATAATTGGGATACTTTGTGAGAGATCTCACTGAAAAGTATTAAAGAGGGGGCGGCCAGGTAGCACAGTGAGGAAGAGCACCGGCCCCAGAGTTGAGATGACCTAGGATCGAATCCAGGCTCAGACACTTAGCACGCACCCAGAAGCACCTGGCTGTGTAACCTTGAGCAAGTTACTTAACCCCAATTGCTCAGGGGTGGCCAGGTGGCTCAGCGAGTAAGAGCACCTGTCCCAGAGTTGAGATGACCTAGGATCGAATCCAGGCTCAGACACTTAGCACGCACCCAGAAGCACCTGGCTGTGTAACCTTGAGCAAGTTACTTAACCCCAATTGCTCAGGGGCGGCCAGGTGGTGCAGTGAGTAAGAGCACCTGTCCCAGAGTTGGGACGACCTGGGATCGAATCCGGGCTCTGATACTTAGCACCACACCCAGAAATAAGTGGTCT
>NW_027187246.1:676329-766763 GCF_028583685.1 Petaurus breviceps papuanus
CCGGGCTCTGATACTTAGCACCACACCCAGAAATAAGTGGTCTTGACGTTGAGTGATCTTGAGTAAGTTACTTAACCCCAATTGCTTAAAAAAAGTATTAAAGACCTTTTTGTCCAGACACTTAACCAGTCTCAAATCCATATAAGTGCACCATCATATAATCCACACTTCTCCATATTGTCCATAAGAATACCATGAAAAATTTTGTTAATTTCACTGCTGAACTGCAGGAAAATTACATTTGCTGCTTTTTCTTTTTTGACTGATTAAGTAAACCTTTGAAAAATGGAGATGTTAATCTTATATGATCTGTTCTTAATGAAGTCATGTTGGTTCTTTGTGGCCACTGTTTCCTTTTTTATGCATTCCCTAACCATCCCTTTATTGATAACTGCCTAGAATTTTTCCAAGAATCAAAGTCAAACTCATTGGTCTATAGTTTACAGACTATCCTTTTCTCATTTTGAAAATTGGGATAGTATTTGTCATTATGTGATCTATAATTGTCCAATTCCCCATGACCTTTCAAAGCCATTGATAGTGGCTTAATAATTGTATCTGGCAGTTGTTCTGGTACCCTGTGACATAGTTTATCTGGGCCTGGTGAATTAAATTCACTAAGGGCAGTGAGGTATCCTTTTACTATTTCTCGGCTTATTTGGTTTTCCATTTCCAATTAGCCAGTTTTGTTTCATCTTTTTTATTCAAAGGTCATTCTCCTTGGTAGAGAAAACAGAAGCAAACTAAATGTTGAACATTTCTACTTTCACTTCATTGTATGTCATAATTATCCCATCTACTTTGAGTAACCAACCAGCTTATCCCTTCTTCTATTCTACTCTTTTTTTTAAAAAGCAATTGGGGTTAAGTAACTTGCTCAAGGTTACACGGCCAGTTATTTCTGGGTGTGGTGCTAAGTTTCTGAGCCCAGATTTGATCCCCAGGTCATCCCGACACTGGAGCTGGTGTTCTTACTCGCTGAGCCACCTGGCCGCCCCCTTCTATTCTACTCTTTCCCCTTTTATAGCTTCCTTTCTTCCTTTTGTTTTTAGAATTTCTAGCCAGCATAAGCTTGCTCTGAGCTTTTTGCTCTTGATTCTATCCTTTTAGGATTGTCCCATGTACAGTGTAATCACCCTCCATTATCTGTTCTTGTTTTTGTATTCTGAATGTTTGCTTTTTAAAAAATTTGTTGGCTGATTATGCCATATATTCAAATAGGATTAATTATAATAATTGTAGTAACTGGCATTTTCACCATGCTTTAAGGTTTGAAAAGCACTTTACATGTATTGTTTTATTTGATCTTCACAATAACCCTGTGAGGCTATTATTATACCTATTATATTGATGAGGAAATAGAAACTGAGTAGTTGTCATTTAGCCAACATCCCAAGGTTAAAAAGTATCTGAGACAGGATTTGAACTCAGGTTTTCTTGAGTCCAGTTCTAGAATTCTATCCATTCCATCACCTGGCTTCTTTAGATGTCTTCTTTTCTTTCTTAGAATTATTTCTCTTTATTTCTTTAGAATTTCATTTTTAATCCTTTTATTTTGAATCCTCCTGAGGCTGATGTACTCTATATCATTTTAATCCATGAGATCATTTCTATTCTGCCTTAAGCCCTTTGAAATCTGGTCTTCTTAAATCTAAGGAATGTGTCAGGCTTTATGTGACTTTACTCTCTGTCATAAGTCCTGAGACGGAGCAATCACTTCCCCTAAACATTTCAACTCCAAGAACTATTTCTTCCTTGTTATTCAGAATCAAATTTGGAAGAAGAGTTCCTAGTGTCATTTCTTCCAACATTTGAGGACTGTGATAATCCTTGTTGTAAGTCAAGAACTTTTTAACTGCTTTGCTTTTGGGGAAAGAGGGAGGGAAGGAGGATGGTGAGAGAAAGAGAAAGAGACAGAAAGAGGTAAAGAGGGAGACAGAGTCAGAGACATAGGGAAACACAGAACGACAAAAAGATACAAAAGAAGAGAGACATATACATCAGATGTCTGGATAATTGAGGTCCCCTGTCACCACTATATCATAACTCTGTGTCAGTGGTAGATCTGTTGCTTAAACTAATTTGTTTTCATTTTACATCTAGGTAGACTGTATTACATTCAATGATAATATTACCTTGGTTTCTGCCTTTGTTGGTCTTTACCCAAATGTTTCCCAACATGTATCCTTTACTGGTTCATAGATTTCCTCACATGAGCTTATCTTCTTTCATTTTTTAATTTTTTGCTTTTTGGAGGAGGGAAGGCAGGGCAATTGGGGTTAAGTGACTTGCCCAAGGTCACATGGCTAGTAAGTGTTAAGTGTCTGAGACTGGATTTGAACTCAGGTCTTCCTGACTCCAGATCCAATGCTTTATTCACTGCACCACCTAGCTGCCCCAGCATATCTTCTTAATACTTAATGCTATTCCCCCTTTCCCTTTCTACATATCCTATTCCTTTTGCATAATATTCCAAATATTCCAATATTCCAAAGATACCTTATAGTCATATCCCCTAAACCAATCAATGTCAGTGATAAACTTTGAGGTCACATTTGCCTTTTTGTGTGGAACTCTCTAGTTTACCTTTTGTGTTTCCCAATGCAATTCATTTTTATATAGTCATCTAAGTCCATGGATTTTTCTTGCTTGGTATTTTTTTTTCTCTTGTGAATTTCTGGCCTTCTTTACCATTATTCTTTCTTCATTGTAGTTATTCTTTATGGCATCTATCTTGGTGGAGGTACATAGTCAGGTTTCTCCTCTTTTTTGTTTTGTTTTGTTCTTTTTTTTTAGTTTGAATCCCTTTTGTTTAGGTTTGTAAGATTCTGAGCAAATATATTTTCTTACCATCTGTGTTGGCCTCAACCAATTTTTGTCCAAGTCTGTAATCCCTATATTTCAAACTATAGTCTGAAAATACCAAACCTCCCTTCAGATAACATCTTCTTAAGTAGCTGTCACTTCCTACATCTATCTTTCTCTTCTTGAAACTCTTGAATTTATTCAGTGGCAATAATAAGAATACCACCTGTTCTCCCAAGGCCTTTGTTTTCCTTCCCCCATTTTCATTCTCCTTGACAATGTATTTTGAGCCCTTCTGGCAGTGTAATTTTATGCTCATGTGAATGATCCCAAGTAGATAGTAGTCATGAGATTATTAATCTTTGTATCCCCCCTCCCAGTCTGTAGCACAGTGAATCACACACAGTAGGAGCTTTGTTGTTACTGTTCAGTCAGTTCAGTTGGGTCCAACTCTTCATGACCCCATTTGGGGTTTTCTTGGCACAGATAATGAAGTGGTTTGCCATTTCCTTCTCCAGCTCATTTTTACAGATGAGGCACTGAGGCAAACAGGTTTTTTTTTTTTTTTAAAGCAATAGGGGTTAAGTAACTTGCTCAAGGTTACACGGCCAGTTATTTCTGGGTGTGGTGCTGAGTATCTGAGCCCAGATTTTGATCCAGGTCATCCCGACACTGGAGCCGGTGCTAGTACTCGCTGAGCCACTTGGCCGCCCCTAAGCAATTGGGGTTAAGTAACTTGCTCAAGATTACACGGCCAGGTGTTTCTGGGTGGGTGCTAAGTGTCTGAGCCCGGAATTCGATCTCCAGGTCTTCTCAAGACTGGAGCCGGTGCTCTTACTTGCTGTGCTACCTGGCCGCCCCCGCAAAGAGGTTTAAATGAATTGAAATCAACAATGTCATTGTGGTCAAGAAAAGAACTACAGTGTTGTGTAACATTAGTGTGGTCCTCCATTGATTGTCTTCTTTTTATTTCCACCAAACTTCTTATCAGAGAAATGAAAGCTGTTTTTGATGTATGAAAAAAATAAGTTTGTACAATTAGGAAGACTTTTTCCATTAGCGTAGATCAATAGAAAGAAAAGAAAATTTCAAATTTTGAAAGCTCTTTCTTAAAAGTCTCTTTGATTTTTGTTCTGTTTAGGTTTTGACTTTTCTAAGAGAAAACATGTGTTAATGTAGCTCTCCCTCTGAAATAAATAATAATAAAAATTCTTCATTTGGTGGTATTTCTTTGCCACCTAGAAGTAGGATCAATTTGGCAGCCATGCTGCTATGCTTGAGATCTAGTAATGTCTAAGAGTTAATCAAAAGTCTTCAATCAATACTTTTCTTTTCACTTTCCAACCCTGTGGTATAATACACAGGAAAGTAAGAAAGGAAAGCTATGTGCTAGTGTTCCACCAGCTTGAAACCTTCCTGATAGGATTGAAATTTCATTACACTTGAATTTCAACTACCATCCACAAATGACAGCACCCATCACCAACACTCATATTTCTTGTATTTCAAAAACAAATTGATTTCAAAAACATGGACTCTCAATATTGTTATACCTTTGAGTGCCTACTGTGGAAGGGACATTCTTACTGATTGTAGACTATTTTATTAGAGGTTTTCTTTAACCCTACCAAAAATCACCACAGAAGGAACAATGAACAAATCATTTTTGCTCTCTGGGCCAAAGATTTCACTCCTATAAATTAAGGGGGTTAGACCAGACGAAATCCATCAGAACAGTGCCTTCTGTATGTTAGGAACTTAATAAATGAATTAAAGCATGAATGAGGTTATATGATATTCTGTGACCAAACAGAACACTGTATTATCTACTAGTTTAAAGAAAAGTGAAAAACCACAGGAAAACTAATACTCGGAATTTAGTTTTATATAACTGAAAACAATAACAACAAAGGAGAGCAACAGAACAATATCAAACCACTACCGCCTTCCAGGGGATAACCTGAGCTCAAGATGTGCTAAGCCCAGTGTCCTGTACCTTCATCTGTTATCTTATATGGTGGTTAGCAATATTCCAAAGCATTACTCAAAGGCCATGAGAAATCCTGGGTGGCCTATAGGATCACTAACAGCTCTAAATTTATCATCCTTTGAGTTGCTATAGTAGTTAAAAATACACATTACTTGGTGCCCAAACTTTTGATGAAGATGAATCTCTCTGAATTTAGCAAGTTGGGTCCTTTGATGAGAGGTACACATCCTCATTGGTTCTTACTCAAAGAATTTTCCCCTTGGTAGGACTTAACCTGAGTTTTCAATTCTTTGACAGTTTTTAAAAATCCAGGGTCACCACCATGCCATGATGTAGGTATAAAACAAAGACTTAGAAGAGAAAATTATTTGAATGCACGTTGCTTAATGGCAACTCAAGTGGATCAAGACAGACATAGGCTTCTCAAGTAATGGGTGGGGGAGATTATGTCCATCATCTCTCCTTTGTACCACATATTTAGTGGGGTGGCCAAGGAGATGGGCTTCTTGTTGCTGCCAGTGAGGATTTTCCTTCACAATGCTACTGTTATGTAAGAATCAGTGTAGGCAGGAGAGGGACTGCCTGAGTAGATAGATCTTGACAGGACTAACTAGTACCCTGTAGAGTTTTCATGCATGAATGCTGGGGTTAATATCTGTCAGGCACTTGGGCTAAAGCTTCGGCACTTGTATATCAGCTGAGAGGAATCACCATTCCATAGAACAGTCTTCTAAATTAAACAAACTATAGCACATACCAAGGAGATAAGGTGACTGTAGTGGCTTGAGCCCATGTTCTTTCATTACTAAAAGGGAAAAAAGAACTATTTAGTCACAAGACAGAATGAGTAAGAGTTTCTTAAAATTATTATTTTTTTAATAGTGGAGTACAGTAGGAGTCACACTGGCTTTGGGGTCAAAATACCTGAGTTCATGTCCCATCTCTTCTAATTATTAGTTGTGTGAATTCATAAAAGTCATTGAAATTTTCTGACTTTCAATTTTCCCATCTATAAATTGGCAATAGTAATACTTAAGCTATTTACCTCATATTATGATTACTTTGTATAAAATAGTGTAAAATACATAGATATTGTAAATGGGGGTGTAGTGCATATAATGACTTCTAACACCCCTTCCAACTGTAAATTTATCTTCTGATCCAATAGATGACCAAAAGAGTCAAGTTTTGTCTCTAACATGGGTGGAGGGTAACAGGTGCAAAGTACCAGTGTTGTATAGGTATGCACAAAATATTAAAAGATTGAGGAAGACCTCCAATGATTTAGGAAGATTTTCTGTAATGAAACTTGTCCATAATATATGGACAAGAATTATGCCAGATGAGAAGTTATTGAAGGGTTGTGATCTTTGTTGAAGAAGCTGTTTCAAGGGGTGGGGGATTAAGATGAGGAGAGATACTGCCCTTACTAATGAAGATCATGAAATATCAAAGTAAAGAAATAACTACATCATAGGTGAGGATCCAGTGTGCTGACAAGGTATATAAAGTATCTAATAAGTTGCTGGAGGTATCTTGTACTGGATCCCAACAGTCAATTAAAAATTTTCAATGTGAGCATTTGCACCTTGGAAATGAGCAAATGCTACAAATCAGGGCTTGATTTATTTTTTTGTTGAGTTGTCTGGGCTTAAGAAAATGATAAAGAAAATGCTAATATTGCAGATTAAACTTAAAAGTATGTTATATATTCTTTTTCAGAGAGCTGATTATTAAACATTTACCAGAACACCCAGTCTGATAACTATAAGGAGTTAATTATCTTTAGTTTTTATTATCTTTACTTTTATTATTGTGATATTCCCTCTGGGGATACCTCTGCAACTCCCACTCACAGGTTTGTAGGTTGAGTCACTAGGGGTGTGATTGTTTCTCTTGTATGTTCTAAGGGTATCTTGAGAGTCTGCACTTCTAAAATTATAATTCATGAGCCCCCACTAGTGAGTTTCCCTTTATTAGTCATTGGATACCAATGGCTCAAAGCAAAGATACTTACTAAGGTTGCATAGTAAGAACAGTATCTACAAAATATTTTTCACTAATTCCATTCTCCAAATGTATAAGGTATTTTCTTACAAATCTACATCATCTGAGGAAAGAAAGCATACAAACTTAGAGTATGCTGGAAGTGAGGCAAACATCTAAATCACATGTTACCAAGGCAACTCACATCTCTGATTCTACAGGGTCCCAAAGTCTTTTTGTCCTGTGATACCACCATGCTAGTATTCTCCTTGGCTCAGTACTTCTGTTGAGTGAATTACTCCAAGGTCTCTTCCTCTGTACAGTTTAACTTTTGATTGCCAGGACTAGTTTACTCTTGACTCAATAGTCAGGTGCCTTTCCTGCTGCCAGAGTTCACATTCCTTGAAGCTGTTTCTTCCTAAAATGTTGTTTGTCTCTGTGGCTCTGTCTCAATGGAGTATGAATCTCTGTTCCCTTCTGGGTGTGGTGTTTACTGAGTCAAGGGATCGGATCAAATCCTCTGCCATATACCCTAGCTGATGGGGGTGGGGGAGGAGAAGAGAGCAATCCTCTCCTCCTTCTTTTCCTCTGGGAGGGATGTAGGAATGACTTCAGCAAAGGTGTTACTTAAGCTGAATATCCTAAATTCTTGAACAATTCTCCTGTCTCCAGGGTTTGAAAGGCCTATCCTTTTAAAAGCCTCCAGGGGCATGATAAATCTTCACCTAGAAAATGACCAGCTGTCCTTCTAGTTCAAGCAGAGAATTCTTTCACACTTCATAAAGTGATGACAGGGCTTAGACACCTCTTGTTAGCATTTTAATATATCATTAGTTTTGTTTTCTGCATCTTTCTTTCTGTGATTGCATCAACTGTATTTATATAAATGTGATTATATCAGTCTGTGACAAATAAATACCACTCCCTCACCTCATTAATAATAATATAGCTCTAACAGGGAATGGCCATGTGAAAAGTTACATAAATATAATTTAGCACTTTATGTGGCATGGTGTTAGACATTTTGATATATATTGAACACCAATGCTTTCATTTATCAACCTATGGTGCGAGGATTCTCAACTTGTTCATCAGAAGTGCTATTGGAGAGACTGTAAGAGTTACACAGAGAACTCCTATGCATATGCACATACCTTTCTAATCCTTAGTTTAGTTTCTTTAAGTGTTAATGTGGTTGAAGAAGCTGTTTCAAGCCATAGATTCTATTGTATTCATAGCTGTAGATTAGTAGTTAATATTTCTATTGATTCAATCAGTAAACATTTATTTAGCATCTACTGTGTGCCAGGCACTGTGCATTGTAGATACAAAGATGAAAGTGAAACAATCCTTATTTTTAACCTGATGACATTCTAATGGGGATAGATAACATGTGCCATAAAATACATACATATGTATGTATATATGTGTCTATCTATCTATCTATCTATCTATCTATCTATCTATCTATCTATCTATCTATCTATCTATCTTTCTATCAGTAGATAAAAAACATACACACACACAAAATGAGTAAAAGGCAGTTTGATGATGGATGAACCTAGTTGCCCAGGGGATCAAAAGAGGATTTATACAGAAGTTGTCACTTGAAGAGTTATGAAGGAAATCAGGATTCCAGGAGGGTGAGTCGGGGAGAAAGTACCTTCCAAGTATCAGGGATGGTCCAAGAGATTAGAAATGTGTGAGGAACAACAAGCAGCCCAGTGTGACTGGATTGTAGAGTTCACAGATGTAAATAATTTGTAAGAAGATTGAAAAAAGAAGCAGTGGTGCATCTCTGCAATAGGGAAGGGGTGGGGGGACACAAACATTTATATGGCACCTTTTAAGTGTCAAACACTGTGCTAAGTGCTTTACAAATATCTCATTTGATCTTCCCATCAACCCTGGGAGGTAAGTTCTATTATTATATCCATTTTATTATTGAGGAAACTGAGGCAGAGAAATGGTAAGTAACTTGCTCAGCATCACACAGCTAGTAAATGTCTAAGGCCAGATTGGAGTTTAGGTCTTCCTGACTTTAGGTCCAATGCTCCATCTCCTGACCCATGTAACTGCCCCTTAGTATATGTTGAAGTCTAAGGGTCACTCTTTGTACTTGGAGCAACCTTTCTGTAATTTGGTAGCTATAAGAATTCAGAGAAAATATTGAAAGAAATAAGAATTATTTATCACATAAATGAGCCAAAGACTTTCAATTCTGTCCTTGATGTGAGAACTCAGCATTCCATCAATAAATCAACAAATGCTTATCAAGTGTCTACTGTCTATCAGGCATTGTGCTAGGTGCTAAGAATACACAGATAAAAATGAAGCATTTCCTGTACTCAAAGACCTTTCAGTCTATTAGGAGGATATGTTCCAGCAAATAGAGTGTTGTAATGGATAGACTGTTAGGAATCAGGAAGTTCTTGGCTCAAATCCTGCCCCTACATTTAGTTCTTGGCTGTGTGGCCACAGGCATGTCAGTTAACTTCTCTGAGCCTCAGTTTTTTAATCTGCAAAATATTTAAAGTAATACTTGTAGTATATACTTCATAGGGCTATTGAAGATAATGTATGTTAACTGCTTTGCAAACCTTAAAGAGCTCTATAAATATCAAATATAATTGTTATAAGTCTTAAGGGATTTATCTGATGCTCAAAGAGGTCCTTTGTCCATGGACACACAGCTAGCAAGTGTCAGAGATGAGTTTTGAAGCCAAATTTTCTTGATTCTAAATTCAGTGTTCTATCCTGTGTACCACACTATTTCTCACTATAGTTAGTATTTTACTAACATTATGTTATAATTATAGAGAGACTGGAGAAGGAAATGGCAAACCACTCCAGTATCTTTGCCAAGAAAACCCCAAAAGGGGTCACAAAGAGTCAGATGTGACTGAAACCACAGAAATAGAGAGGCAAGATAGCATAATGGATAGAATAAAGATAACTTGGGTTCAAGTCCCATCTCTGATACATTGTATGATGAGCCACTTAACCATTTAGTACCCTCATGTAACCATCTAAAATTATAAATGACAGAGATGTTGTTGATCTGCTTTGGTAAAGGGAGTTTCCTTGAAAGGAGATACTTATACCCGTAACATCACAAGTCACTACCAATTGTAATACAAATAATATGTGGTATATTTTGTTGTCACTTAGCTGTTTCAGCCACGTCCAATTCCTTGTGGCCCATTAGAGTTTTCTTAGCAAAGGTATTAGAGTGGTTTGCCATTTCCTTCTCCGGATCATTTTACAGATGAAGAAATTGAGGCAAACAGGGTTAAGTGACTTGCCCAGGGTCACACTGCTAATAAGTTTCTGAGGTGAGATTTGGATTCAGTAAGATGAGTCTTCTTGATTCCAAGTCCAGTGCTCTATCCACTGTGCCACCTAGCTGTGGTATATCTCTATCTGGGTAATACTCTTTCTGTTTTAATGGAATTCTGTTCTTCAAGATACTTTCTCTGAAATGACAGACTCTTTCTTGAATGCCTTTATGAAGTTCCAGTCCAAGGCGGGGCCTGCCAGTGTCTTAATTTATTGTTTGCAGATGCCTAATGAGTGAACGAATGAATGAATGAATGAATGAATGAATGAATGAATGAAGCTTTTCTTAAGTACTCTCTGTGTTCCAGGCACTGTGCTAAGCATTGGTGGTAGAAATACAATCAAGAAAGATCGTTCCTGTCCTCAAGTTGATAACAGTTTTATAAGAGAAAACTACATATATAGTAGAGTGATAATAAGGAAGGAGTGTCAAAATGGTAGTATTGCTTTGATTGCTCTTTTTTGGGCTAAAATTGGAAGGGGTATGGTGAAGCATGGGGGTATAGCAGGGAGATGGTTCCAGGCAGTACTGTGGTGAGCCTGACTGTGGGCTAGATAAGGTGAAAACTTAGATCCTAGGGGCCCAGGTCTTATTTCTGGGCAAAGGAGTCTCAAGTATAGATGACTTGGAATGGAGATGGCCACAAATGGCTTGGTTGGTCAGGTGGGGCCTGATAAAATGAAAGTTCGCCAAATCAGAACCCAGGCCTAGGAGTTAGGAGTTCAGGTTTTAGTTTTAGGGGGAAGAGACTGGAATGCAGGTAGCACAGCATTTATTATTACTAACACAATTTTTTGGTTGTTTGAAAGGGAGTGAAATGTGTGTTATTTATTTATTTTTGGTAGCAAAGGGAGTTCACTTGAGTGTAAATTGAACCATGATGGGCAGAGTCCTGACTCCTTGCAAGTCATTATCAGCAGCGCCATCAGAACTGTCAACACACGCAAAGAAACGTGGTCTTTGGAGATGCTCCATTTCATTTAAAGCAAATTCCTTGAAGATTTTCCTAAATTGTTTCTTTCCCCAGAGTGGTTTGAATATGGTGATTCATTTAAATATTTTACCATGGGAGAAGTTACTGCCAAGTGGAAGATCACATTTTCAAAGGGATGTTGGGAACCAAACAGGGACATGTGTCTGCTGAAATTCCTGTTTGCATGCTATGAGATTCTGGAATTATTTTGCAGACTCTCCCCCCATAAGGAAATCACCAAGGCTGATGAAATGAATTGATGGAGGAAAGGATTGTATTATTCAGGGAGGAACTGCTTATTTTTAAAAAGTGCAGATAGCTCAAAGCCTCCAGTGGCCTTTTGGAAGGTAATATGAATACAATTTTTTATATTTTCTGAGGAATGATTTTAGACTTTCTGGTGTTTATTAAACAACAGAGCTTTAATTTATCAACCTATGGGATTTCTCTAGTTGTTCAACAGAGGAACTGTAGGAAAGATTGTAAGAATGTCTCATCGAGTTCCTATGGAGAGCCACACACTTTTCTAGTCAATCAATGGTCTTCCTTTCTGGAAATGTTAATACTGCTGTAAGGGACTATTCATGAATACTGCCTCATTAATATTTATATTTAACCTGTCATTTGGGCTCTTAACCCTAACAATATGGACCTGAGGTTTATCTTGGGGGTATTTCTCATAAATCCTTTCAGTTTATGCCTCCACTCAGGATTTCCCCTGGGAACATCATAATTAGGCTCATATGTTTCTCTAAAAGTGCCTTCAGCCACAATGAAAGCATTGGGGCTAACAAAACATTGAATATAGGAAGGTTTTATTTAATCTGAGATAAAACACAGTAGCCTCTAACCAAAATCTATACATAAATAGCCAAGGCGACTTTTCCTTCTAGAGGGTTCCATGTCCCTCTGGGACCTATATAGTTTCTCCAGTTTATAGTGCTACCCTGGTCTTATGTTTCTTCCTCACACCCTTATATAGGAAAGGATTCAGGGTTGCTAAGTAGTAAAATTTGACTATGAATAACTCAGTGACTAATGTCTTTTTGTTGAATTTCAAGGGAGACTCTTCGATTCTGATTAATCTATCTGTAATTTGATAGATATAACCTTGCATAAATACAGAAGGAAACATTGAAGATTAGAAAACAGTAACGATAGTATTGTTAATACCATATCCCCAATCAGTTTTATTGATTTTCAAAAGAAGTAAATAAAATAGGCTCTTTAACTTTAAAAGCATTTTCACATTAATTTGTATGTATGAATTTTTGTAATACTTTGTACTTCTATGTATTTATGATATTTTTAATATTCTAGTTATTTTTGGAAATATACAAATTGCATTGTCTTTATTAGATTGTAAAATTATTTATTTTTTAATCTCCTCAGAATCTAGGATCATAGGATTTGGAGCTGGAAGGAACTTTCGAAATAGAACCCTCTCATTTTACAGATGAGAAAACTCAGGCCCAGAGAATTTAAGAGACTTAGAAAAGGTCAGACAGGTAGTAAATAGCAGACTATGTATTCAAACTTCTGTCTTCTAACTCCAAACATGTTTTTTTTTTCCTATTATACCACACTGCCTCTCCCAGAACAGGATGCTGCATATTATTATTATTTCTTGGTCCAGACCAGTGATTTCATGAAGTCCCTGCTAAGGAAACTCCTCACTGGATCAGCAATCATTTTCATAGTTCTAGAGAGCTGCCTTGGGGTGGCTGGGTGGTAGGAGACACTGAGAGATTAAATTATTTGATCAGGGTCATAGAGCCAGGATGAATCAGAGCTGAGACTTGAGCCTAGGTCTTTGGGTCTCTATCCACTATTCTATTCTGTCTCATACACAGTGTTGCACATAGTAGGCACTTAATAAATGTTAAATTGAATTGCTGTCAAATATAGTAAGCAATCAATGAATAAATGAATCCTGTTGATTCTGCTTTTGTAATATTTCTTTTTTTTTTTTTTTAAGCAACTGGGGCTAAGTAACTTGCCCAAGGTTACACGGCCAGTTATTTTGTATTGGTGTTAAGTATCTGAGACTGGAACTGATCCTGGGTCTCCCAACTCCAGGGCCGGTGCTCTTACTCACTGTGCCACCTAGCTGCCCCACTTTTGTAATATTTCTTTCATTTGACCCTCTCCTTTCCATTCCCTGTACTATCCTCTTAATTCAGGCCTTTATCTCCTGTTGACTGACCTATTTTCGTTGCTCCCTAACTGGGTTACCTGCCTGTAGTCTCACTCCTTTTCAATTCAGTCTTCACATAGTTGCTTAAATAAACTTCCTAGTTCACATGTTTTACTATATCACTCTCCTACTTGAAATAATTCTTAATTGTCTTTCTGCTGTATTTCCTATAGGATAAAATACAAACTCCTTAGCTTGGCATTTAAAACCTTAGAAATTCTGGCCTCAATCTATATTTATAGACTTATTTCACAGTCCCCTTTCATGTGTGCTATGTTCCAGCCAAACTGGACTTAACTTACTGTTTTCTGATCTAATTCTGTCATCTCCTTTTCCCATTACTTACGCATCCTGTCCACTGTGCCTGGAATGTACTTCCTCTTTATTACTTTTTTCAAATCCTTCTCTTCAGGTCCAGCTCAGGGGGCTCCTCTTCCATTAAACCTTCTTTGATTCCACCCACTTTTTAAATTTCCCCAGGCCTGAGTAAAGCAATATTCATTTTCCATAATGGAAAATAATGATTGGGAGCTAGGTTTGCTTCCATCACCACCCTCACCCTAGCCAGTTGTTCACTGCTGCCATTCCTGTAAGCCTCCATATTAATCTGAATCAAATACTAGTTCTCACCTTTTCAGGAAAGAAATAGAGGCAACTAGAATTGGGTAGTAAAACTTCTCCAACCATGAACTTTTGCCTGACATTCATGTTTTCCTGTATACCCAACGGTCTCTGCCTTACCTCTCCTGTCCTTGTTAACCCCTGGCTTTTTGATCCTCAGTCAACCTTCAATATTTTTGAGCTTGATTGTCTCATTCCTCATCTGTCTATTCAGTTCTTATCTGTAGTTCACTCTGCCTCCCATGTCACATACACCTAAATTCAGTAAGGTAGATTTGGTACTGACTCTTTGGCCTAATTCTGACCAAGTTCCTGGCTACTCCTTAAGATCTTCATTTAACAAACATTTATTAAGCTCCTACTCTATGCTGGGGAGGGAGTTTGGGGTAGAAGAAGTAATTCAAAGTTTAGGTAAACTTTCCCATGTCTTCCCTATCCCAACATGTGCTTTGTGTTTAGAGATCCTTGATATGACACTGACTTTTGAACATTTCATCAATGAATTCTATAAAGATTTAAAAAATATTTATCACCTCATACATTTTAAATATTGTATAAATTAATGGACAGGAATTTAAAAGATAATCAGGAACGGATGAGTTATAATCTGTAGCACTACCTAAGTTAGTGAGATCACAGATCTATTGAAGTATAAATTCTAATACCATTTTATTGATAACCGAATTGCAGAGAAAGTAATGAATATGTATTTGGGGCAGCGAGTCTGGGAGAAAGAATGTGTTTTGAGCTTTGCTGTTATGTCTCAACATTATTTTGGAAGCACACATGAGATAGTGTTTGTGGGACTGTTCTGAGCTAGGTTCAAGCCATTTTTATGCAAGTGAATTCACTTTAATGATGCTTTTTCAGCATTAGTGCCTGAGTCACCAGACTCTGCCTGTAATTTTTATTTCAGATGTTCTCTGGGGATACAACTGGTATAAGTATACAACAGTGACAATGCCTTGTTATAATTTTTTTTTTGCAAAATACTTTTTAATGTAATATTTGTAGGGTAACTTTGTGTTCTACATTGAGTTTGAACGCAGATTTCCAGAAGAGTATGTAACATTTAATACCAGAGATAAGGATCACATGGTATCATGAAAATAACATTCATTTATAGTCAGAGAACTACAAATATTTTTCCAGATAGAACTGATGCTATATTATATTTCAAAAAATCAGGATAGGTAAAAAAAGAGTGCCAGATTAGGTATTCACATTAAAATAACTTGTGACCCAGTCTTTATGAACACAAATTTAGGTTCAAAATTTGGGACTTCTCAAAAATACTTTCTTTTGGTTTGTTTCATGCCCCCAAATCTGAACCTAAATATAATATAACCTCTTAGTACTATCTCTGTGTAGGTTGTTCTAGAAAGGGTAAAAAGATTCTCAGTTTCTATGCAAGCACTAAGATTAACAATATTTTGCTTATTTAATTTTACTTAACACACACAACTTGCATTCATACCCAGGAGCAGTGAAAATAACTGTCTTTCACTCTTTGGTCAACATCTACCTTCCCTAGGGACCCACTGGCTACTTGAGGCTGATCGTACTAGTTTGAGAGGGAAACACAAAAACAATGATAAGGTTGAGGTCCTTCCTTCAGACCTTCAGAGTCCACAAAACTTGAAGGTCTATCAAAGGGCAAGACCTAGATTTGCTCCTCTACATTATTATTACATTTTTCATGGCTCCTTCTCTCAGATATTGCTTGTTGCTGCAACTCCTTCCCTAAATTTCTCCTCTTCTGTCAAGGAGGTTTAGCACAAGAAGAACCTAGGCTAGGAACTTCATTACAGTGGCCTAGATACTTGGTCCCAGAATTGTTTTTATTTATATAGGATCTCTATTATTATCACTCCACTATGGTCACTTTGTCCTTTGTCATGGTTGTCCTTTCCATGTTGGTTTGGTCTCTGTCCCCGGCCATTGACATCTCAAGAGTCCATGTGATTTTCTCCTTACAGATTGATAATTTTATTTGAATTTGAATCTGTTTACATCCTATTCCGTCTGTGCATCTCTCTTTGGTTTTCTCTGGTTTTGTTTAGATTTGGTCTCCCTTCTAAAAGCCAGGTACAACAAGTATGACCAAATATCTATAACTCAATCATCCTCAAAAGTGGTTTGAACTGATGTGCTTCCACTTTATATGGGGATATATGTCAGTGCTAGGAAAATAGTCTCATCTGTGAATAGCAATGCCTCAATTTACACTTCTCACATAAAGAAGTTGTCATAGAGAAAATCTAGGAACTGGAGGTAGGAGGCAATATTGGAGAGCATTTTAAAGAAGAAAAATGGAAACATAAATAGAAGTACCTGGGTCAAAAAGAGGACAGAAATTAGGAATTTGGGAAATAAATCATGAGCTTTGCATAGCAATGTGATGATGTAGTATTGAGGGACTTCAACTTTTGGAAACAATTCATTCAAAAGCAGAGCTACTTATCATGTCTTCATTTCTCATGTGATAATTTACTCCTTTAAATGATAGTGGAAATTCTATTGAAGATGTAGTTCTTACCAACTTGGACTGGCTACTGGGGAGTGGAAATGGTGAAAACATTGGGAAGGAGAGACCATTCCACCTTTAGAATTCGTTAACAGAGAAGGAGTAGAAAGTTGAGCATAGTTAGATGTGCACTTTATATTTTTGGAAAACTTATTTGAAAAGATTCAGAGGAAAGATAGGTAGGATCCCATGGCTTAAATTTTTACTGGGCATGAAAACTCAACATCAACCCCACTGAGTAGGAAAGGGGAAAATTGTTTAAATAAGCTGATGGAGACACACAGGGAAATCATCACCCAATTTAGATTGTAAGAAGATAAAAGCAGAATATGGATTAATGGCAGATAATGTAGTGTGAACACACAAAAAACATAATATT
The DNA here is from genome assembly GCF_028583685.1 of Petaurus breviceps papuanus. Taxonomy (NCBI): domain Eukaryota; kingdom Metazoa; phylum Chordata; class Mammalia; order Diprotodontia; family Petauridae; genus Petaurus; species Petaurus breviceps. The sequence continues at coordinate 693,148 of NW_027187246.1, forward strand.
GTTCCATAAGAATAGTATAAGAACAGTATGATCAAAGGATGGTAAGGAAAGTTAAGGGCAACTAAGGGGTATTTTCAAATTATAATGGGGAAAAGAAAGCATCAGAGAAAGTTTAGGACCATAACTCAAGTTGAATGGGAGAATGATAAGTGGTGACAGAAAAAGGCAATGATACTTCTTTCTCCCTTTCTCTTGCCTTTGTTAAGGAGAATTATCTTTGGACTAGAAAATGGCAGGAAAAAACTGCCTTAGAAGGAACTGAACATCCAAGCTATATCCTGGTCAGACCTTCCTAGTATTCTTATATCTTACACTTCTCCATGAACTCTATGATCCAGTGGCTCTGGACTCCTTGATGTTCCTTATACCAGATACTTCATTTCCAGGCTCCATGCATTTTTTCTTTTTAAGCAATCGGGGTTAAGTAACTTGCTCAAGGTTACAAGGCCAGTTATTTCTGGGTGTGGTGCTGAGTATCTGAGGCCAGGATTTGATCCAGGTCATCCGACACTGGAGCCTGTGCTCTTACTCGCTGAGCCACCTGGCCTCCCCTAAGTAATTGGGGTTAAGTAACTTGCTCAAGGTTACACGGCCAGGTGTTTCTGGGTGGGTACTAAGTGTCTGAGCCCGGGATTCGATCTCCAGGTCTTCTCAACACTGGAGCCCGTGCTCTTACTCACTGTGCTACCTGGCCGCCCCAGGCTCCATGCATTCTTACTGTCTGTTCTCCATACCTGGAATTCTCTTTTTCTTCACCCTGGCCTCCTGGCTTTCTTCAGGTCTTAGCTAAAATCCAACCTTCAAAAGCTTTTCCTGATTCCTCCTTAATCTTAGTGACTTCCTCTGAGATTATCTCTAATTTATTCAGTATATATCTTGTTTGTACATAGTTATTTGCATGTTTTCTCAATTAAAGTATATATCTTGTTTGTGTGTGGTTATTTGCATGTTGTCTCAGATTTTAACCTTCTTGAGGATAGGGACTGGTTTTGCATATTTTGCCTCTCCATACTTAGCACAGTACCTGGCACATAGTAGGCACTTAATAAATGCTTATTGACATGACTTAGTTGAAAAAAGCAGCATGGTGCATTAAAAAGAGTGCTAGGCTTAAAGTCACTTGAGGTCCTTAAGGACACTGATAAACTGAAGAGCCTCCAAAGGAGGGTATCCAGCTTGGTGAAGGGCCTTGATTACATGTCAGGTGAACATTGTCTGAAGGAACTAGGGATATTGAGCCTGAAGGAGACCCACAGGGGATGTGATGGTTATTTTGAAATATCTGAAGGTCTATCATATAACAAGGGGATTAGATTTATTTTATATGTATGATCCCAGAGGACAGAACAAGGGGCAATGGGTGGAAGTTATAAAGAATCTAAAGTAAATTTGATGTTGGGAAACATTTCCTAACATTATAGTTATGCAAAAGTTTTTTAAGGCTTCCCCCTTCTTGATTCAAGCAAAGACTAGATGTCCATTTCTCTATTATATCATAGAAAAGGTATTACTGAGGTTCCTTTCAGTACTAAAATTTTGTGGTTCTTTGAAGATAACTATGCATAGTGAGAGAAAACTATCTGTCCTTCATGAGCTCAAGTTTGCTAACTCAGATGAGCTACAACCCAGTATCCTTAAAGAAAAATCAGATGTTATTGCTTAAGCCATTAGTGGGCCCCAAAGTAAATGTGATATATCACTGCATTGAGAGACATCCTATCCAGGACTGGGGTGGTCATGGTCTCTCTATACTCTGCCCTAATCCGACCACATCTGGAATATTATAGTAAGTTCCATGAATCACATTTTAGAAAGAACCTTAATACATTGGAGAGATTTTAGAGCACAGTGAACAAAGAGTATATCTGGAGATCATTTGCTATGAGGACTGGTAGAAGGAAATGGGGATTTTTAGCCTATTGAAAAGAATGGGGAGGAGCATGACAGCTGTCCTCAAATATTTGAAGAATTGTCATGTGGAAAAAAGATTAGACTTGTTCTGTCTGGTCCCAGAAGCAGAACCAGGAGCAATGAATGGACGCTCTACATAGTTAGGCTTAGGGAAGGAAAATATTTCTATCAGTTAGAATTACCCCAAAGTGGAATAGTTTGCCTTGGCAAACAGTAGGTTTTCCCCCATTACATGTCTTCTGAGAAAACCTAACAAAACAATGTTGGATAACCACTTATTGCATATGGTATGTATGTGGAGGGAGGTTGGTTCAGCTATAGGTTGGCTATACCCACTGAGGTCCCTTCTATACCTCTGAGATTTTATGATTCTGTGAACTAGTCACAAATCACAGCTGTGATCTACAATCCTAGTTCAAAAGTTGGGAGAGAACTTTAAGGCTACTTAGTCCATTCTCTTCATTTTGCTGATGAGGTGATAGTCAGGGAGGTTCAATTAATCTCAAGGTCACCTAGGTCATAATCATCAGATCAAATACAAATTTTTGTTATATGTGTTCTACCAAGTTAGTTTCAGAATGAAAATCCTCTTCCAGGCTCTTAATACAATATTAGAGCTGTGAGGGACATTAGAAATCATTTATTTCAACCCTCTACTTTTAGATGAGAAAAATGAGGCCCAGAAAGAGGAAGTTACTTGCTCAAGGTCTCCAATTCTCTGATCTCTCATTTGTGAAACTGTATTACACATGAAGGATTTTTCTATTAATTGGCACCTGAAGTGTAGTCAAAGTAAAAAAAAAAGTTAGAAGAAGTGAAAGTTTTAATGAGATTATCAAAAAATCATTGAAGCTAGGCCTGGTTTTATTTAGGCCAGGATTCCCACTTCAGATTTTGTGACACCCCAGGGTGTTATAATTTATCTCAGAAAAGTAGAAAAGTCTTCAGGAAAATTCTCAACATGAATTTTGAAGTCAGAGAGAATTAAAACTAAATATGTGCGACACACCTCTTCTTCCTTTTTTTTTTTTTTCCCTGAGGGGAGGAGTTCTAGAAATTCAAGCAAATGATATTTGGAGTTTGCAACTCCTTGAAGGTCAGGGATCATGGACTTAAAATGCTTTTGTTGCTGTTGCTTCACATCTTTGATAGAGAAGACAATAGAAAGGAAAATGAGTAGCAGGGCATTTATTATTGTTATAGTCTTCATGATCTTCTTCAGCAATCATGGATTCAAAGACCACATCTATGGAGATAATTTCCAAGTCTAAATATCTAATCTTGCTTTCTCTCCTGAGCTCAAATACAATGTCACTGATTGCCTGCTGGACAGCTTCACCTGGATGTCCTAAAGGAATCTCAAATTAAACACGCTCTAGTCAGAACTCATTATCTTTCTCCCTAAACTTGTCCTTCTGTCTAACTTTCCTATTTCATTTGTGAGTAACGTGATTCTTTGAGTCACCCAGGATTTTGAACTTTGAGTCATCATTGACTTTTCACTATGACATGTTCCCTGTATCCAATCAGTTTCCAATTGTTGTTGATCCTATTTTTATAACATCTCATCTATTCCCTTCTCAACACTCACATAGTCACCACACTAATTCAAGCCATCGTCACTCTCTCACCTGGATGATTGCAATAGCTTCTAACTCATGTACCTGTCTCCATTCTCCTTCCTTTCCAATCTATCCTCCACACAGATGTAAAATTGATATTCCTAAAGAAAAAGCCTCATTATTTTACTCCTCTGCTCAAGAAGCTTCAGTGGCTTTCTATCGCCTTTAGGATAATGTACAACTCCTCTGCATGGCATTTAAAGCTTTTCACAATCTGGTTCCAACCTATCTTTCCAGGCTAATTACACATTACTCCCCCATCATGCATCACGTGTGAAGCCAAACCAGCTGTTCTCTATATACATTATTCTGTCTCTACCTCTGTATTTTGTATAGGCTGTGTCCCATATGCCTAAAAGGCAACCCCTGCTCCTCTGTTTCTTTGAATCCCTTGTTTCCTTCAGAGATCAGCTTAAGTACTGCCTCTTACAAGAGGAAAACCTTTTCCAATTCCCCCAGGTATTATTGCTCCAAACACCTTAATATTCTTTGTACTTGTTTTGGACATATATTTTGTATTTTCTTATCTGTGTACATGTTTCCCTCAAGTTGAATGTAAGCTAATGTATATAGTGAGTATAAAGATAGGTTCTGTTTTGTTTTTGTCTTTATATACCCAATGCCTAACTGTTCTGATCATAGTAGACATTTTACAAATTCTTGCTTGACTGTATTGAATAAATTAGTAATTGAGTTTCAGTCCTCATGATCAAAGGATTTGGAGACAGAAGTACCTCAGAGGTCATCTTTTTTTTTTTTTTTTGCCTTTTGGAGGGCAATTGGGGTTAAGTAACTTGCCCAAGGTTACACGGCTAGTTGTGTGTGTGTGTGTGTGTGTGTGTGTGTGTGTGTGTTAAGTGTCTGAGTCCGGAACCAAACTCGGGTCCTCCTCACTCCAGGGCTGGCGCTTTACTCACTGCACCACCTAGCCACCCCTTGAGGTCATCTATTTCAGTCCTGTAATTTTACAGTAGAAGAAACTGAGGTCCAAGATCATTTGGGCAGTAAGTAGAATGAGAAAAGAATGTTGGTTTGGGACTCTGAGACCCTGTTTCCAAATCTTTATTCAATGAACATTCCATTCTATTCCACTCCACTGGCATTTATTAAGGACCTTCTATGTACAAGGTGCTCTATAAACCTTAAGGCACTATGTCAACATGAATTATTATTTTTATTAAAGTCAGGGGAAGCAAAACACTTTTTAAAGTATAAATTTTAATAAGTAGATAATTTAGAAGGTATTTTTTCCTTAGCATTCTTTAAGATAAAGGACACAATTCTTAGAACTTTAGTTTCCTCACTTGCAAAATAAAGTGGTTGGACTAGATAACATATAAAGAACCTTCTATCTCTCAATCTATGATCCTACAATGAAAGGCATTTCCCCCTCTTAAAAGTCTCATTTCTAAAATTAGCAGTTTTCCTTTAGTTCTTTACTTTTTTCTACTTTTCAATATTACTTTATTTTTCTACTTTTCAAAATTACTTTTGCCACTTTTCAATACTATTTTATTCTTCATTAAAACATTTTTCCTGAGATGATCTGTTTTTCCTCCTGTCTGTGCTGTCTGACTTTCCTGCTTTCAAACTCATGTCTTAGCTTCTGTTTTACTCTGGAACCTCCCTCCACACCTCTGGCATTTGCACCCTGGAATCATTTGCCCATTCAGTTTTCTCAATCTGGCTCCCTTCTCCCATGGATGAGTTTCTCCCAGTGCCTCCATTTTGGGGATGGATCCAGGCAGTCAACCTTCATTCCTTTCCTGGCTATGCTTCTGATTTTCAGAACTTCAACACAATGCCCCCAGGTGTGTACCTTTTTCCTCTTATCCCCTGCTATTTAGCTCCCTTTTGTGTGTTGTCTTCCCCAATAGAATGTAAGGTCCTTGAGAGAAGAGATTGTCTTTATTTTTGCCTAGCATAGTGCCTTGTATAAGTAAGTGCTTAATAAATGCTTGTAGGTTGCCTGTTTGTCTGTCTGAGTACTCAATTATGCTTAGTTCATCTAAATAAGGATGGTAAGGTGGAAAAATCCCTGGCCTTGTTACAAAAGAGAGTCAGATTTTATTCTTGGATCTGATTCATTCACTGCATGACCTTGTCTGAGTAACTTCCCCTCTCTGAAATTTAGTATCATCTTCTGCAAGCTTGGGGGTGGGATGTATATTAGTTGGTCTCTAAAGCCCCTTCCGGATCTTACAGCTTCTGATTCTAATTTTAGTTAATTCACAAGTTATTTAAAAATCTATGTTTCTGTCTGTCATATTTTCTTCCATTTCCTGTCTCCTGATATTATCTTCACCAAAATTCACCATTATGGGGTCTCACAATCTCCTTTTTCTCCCAATTACACTGCTTTTTGATGTTTGTTCCTTCTACCTATGACTAACATCTTACATCTCCGTAACCAGAGAGGTGGCAGGAGAATAGTGTTTGACGCACATAAACAAGGCCACAGGATGGACTCCACAGAGGAACAAAAGCCTGCTTTAGATAAAATAGTTCACCTCTCCACTATGATTCTTCAGGAAGATGCAGCCCCAAATGACATTTATTGTTAAATCTGTTTTACATGAATTCCAGACCCTTTCCCCTCTTTGTGCAAAAGCTCTTGAGAATGGGCTGTAATATCTCACATTAGCTATATCCTGTTTCTCACTATACATTCCTACCTTTGAACCTTGCATTTCTAAGTATTTCCTTAAAGGACAAAGTATTTATCAGAAGGGAAAAGTGCAGGTTGTAGAAAGTCATGCTTAATTGAAAATCTCCACCTTCCCATTGGGTGTGTTTTTTCGGCCATTTAAAATATTTTAGTTAATAAATGTCAAGTCAGTAAGTGGCTTGTTCAGAGGCTACTTAAATATATTTGTAGAACATTGTACATTCAGATGCTCATTGGCTCTTTCTAGAAAGAACACTGGTGAACTGTTCTCTAGACCACTCTATTTTCTTTTAGGTAAGGAGATAGAGCGTGTTGGCACTGCTGGTCTGTGGAGTAATGGTTTTCTCTCTTGCTGTTTCCCATCTCAATGTCATGCAATTGAATCAATGAAGAAAGAAGATATGTACATAGGATATTTTGTTGAGAATGTACCAAGATATAGACTGGATATCTTCTTAAAAAGTCAGAATTTGTTATGCATGTTTATTTTCTTTTTTGGGGGAAGGGGAAAAGCTTCTTTTAGTAATATAACAGCACAATAGGGAAAGAACGTGAGATATATCATCAGAGGAGCTGGGTTTAAATTTTGGAATTTCCACTTATTGTCCATGTGTCCTTGAGTAAAGCATCTAATCTCTTCAATTCCCAAAAATTTCATTTTCTGTAAATGAGAAGATTGGATCAGATGTTATATCAAGTAAACTACCAACTCTGAATTTTTTTGATCCAGTACCGTGATTCCATTGGTATGAGAGAAATCCTGGTCTGAAAATCTCCTCTAGCAAAGCAGATTGGCAATTCATCTGTAATTTATAATCTTAGACAATCACCTATGGTTCTTAGAAGTTCAGTTTCTTGCCAATTGTTGCAGATCTATTATGTGCCAAAGGCAATATTTGAACTCAAGTCTTTCTTATTGAAAGGTTAGTTCTCTTTTCACTAAATTCCCTCTAAAGATATGACTGTGATAATTTTTCAAGACAAAGGAATCAAACCAAATTTTAGCAGAGATATTACCCTGTTACAGGTGGATAGGTGAGCTGGTCTGACAATTGGTACAAGTTAATTAATTTAAGTTCACATTTACTAGACTTTTACCGTGTATCAGATACTGAGTCAGGTGCTAGAGATTGGAGATGAATAAGACATATATCCTGACCTTATTGACCTAACAATTTAGTAGGGAAGGTAGAACACATGCAAATAACTATAATCATATAAATCATATAATCATATCATAATCTTATAAAATAGAGTATGGGGAATACATAGAAGGACAATAAGATATTTTTGAAGAGAGATCTGAGGAGGCAGAGGTCCCTTCTAGTTTAGAGATTAGGGATTAGGAATTAGGGAAAGGTTCATGAAGGAATATGAATTTGTATTTAGCCTTGATGCACAAGTAAGTAATGATGGAGTAGATAGTTCCAGGCACAGAGAATCATGTGAATAAACACACAGAGGGGAACAAGAGACAAGTTTGGGGAATGGTTAGTCATCTGTTTGGCAAGATCTTAGATAACATGAAGGGAAACATGATGAAACATTTCAAATTCTTAAGTTAAAGCAGGTTGATAGGAATCCAAGACCTTTCATCAAGTCACCAATTTGCCCTGTGAAAGGCATGGTTCATGGTGCTGGAGACAAGATTAGAATGGATACAGTCCCTCCTCTTTAGGAATTTACGTGCTACTAGGGGAGAGGAGGATCAAATATGCACACAGAATAGGGTAAGGTGTGCTTGGGTAAAAATAGAGATCCAGACTACATGCTGAAGGAAAATTTGAGGATGGAGGAAACATTTTTCCGTGAAAGTGAACCTTTCATGGAAGACCCAGCACTTAAGCTGACCAGTGGAGCAAGTTTCGGGGAACAAGGAGCATCTAGAGGACCCCAGTATCTTTAGAGAAAACCTCCTCTATTTGGACCCTGCATAGTATATCCTCCATGACAGCAGATCAAGCCATTGGCAAGCACACACCTGGTTAATGCCTCAATTGAACCATTATTGAGGCAGTATTCATAACATTGTTTGCAATTGCTGAATAGTTATCTCCATGGTTCCTTCCCCCCTCCCCCATGGTTTCTTTTAACAAAGAATCTTGTACAATCATAATATATACATGATTCAAGTCTCCCAGCATGAATTTTTTTTTGAATAAAACTAATTTTCTAGTATGAATTATTACATACTACTATGGAATCTCCTTGAGGAAGGACTTCGCCTAATCCATCTTGTTATCCTCTGCAGCAACTAGGACACCTATTTCTATACAAAATACACTTAATAAATATTTGTTGAAGGTATGGAGGTACATAGTCTTCACAATGAAATTTTAGCTATTGCCTTTAAACTTCTCATCTGAGCTAAACTTGCACTATTAAGTTGTTAAAACTGTTAAGTCCTTCAAAGTCTGTCATATTTGTCAAGCTGTATGTCAAGATATGGAAACCATTGCCCGTTATCACACACTAAAAAATGAAAGCATCTCTGTTAAATGTTGGTGAGACATTCCTTATTTGTTTTTGACCACGAATAATATGATTTATATTTTCTATTTTAGATATTCTGAATCTGTATCTGATTATCACTAACCATTTCCCCATATTTGAAATAAAACAGTTGGCTGTTTAGTATCTTGCTATTTCTATTGCAGTTATTTGAATTCCTACAGAAATTGCCTATCTTGGGATAGTAAATATTCCTTCTATTTTCCATTTCATTCCATTCATTGAGCTCAAAGCCAACTCATTATCTCTAATGATAAGCCTAGTATAATGATAAGTGCATTTAATTTGTGGCTAGAAGATTTGAGTTCAAATTACAATTCTGATACTTAATAACCTGTGTGACCTTTTGGCAAGTCACAATCTCTTGAAGTATCAATTCCCTTATCTTTAAAATGAGAAAGATGGCTTAGATGATATCTAAAATTCCCTCTAGTTTTAATACTTATGAACTAATAGTATTTCCTTTCAAGTGTAATTCTTGTATCATTTTTCTAACTCAGGTTAGACATGTAGTGGCCACTCACAGGACTGGCCCTATACTGATCTGTGTGGAAACTTTGACCTATTCCCCATTTCAGATCTGGTGTATCCCTCCTTCGTTCTCTACTGTCGAATGACCCTCCACTCCTGGAAGCTTACTGTATTGGTGCCACACTTACTGTGGATATCCAATCAGCTTTAGCCCTGCTACTGCTCAGACAGTCCACCAGACTCAGCCTCTATGGCAGCAGGTACAATAGGCATATGCTATCATGATTGACTCAAATATTTTCTAAGGGGAATTTATGAGAAGACATGGGTAAAAATCATGAAGGATGAAGCATAGAGGAGTTACAAAATGCATCAATGAAGGAAGGACTCAAATGGATTAGATCATAGATCTGTTGAAGTATTTCTCCCACAATGGAAAAAGAAAGGAAGCTAGTACCAGTAGGACAAGGGAGAGGAAGAGGAGGAGGGGGAGGAGCAGCAGCAGCAGCAGTGACCAGCATTTCTATAGTGCTTCAAGGCTTGCAAAGCTCTTTACGTATATGATCTCATATGATCCCCACAAAATCCCTCTGAGGTAGGTAGTGTTATTATATCCATTTTACAAATAAGGAACTGATGCTGAGAAAGGTTACATGAATTGCCCAGACACTGGTAGTATCTGAGGCAGGATGTGAACTCAGGTCTTTCTGATACTAAGTCCTTCCTGTTGTCCCCTCTCTGCCACTCCCACCCCACCTTCACATTGTTTCCTTGATGACCTCCAATCCATTTTCCACTCAGATACCAAAGTGATTTTGCTAAAGTATGGTTCTGTTACTTCTAGGGTCAACTATAAAGTCCTCTGTTTTATATTTAAAGGTCTTCAAAACTAGTCTTTTTTTTTTAAAGCAATCGGGGTTAAGTAACTTGCTCAAGGTTACACGGCCAGTTATTTCTGGGTGTGGTGCTGAGTATCTGAGCCCGGATTTGACCCAGGTCATCCCAACACTGGAGCCGGTGCTGTTACTCGCTGTGCTACCTGGATGCCCCTAAAACTAGTCTTTTAAAACACATTTCCAGTCTTTTTATACTTTATAAGCCCCCATGCACTCTGTGGTCCAGATACAATGGTCTATATTCAAAATACTCCATCCCGCACTCTGTTCCTTTGTATCAGGTTGTCCTCCATGCCTGGAATGCTCTGCCTTTGGCTTCCCTGCCTGGTTTCTTTAAAGACTTACCTCCAGTTTCACATTCTGCAGACTTTTCCTGGTCTCCCTCTTCCACCTCTGGCTTCTGGTGTTTTCCTCTCTTCCCCTCTGAGATCCATTTCTATCTGTTCCTATCTATGTAAGGAAGACTGGTGTACATGGAGTAAAATCATGCTTGACTGATACAGCTGCCCCACATGGAAGAGATTGGGGACAGCAGGGATGGTGGGTAATGGCAATGTCTCAAAGAGGATATGGAGCATGGGTCCATTCTGTAGCTGGTTCTAGTATGCTCACTACATGGTTGGTAGAAACCATTTTCTATTGCTGCATAGCCAGAACTAGGAATTTCTTCAAATAAGGCTATCCTAGGTTGTTCATCTCATTTTATTAGAGTATGCTGTGGTGGTTTGACTGCTTCCTTGATGGTGTGTAGTGAAAGACAGTGCTGTAAAGGGGGACCTTCTCTCCAGTGAGCTCATGCGACCCTCCTCAGTCCTTGACTTCTGCAGTTATTCTCTGTTCTAGGTAAAAGGATGAAAGTTTCAAATCTATTGAGTTTTGAAAGGTCAGCAGAAGGAGTATCTGAAATTTGCAGACTATTTAGCATTGGTGTCCAGAGGACAAGGAGTGACCCTCAAGAGTGACCTTTGGGACACAGTCCAGAACTAGCTGAGATGGCTCATCTGACAGCAATGGTTCATCTGAATGTAAACGTGGTGGGACCAATATTATGTAGGAACTGAGCTAAAAGTCAGTACGTTCTCCTCAGAAACTGAGGTGGGGAAGAGGAAAGTGTATTCTTTGAAGTATTGGGAAGGGGACTGTTCATACTTTTGTCTTGAATATGTCTTTGAAGTAAATGTTCCTTTGTAAAAGCTAATCATTATTAAGTGGTGAAGTGGAATGTGATGCTAGTCACTCGTAGGCATCTAACAAAAAGAGGAATGCAACTAGCAATGGCTTGAGCCAATATCTTTTGAGAAGAAATTCTCCAACCTTTCAGGGTATCCAGGACTTTGAGTAGTAGATGTAGTCAACCTTGTTTTGGAAGAATGGGAAAGACAAATTCATATATCACATATGGACCTAGTTTCTTATGCATTATTCCCACCCACCTCCCCACACGCCTGCATTAGGATGTGAGCTCCTTAACAGAAGGGACAATTTTCTTTTTGCTTATATTTTTATTCTAAACACTTAGCATAGTGCCTGGTACATAGTAAGTGCTTAATAAATGCTTTATCTAATCTCTAAACAAGAATGCTGAGATTTTAACTTTATTCAGCAAGGACAAGTTTAGTCACTATTTTCTCATGTTGTAATGAAAACAGGTTTGTACTTAAGCTAACACATAATATTCTTTTATGATTTCAATATAAATAGAATCCTGATTCTTGAATCTGCTAATGGCTGTAACATTAGCTCAATAATAATAATAATAAGCAACAATAATAAATAGTTGATATGTGATACTTTAAGATTTTCAAAATGCTTTACATAATTAATTTAACCATCATGTCAACACTTTCAAGTAACATACATATTATTATTCCCATTCTGCAGATGAGAAAACTGAGATTTTAAAAGAGATCTATGACTTGTTCATAGTCGCATAGCAGATTGAGGGTCAGAGGCAGGGTTAAAACCCAGACCTCTTCTTATACCAGGCTCATAAGTTTAACCACTATCCAGTTATCCCTTCTACATTGTGGGGGTTAGGAGCAGAGCACCCCTGCAATTTGGAACATCCATGTAAAAATTTTGACCCACCCTTCGTACCAGAGAAGAAGTTTGAATTATTATGTTATTAAAAGATAAAATATGTGAATATTATGCAATAATATCCACCTATTTATGCATTTCTGAGTTTCTAAACTTTTTCTGTGCCATCTGCTGACCTTTACATATCATCCACAGCTTCCACAAAATTTCCCTCAAATTCCTATTTAGTTTCTTTTGTTGAGTCATGATATATTGAAACTGCAATGGAGAAAGTCATGATGTGGAAGGGATAACTGTATATTACGTTTTCCACACAAATATATTCTTTTTATTTTCTTTTTTGGAGGGCAATTGGGGTTAAGTGACTTGCCCAAGGTCACATGGCTATTTTTTGTGTTAAATGTCTGAGGTCGGATCTGAACCCAGGTCCTCCTGACTCCAGGGCCAGTGCTCTATTCACTGCGCCACCTAGCTGCCCCAAATATATTCATTTTCAATACATAAGTGTTTTTAGAAAGAGATAGCCATAGGGTTAAGTATATCCTCCTGGAAATATTAAGTTAGGGTTAAATAAGAAACTGTAATAGAAATCTCCATATCCTTTGACCTAGGGAATCTACTGCTCAGCATATACCCCAACAAAGACATTGATGAAAAGACTCTGTATACACCAGAATATTTGTAGTGCCACTTTTTGTGGTAGAAAAGAACTGAAACAAAATAGATGCTTGTTGATTAGGATAAAGCTAAATAAATTATGGCACGTAATGTAATGGAATATTGCCATGCAGTAAGATATGATGAAAGTGATGAATACAGAGAAGCAAAGAAAGTCAATGAACTGATGCAAAGCAGAGTTAAGAAAACAATGTACAAAATGACTATAACCATGGAAAGATACAACAATATAAATGGAAAGTATACATACAAAACAATGGAAAATAAAGACTGTAAAATTACAAAAAATAAAATTGTCCTCACAAAAGAGATACAAGAAAGACACCTCCCTCTACTCATTCCTTTGCAAAGTTGGGGGAGTTTGTGGATATGGAATAATGTATATATATTGTTAAATTTTGTGATATATCAATAGATTTTATGATTTTTTTTTCTTTTTTGGTTTTAAAAACTTTTTTTGTTATATAAGTTGATTCTCTGGGAGGGAAAGGTGAAGGTATACAAGGGAAATTTAGGTGATACAGAACCCCAAAATATCAATGAATTTATTTAAAAAGTAAGGAATAGCACTTATGACTAGCCATAAGCAAAATTGAGAACAAAGGCAAAGAATTCTGTGTTCTTTCCCCAATTCTCTCCTTCCCTTTACCATCCTTTGACATGCTCTCATAACACAACGGGTCTACCCTCTTATTATTTTTGACCTAGTAAAATTTGCATTTAAATTTACTCTCATAATATGGGGAAAACTGCTGATAATACCCTCTCAAAATAAGTCTAATTTTAGCATCTTTAAGCTGCTAAATCATTCAATCAATCAATCAATATTTATGATATACTATGTTTTAGATACTGTGCTAAGAACTGAGAACATAAATAAAAAGCAAAAACAGGCTCTGCCTCCAAGAAATTAACTTTCTAATTAGGGAAATGTCTACATATTAACTGGGGCTGCTAGGTAGAGTGGCAGTCCTGATTCTAGATCAGGAAGACTCATCTTCCTGAGTTCAGGTCTGGCCTTAGACACTAGCTATGTGACACTGGGCAAGTCACTTAACCCTATTCGCCTCATTTTCTCTCATTTGCCAAATGAGCTGCAGAAGGAAATGGCGAACTGCATCAGCATCTCCACCAAAAACAAAACAAACAAAACCCAAATGGCATCACAAAGAGTTGGACATGACTGAAAAATGAGTGAATATCATCATATATGCTAACACCTCATGCAGGCTGTTCCACAACTTGGTCTTTACTGGAGTACTGGGTCCTCAGAGGTGTCTTTATATTGGATTTTAGAGGTTACACTATGCGGCTATTGTCCTAACACTAAAAGCTCATGAGTTCCCATTTCTGTTTCTCATGAACAATCAGCCAGTAGACCTAATTATCTTTTAGCACAGATGTTTACTAAGATGGCATACAGTAAGGTGAGACCAGTTGGTACAAAACATCCCCCTTCCCCTCCAATTGAGACATAATCTCCAATAAATACACAGAAATATCTGTGGCAATAGCAGACTCAAACTTAGAAAATGTGCCTTTGGTAAAAGGGTGACTCATAACTCCTGGTACTGCATAGCCTCAAAATCTTTTCTCTTAGAGAGTCCTCACTCAGTTCCCCTCTGGTACGGTGTCTTTTTGGGAAAGGCTGCTTAGCAAGCTTCCCAGGGCATACTCATTTCTTGGGTCCATAGCTGGGATTCTTATTTTCCACAAGAGGTCATGGTCCTTGAAGTTGCTTCCTCCCTTGAGTGTCTCTCTGTTTTCATGTATGTTCTTGGAGTTGTCTCTGCTCCTAGTGGAATGAGTTATTTCATCCTGGCTTAGTAGCTCTGAGGACATCACTGACAAAGAGTTGGAAAGTCACATCTCTTCTGCACAAAATACTCTCAAGTGTGGACTCTTCAACTTTCAACTGGAACTTCATCTAGCTATTTAAAGTCCCCAAAGGTGTGGTTAGCTTTGTTTCCCTTCTTGATCTAATCAAAATGGTTTACACTTCATAAAAAAACATCACAGAGTAAAGATGCATCTTGTTTATACATTAAAACCTCACCATGAGTAGTCGACTACATTCTGTGATTATATCAACTGGGTTTGTGTTGGAGAATCACATTCTCCTTCCTTTACACACACACATATAGAGATATACAAGGCAAAAACAAAGTCAACTTAAGGTAGCTATAGAGGAGAAAGAGCTAGCAGTTAGAAGGACCAGAAAAGACCTCCTATAGAAGGAAATAAAATCAATCAATAAGTCACCAAGAGTTAATTAAATGATGCTACATACTAGATACCATGTTAGGTGCTGGGGGTACAATTACAAAAGCAAAGAAGCAATCCTGGAATTATAAGAGTTTATATTCTAGTAGGAGATACTAGAAACAAGTAAATGCTGTACCTATATTTATATACAATATACACAAGCTATCCATATACATACATACAAACATAGGCAACTAGGTGGTGCAGTGGATAGACTTGGAGTAAGGAAGCCCTACGTTAAAATTCTCTCGGACAGTCACTACTGTATGACCCTGGACAAGTCACTTCACATCTCTATGCCATAGTTTCTTCATCTGTAAGGAGTCTTTTTTGAGGATCAAATGAGTTACCATATGTAAAGCACTTTGCAAACCTTCAGGTGCTATATAAATGCCAACTATTACTATTATTGTTATTGTTATGCACATACACAAAGCGATTTGAGGGTAGTAACAACTGGAAATGGCCTTTTTGGAGGTGGCACATGAGGGGCATCTTGAATAGTCAGGAATTTCAAGAGGTGGAAGTGAGTCTTCCAGGCATTGGGGGTGGGGTGGGTAGATAGCCTGTGAAAATGCATAGAAGGAGAGATAGAATGTTGTCTATGGGGAATTTCCAGTTAGTCTATTGGCTGAAGCTAGAGTTCATGAGAGGCAGTAGTAATATGTTTAGTTCAGAAAGATACACTTGGGGAAAACCTTAAATTCTCAAGACAGGACTTAGAACTTTATCATAAGAGGCACCAGATTTGAAGTTTCTTGAGCAAGAAATAGCATGGTCAGACTTATGCCATAGGAATTTCACTTTGGCAGCTATGTGGAAGATGGATTGGAGAGAGTAGAGACCTGATGGAGGGAGATGAATTAGGAGACATTACAATAACCCAGCTAAAAGGATTAAGCTGTTATGGAATTTTAGGCAACATTAAACAGGTAGTAGAGAGATTTGGGGGACAGGGCAGTATGGTCTTTCCAGGCTCTGAAAGCATACCATGTAAGTGCACCCCCTTCCTATATCCATCAGGCTAAACCTACTCTGAGTTTCTGTTTGCTCCCTTAATCACTAGATGAAATTAGATGGCAAAGCACCCCTGAAAAATGGCTTTATTCTCCCTTCGTTCTGCCTTCCATATTGCTATACTATCCTGATGCTTTGGTTTTATTTTCTGTCAAAGTAATGGACAGATTCTAGATAAGAAAATGGGAACTAGTTATACAAGACATTTGAAAACACATGGTTGAGGGTAATATGACCCATGGCTATGTAAGTGATATATGTCTCTACTTCTCAAGTGAAGAATGGCCAGCATTGGCTGAGATAAGTAATTCCCCTGGAGAAAACATCTTCTTAGTGTCTAGTTGGATACTTAGCAAGAGTTACACTGCAAAATAGTGTGGGACATCAGTTTCTGCAATTCATGTAAAATTGTCATGGGTTTAGTTGTTTGCAAATACCCTGGAGCCAGATATGTTGGGTTTAGTTTTCAACTCTGCCACTGACTTGTCCTGGCAAGTGACTTTCACTTTCAGCCGTAGACAGAGAAGGTGAATGATTAACTGTCTCACAAAGTCATAGAAAGAAACGAGAAATCCCTTGGTCTTTTGCTCTAATCTCTCACCAAATTATAAAGGATGGCAGAATTCTTTCCTATGCTTCACAGAATCCTCTGTTTAGTCTTCCTGCCGTTCAGTTGTTTGTAAGTCATGTCCGACTCTTTGTGACCCCATTTAGGGTTCTCTTGGCAAAAATACTGGAGTGCTTTGCCATTTCCTTTTCCAGCTAATTTTGCAGATTAAGAAACTGAAGCAGACAGGATTAAGTGACTTGCCAAGGGTCACACAGCTAGTAAGTGTCTGAGGCTAGATTTAAACTCAGGAAGAGGAATCTTCCCTGACTCCAGGCCCAGTGCTTTGTACACATCATCATCTAGCTTCTCTCTCCTATGTTCAGTCAATAACACATATTTAAGAAACTACCCTGAGTGCTAAACATTGGGAATATAAAGGTTTATGTGGCACAGAATCCCAGAAGTGCATCATTTTAGGGTTGGAAGTGATGTTAGCCCTCTACTCTCTGCTCAAAGACGTCCAAACATTAACTTTCTAGATAGCCCCATCTCACTTTCTGACAGCTCAAATTTCCCTCTTTGCAATTTCTATTCATTACTTCTGGTTCTTCCCTTTAGGAACAAACAAAACAAGTCCAGTGCTTTGTTCTACAGTGTAGCTCTTCAGAAGACAAATATCATGTCCTTTTGGAGTTTTTCCCAGGCTAAACATCCCTAATTCCTCCAACCCATTCTAATATGGCATGGATTCAAGGTTTTTTGGTATTACACATGTCACCTTTCTCTGGATATTTTCCAACTTTTCAATGTCCTTCCTAATCTGCAGGTCTGAGGACTGTGGAATACTACTAAATTGTCACTCAAACTAGAACATGATATTCCAGATGTAGTCTGACAAGGGGAGAGTACTGAGAGTTTACCACTTCTCAGGAACAATCCTGCAAGTTATACCCTCCATGCAGCCCAAGAGCATATTAGCATTTTGTCTGCTGCCACAACATGCTAATGAAACCTTTGAGTTCAGGTTTTCTGAAATCCCAAGAGATTTTCCAGACAAACCTGTCTAATCACACTTTTCCTATCTTGTGCTTCTCAAGCTGATCTCTTGAAGCCAGAACAAGATTTTATGTTTCTCCCTATTGGATGTCATATCATTAGATTCAGCTGTGTCCTCAAGATGTTTGTATTCAATTGGGGGCATAAAACATAGTGATATTATCATAGGACTTAGACTTATAAGGGACCTTAGAGACCAACTGCTCTAATCCCTTCTTTTAATTAATGAAGAAATTGAGATCCATAGAGGTAAAGAGATTTGCTCAATGTCACACAGGAGGGCTTGGATTTAAACTTAAGTTCTCTGACTCCAGATTCAGTGCTCTTTCCATTATATCCCTTCCTTCCTTCCTTCCTTCCTTCCTTCCTTCCTTCCTTCCTTCCTTCCTTCCTTCCTTCTCTTTCTCTCTCTCTCTCTCTCTCTCTCTCTCTCTCTCTCTCTCTCTCTCTCTCTCTCTCTCTGTATTTCAGATATTTGTTTTATTTCTGATGTTACTAGGATGTATTCCAAATCAGGTAACAATATGTACCCCCTTAGAGTTGAGATTGTTGAGAAATTTTTTTCTAAGATATTTGACTTAAGTTTATTATGACCACTATTTTTCCATAGTATAGTGCCCCATTGTCGCATGGTGCCAACCATGATTTCTCAAAGGTTATGCCAGTGGAATTTGAGCTCTGATAGGTTCTCTAAATTTGAAAAGACCCACATTTCTCATTAGAGAAACAGCTCTATTCAGTTCTGAAAGGCCAATTTGTTACTAAGGGAGGAGTTTTTCAGTCACAACAATTCTCAAAAAGTCATTTGTCAGTTCATAGAGGGATTGCAATCTGTATCAGTGGAGAGTATAGTCACACCAACATATTTAAAGGTCCCCATAACATTGAAGTATGAAGTACAATGCCAGCTGCTTAGAATCCTCTAAACTTTACAACTGTGTTCTGGGGTAAGTAAAATTATACCCATTCATTTTTGGTTCGTGTTTGCTTTCACTCATGCATATTTACAAATGAGTACTGCTTCAGTTTTCACAATGAAGAGCACAGAATAAGAAAAAGTAAGAGAAGAGGGGGATAGTCCAGATTGGCTGGAGCACAGAGTAGATGAAGGGGGCTTAGTGTAAGATGAAAATGGAAAGACAAGTTAGAGCTAGTTTGTGTGGGGTCCTAACACCAGAGAAAGGATCTGACTGTTCTTTCTTAGGTAATGGGGAGACACTAAAGGTTTTTGATGGTAGAAAGAGATGTGCATTAGAACCATGCTTCCCAACAAAATGTAAATTTAACCACCTTTATTCCGCCCAAATGTATCCTTCTGGTCCTGTACACCAGGCCGTTTTAGAGGAAGAAAAGGATTGGAAGTCCGCAATCACAAATAAACAGATGTTGTTAGGAATACAGGAACTTCTAAAGAAACCAAATATTCAAGACCCAGCTCAAGCTGAGGCTTACACAGTTTACTGCCAAACACAGAATGGAACATTTGCACCCACATACACATCGCTCTTGTGGCATCTTAAAAAGGAAAGGATTGATTTGGCAAGAATTTGTTTACAAAATTTTTGCAAAATCTAATTGTTGCTAAGTACAATGACTATTCATTTAGGGGAAGCAGTTGTGTGGACCATTTTTCATTTTTGCCACTTGTATATAGTTCTGAATTTGCTGAATTGCCCCCAGTTTTTCATACAGGGTCTCTTCCTTCAGTCTTTTGTATTTTTGATTGTTATGTAAAACTTGCTTTTATTTTAATATTGGTGTCAGTATTTCAATTTCTATAAAATTATAAATTTTTATATTTCTATAAATTCCCTAGTATCTAGTTTCATTTGCTCTGATGCACGCATGCTTACAAATGTTTAGAGCTCTATTTAGCCTCTAGCTGGTTGTATGAAAAAGGAAATTCATAACCTCCCCCTTTTCCTACCCTTAATTTGTTTTTCTATCTTTCAGAGATTGGGTTATATTGCTTACAAGCCCTAGAGATCCAAAGTCAGTCAGCGTCTTGTTTCTGCATCACTTCCTTTTGTTTATGTTGTGTTTTGTCCATGTTAGTTAGAGGAAATAAACTATATCTATCTATATCTATATATACACACATATATACACATCTATATGTATGTGTACATCTATATCTATATTAATATCTATATCAATCTGTTCATAGCTATGTAGAATTGTCTAGATGAAGAAAGACCACTTAGGAGGTTGTTGAGATACTATAGGTAAGAACTGATTGTAAGTTTCCTATATTTGGCAGATAATCATAATCACAATCACAAGAAGCAGCAACAGCTAGGTGTCACAGTGGAGAGAGTGCCAGATCAGGAGTCAGGAAGACCTGAGTTCAAATCTGGCTTCAGACACTTACTAGCTTTGTGACCCTGGGCAAGTCATTTAACCCTGTTTGCCTCAGTTTCCTCATCTGTAAAATGAGGTGGAGAAGGAAATGACAAACCACTTCAGTATCTTTTCCAAGAAAATTCCAAAAAGAGGTCACAAAGAGTTAGACATAACTGAAAATGACTAAACAACGACAACAACTACTACTCCTCCTACTACTATTACTACTATTACTACTACTACTACTATTATTACTACTATTACTACTGATAATAATGTCAGTTGACATTCATTTTGGCTCTTTAAAACTAGCAAAGTGTTTTGCAAATAAATTTTTGTATATACATATGTATGCATGTATGTATTCTTATCTGTACCTCAAAATAGCCTTGTAGTATAGGCATAAGTCTTGTTATGCTCATCTTACAGATGAAGAAATTGAAATTCAGGAAGGTGAATTGGCTTGCTCTTGGTCACACAGAGAATGTGTATTATATGTAGGATTTGAACTCAGATTTGCCTGACTTTAGGTCCAGCTCCATGTTGCCTCTCCAAAAGATCCGTGAATGATCTCCCTTTAAGACCAGTGATGACAGATATTCCAATCATTTGATAGGCTGTCCCCACTCTCAAGGACCTCACATTATAAAAGGAGGTGACAACACATGTAAGAGGGGTCAGCTGCTGGAAAGTCCAGGTGGTAATTAGAGTACAATGGCAGAGCAAATGACAAGGTCCAGGAGTCCTTAGGATAAAATAATGGGTCAAATGACAATGCCCAGGAGTTCAGAGGCCAAAGTAGTAGGGCAGACAACAAGGCCTGGTGGACCTATATAAAGTATTTTATAATGCTAAATTGCTGTGTAATTTAAGCTGCATTTAATATTTCCCACAGAGTGAAGGGTGGTTAGGAGGGCTTTCAGGAGGTGGGAGGTGCTGGGCAAGCATTTGCTCTACTAATTACTAGTTATATGACTATCTGGGCCTTGTTTTCTCTGGCTACTAGTTGAGAGGATTAGTCTAAATGATTTCCAGATTCCCTTTCTGGCCTCTAAATCCTTTAAACCTATAAATCTAGGCAACTTTTTCTCTTTCCCATTTGTGTACTTTTAAAAAAAATTGATGTCAGAACCATCCATTGAAGCATGCAAAAAACAAACAAACAAAAGCCCAAACCTCATACAACATAAGGAAAAATGGTGGTGTGTGGGGAGAGAGAACAATGTTCAGAATAGCCCTCAGAGCACCTGAGGGTTTGTTCTTTCCACACTGAGGGTTTTAGCACACAATTTGAAGTCTGCCTCTCACCTTGTCTGTAGTCCCCATCACTTAATGAAGATATCATCACCATCTAGTTGTATGTATTTGAGAGCCCACTTGCCACTTGCTAGAAGAGGGCTTATCAAGGAGATGGACTACTTGTACAAGAGATTAGGACAAAGGTGCAACATTTGATAAGATGGAGGAGAGTAAAAGGCCTTTCATTTTAACATCTGCAGATGAAATGGCCTCACTTTTCTTTTCTTCTATCCTGCCCTTCTATCATTTCCCCTAAGTAATGGGTTGGGCTAATTCTTTTTAGTACTGAGAGATGGAAATGATATTGCAGTATAGTTTACAGACAGCAAGTTAGCTTGGATTTTTTTTAAAGTGGGCATTTTCACTGACATTTGTTATCAATATCTATAATAGGATTATGATACTCTGAAGGATTCATAAAGACATTTTTAAAGGTTATTTGTAGGTATTCTGTCAAGTTTTTGTAGTAGAAGTAAGTAGCATCAACTTCTATTAGGGGGACTGTGAAAGGAGAAAAGTGAGACCACTGGATAAAGAAATATTGCATTTGCAACTGGCAGTGAAAACTTATTTTCTTTCTTTAGAGTATTGTGGTAGAGAGAAGATTTAGGCTGGGAGTCAGGAGATTTAAATTCCAGTACTAACATTGTGATAAGTAGCTAGGGACCTTTGGAAAGTCACTCAATCTTTCTGGGTCTCAGTTTCCTCATTGCAAAGATAAGAGAGGGGGACTATATGATCTGTAAAGTTCCTTTGATCTCTAGTACCCTCGGATTCTATGTTCTATGTGTTTAAATCTGAGCAGGTCTTTTCAATATCGCTTAATATCTTTTCAGGTCATTTTGTTCTAACAATGATAAAACAGGTAAACGATAGCAGTTGTTAGGAGAATGCATTTATAAGAACACATAGATGTCTTCAAATATTCTTCATGGCTTATAATTTTAAAAATAACGAACTAAGATTATTTTTGTTTTGACAATTTTTCATGAGGTTACAGGTAACATTAGGAACTCAGAAATCAAGCACTGAGAATGATGGATTTTCTGAATTAGAAGGAACCTCAGTATCTTGTCTCAAATCTTATCTCCCCTTCCCCAAGCCCACGTCCCTGACACTTTATAGATGACAAAAGGAAAGCTCAGAGAGAAAGAACTTTCCCAAGGCTATAACAGAAGAAAAACAACAGATTCTGGATTCAGATCTAGGTCTTTACATTTCACTTCTAATTCTCCCAGCTGTTACTGACTATAGTCTATATATAAGAATGAATGTCATAGGATTTTAGAGGCAAGGGAAATCAATGAGACTGCTCAATAGTTCAAACTTTTTGGAGGAGGTGGAACTTAAGTTGGGTTTTGCAGGATGAATAGGATTGAGAATAAAGTTGTGTGATACTGTGGGAAGCACCCTCTACTTGGAATAAGAAGGCTACCTCAAAGGGTTTCTGCAAGAACCAGAGGAGATGATGTATATAAAGTGATTCACAAACCTTAAAACACTAGATCAATGTGACAATAACACCCACCTCCTCTGGCCTGTTTCTCCAACTTGCACTCACAGGTTGGATCCTCAGAAGGCTTTTGCTACTCCCAGCTTCTCAAGATACCTTGTAGTTCTGCATTCCTAAAAATATAATTCATGAACCCCGATTGGTGCTTTTCTCATTAATAGTCAGCAAGTGGACACAATTAACATAGGAAGTATATTATCAACAAAACATTCCACCAATGTTTTGGGTGCATTTCCAAATGCACGGAGCGCACAATATCCAGAAGAAGAATGATACCACATTTAGAGTACAATGGTAGGGAATATATATCACCAATGCGATTTATACCTCAGGAGCTGGAAGGCCTCTATGTCATTTCTTTCCTCATAGAGCCTTCATGTCGCTCCTTCTAGAACATAGGCTCTGCTGGGTGTGCTTCTTAAAGAGGTTCCCAGGGTCTACTTCTCCCTGCACCTCAAGTCTCAATTGCCAGGCCTTCCTCTCTTGTGTCTTCTGCCAATTCTGTGTCACCACAGGTCTATCTCCTTGAAACAACATGAAGGCTGCTTCTCTGTGTCTGTGTCTATTTGGAAAATGCATATGTCTGCTTCCTTCTGTTCTTCAAAATCCCTTGAATTGACTCCCTAATTTCTATATAAGATTTTCTACTAGTTGACTAGTTTCACTGCTAGATACCATGGTTGTTGATGGCAAAGGAGAGAAAATCCCCTTTTGTGCTTTGCTGCTGTACTTACTCAAGGGTCACAGTTAGCAAGGCAGCTAGGTGGGGAAGTAGAAAGAATAGACTCGTCTTCCTGAGTCAAATCTGTCCTCAGATACTTACGAGCTATGTGACCCTGGGCAAGTCATTAACCCTGTTTGCCCCAGTTTCTTCACCTGTAAAATGATCTTTAGAAGGAAATAGCAAACCATTCCAGTGTCTTTGCCAAGAAAATCCCAAATGGGGTCACAGAGTCAGACTCGACTGAAAGGACTGAACAACAACACACTCAACAAAATCACTATGAGCTTGTATAGAATTAAACATTGGGCCTCATTGACTGTCTTTTAAAGGCCACACAGGCATGATCAGCCATTGCCTGGCCAATAGTATTGCTTCATTTCTAATTCACTCAAGGGGGTGGGGACACATTTTATAATCATTTCAACACTTTGTCAGTTACTTATCTTCTATGATTAGGTCTAGAACATTCATAGACAAACTCCTTTTTAATCATTATTATTAATTATGGTGGTGGAGGTGGAAATAGTGGTAGTTGTAGTGTTTCTGGTTCAGTAATTCAGTTTTATAACTTGCAAGTGGATCCTGACTCACATTTTCTAAGCCATTCCTAGGCTTATCTTCATTTCCCCTGTGGGTATTGCTGTATAGGAATATTTACGTATTCCATAGAGATTTATTCACTGGTCCTTCTATAATATAGTGGGGATTGTCATGAAAGTCTTATTTAATCCTACATATTGCTTTGTGACGAGCACTTAAATAACAGGATAATAGTATTTAGAGATAAAAGAGTCTAATACTCTCATCTGAGATATGAATATCTGAAATTTCAGTATCGGTATCCTGGGCTGCTATGTTAGGATTCCTTTAATGTGTTGAGATGGGTGCAGCTTCCTTGTGAACTCATTAGAAGAAACATGAAAATAATTCTATGTTATTAGTACACAACCTGTCTCCTCAGTGACCAACCTATGATGTCCCCACCTAATTCTCCCTGATATTGACTTTTTAGTTAGGGTTTCCCCTTGGGTGTCTTCCACCTGGCTTTTGTGACTTTTCCCTATATCATGTCAGAGATGGCTTGGAGTCTATTATTATCTGCTCTTACAATCTTTATATTTGATTCCATAGAATATTATATGAATTTATTTATGAATATTATATGATATTAATAAATAAGAGCATAGTTTGTATTGTAATATACCAACTGACCCAAAATAGAGGCTCACAATGGATACTAAACTGACTAGACCGAGATTCCCTTTGCTGATTAATATGAAGGTTGCCAACTAGCTTAATCTTTTGATTTCCATATATTCCAGTCAGGCTCTGATGGTTTGACTTGTTCAATATCACAAAACTAATTAATGGCAGAGCTAGGACTAAAGTCTGGGACTCTACCATGGTGAAGGGGTTGTCCTACTTAATTCTGATGTGGCATCATAAGCCAACCCTACCTTCCAATGATTATACAACATTGAGCTAATAAACATTGAACAAATAAAGAGAAGGAAAAATAAGTCTAGAGTCTAATAGTCAACAGGATTTCCTTGGAAATATTCTAACTTAATAGGAAAAGAAATATTTATGGAAGATAAATGTGATAAGAGGACTCCAAGAGGAAAAGAAAAAAGTTTACAGAGAGGAGGTAGAAAAATAAAAATTTAGCCAATTGTAACATTCCAGATAAAATAAT
The DNA here is from genome assembly GCF_028583685.1 of Petaurus breviceps papuanus. Taxonomy (NCBI): domain Eukaryota; kingdom Metazoa; phylum Chordata; class Mammalia; order Diprotodontia; family Petauridae; genus Petaurus; species Petaurus breviceps. The sequence continues at coordinate 718,408 of NW_027187246.1, forward strand.
CAGTCTCTTTGGTTGCTTAAATAAGAAAGTAATGTGTGATTTAATCAGGAATAATAAGCTATATATAATAATTATATAATATATAAGTACATGATAATAATATTCTTTATTAAGGATTATAGACTTAGATGAGATCAGTCCCAAAGCCATCAATCACAGAAGGGGAATCTAAGACTCAGATAAGTTATTGTTATTGTTGGTGGCCCTTTTCAAAGATCAATGACATCACTTTTGAGTGATATATTGACTTGGGCATGAAATGAGTTTAAGGGAAGCAGAATTGCACAAAGTCATCAGTCTCATTCTCTCTTCCAGAGTCATCAAAGTCCAGTGGTAGGACAAAAGTCAAGATAACTTGAGATAGCCCAGGATGCAGTAGATGACTTCAGTGTCTTCAATATCTGACCATGCAGGGTGGCTGGGTGGCACGGTGAGTAAGAGTGCCAGCCTTGGAGTCAGGAGACCCGGGATCAATTCCAGCCTCAGATATTTAACACCCACACAAAAAAACTGGCCATGTAACCTTGAGCAAGTTACTTAACCCCAATTGCTTTAAAAAAAAGATCTGACCATGCTCTAAGTGTTCCACATGGCTTGCTTCAACTGAAGGAACTGCCTTCATAGCCATTGGAACAAGCTATTCTCTACTGCCCATTCTGCTGCGGGGAGTCTTCACATGCTGTAACTTACTCACTGAGGGTTATAGCAGAACAAGGATTCAGACCCATGCCCTCTTACTCTATAACTAGTGTTCTTTCCAATGTTCTATGCTACCTCACAGGCAATAACATTAGGTCAGAATTCATAGTTGAATCCTCATCTAAGCTTAAATAAATTCTGTACGTGGATTTCAGTTATTGAATTCAGAGCCTCCAACAAGTCAAATGTAAGTCTATATTGAAATTGCAAAAATTATTAGGTAGTACAATAAATAAATCTCTGGACCAAGAGCCATTTCTTGACCCCAGAAGGCTAAGAGACATAGTGTGACTTTGAACAACTGTCTGACTCAGTTTCCTCATCTGTAATTGGGAATGATAATAGAACCTACCTCCTTGTTGTGAGGAATTAGATGAGATAATATTTGTAAAGTACTTTGCAAACCTTAAGGCATTTTATAAATGCTCATTGATCAGGTTGATCAAAGTAAAGGTAGTCTTTTCCACAAAAGTAGACAAGTCAATGATTAGGAGATAGAGTTCTAACATTTTATTCATTAAGCAAATATTTATTAAATGACTATTATATAAAAGAGCATGGTGATGGGTGCTTGGAGAGTTAGGTTTAGATAAAATATAATAACCACCTTCATTGTCCACCTTCATCACTAACATAAAGAACTATAATTGCAAATGTTACATGATAAATACATTATAAAGGTACAGACAAAAGCTCTATGTGATGTCCAAGGGGATAAGAGAAGGCTTCATGAAAGAGGCAGAATTTCAGTTAAGTTTTAAAGGATGGGCTGGAATTCAATAGGTGAAAAGGCAAAGAATATTGGTTGGTTGGTTGTTCTTGAAGAGGACCAAAATAACATCATTATGTTGGGGTCAAGGTACAGTGTGTCTGATCAGAACAATATGAGTTCAGAACACTCTACCACAGGTTGGCCATAGATAATATATGTGAAGATTTGGAGTAGACACGTCTCTAAATTTGTGGATCTCATGTTTCTATTTGAGCTACTGCAATTTTACTGTGCTCATAGAGCACAGCACTTTCTTTGATGTGGGCATGCCATGCTGGGCAGTCTTTTGCCAGGGTCTCCCATGTCTCACAATTGATTCCAAAGTTCTTCAGAGAGACCCTGAGAGTGTCTTTGTTATCCCTTCTGACCACTATGTGAGTGCTTGCCTTGTATGGGTTCTCATTAAAATAATCTTTCAGTCAAATGTACATTTGGCATTAAAACAATGCCACCAACCCAATAGAGATGTAATAGAGTTTGAATGCTTGGCAGTTGTACTTGAGAAAGGACCTCAATGTCTGGTACCTTATCCTGCAAGGTGGTCTTCAGGATCTTCCTAAGACGATTCAAACCGAAGTGATTCACTTTCCTGGCATGGCACTGGCACACTGTCCAGGTTTCACAGGCATACAAAACTGAGGTCATTACGATGGCTCTGTAGACCTTCAGTTGGGTAGGCAGCCTAATACCTTTTCTTTACCACAATTCCCTTCGGAGCCTCCCAAGCACTGGGACAGTTCTGGCGATGCCTACGTGTCCCTGGGAAGTGTGCTGCCAAGGTAAGTACACTTATCTACACTATTTAAAATGTCTCCGTTTGCTGTGACTTAAGGTTCCACTTATGGATGGCATGGTGCTGGCTGGTGGAGAGCTTGTGTTTTCTCGTTGTTAATTGTAAGGTTAAAATGAGCACATGCAGCAGAGCATTGGCGGCCAAAGACCTATTGTGCATCTCAACTCTTTTGTGCTGATGGAGCCACATTGATTAGTGATAATGACATAATTCTGGAGGGTTGGGCTGAACACTTTCATAGTGTTCTTGACAGATCATCATCAAGCAATGTTGAAGCCACTGACCTTGTACCTCAGGTTGAAGTCAACCTCTCTCTAGCTGAATTTCCACCTTAAGAAGAGATCTTGAATGCCAGTAGGCTCCTCTTGTGTGGCAAAGTACCTGCATCTAACTCTCTTACAACTGTGATTTATGAGTTTGAGAGGGTCTGCTGCTCATGCAAAAGCTGACTGAAATTTTCCAGGTTATATGGCAAGAGGAGGTTATTCTCTTCAAGGATGCCTCCATTTTCCATTTCTATAAAAGTAAAGGAAATTGATGGTCCTATGACAATGTCAGGGGCATCTCTCTCCTAGTCACTACTAGTAAGATTCTTGCCAGAGTCTTTCTTAACAGGTTAATTCTTCACCTAGAATATCATCATCCACCCAAGATCTGGTATGGCTTCAGAAAGGGCTGAGGAATGGTTGCTTCCTGACAACTCCAGGAGAAATGCCAGGAGCAGAACAGACGTCATATATAATGTTTGTCAATCTGACCAAGGTTTTTGATACTGTCAGTCATGAGGACCTGTGGAAAATTATGTCAAAATTTGGTTGCCCAGAGAAGTTCATCAGTATTGTATGCTTGGCCAAGTTTTGGATAATGGACTCTCATGATTTCCCAGTCATCAAAGGAGGGAAGCAAGTGCTTGTGTGTTTGCTCACATGCTTTTTAGCATGATGTTTTCAGCAATGTCAGAATCCTTCAAGTATGAAAACAGCATCAAGGTTAGCTACTACACTAATGGCAAACAATTTAACATGAAATGGCTATAAGCCAAGACTAAAGTGGAAAGAGAATTGGTACATGACTCATTGGTGCATGACTGCATGGTTCACAGATAATTCTGGCCTCAATGCAGCCTCTACAGCAAAGACGATATTGCAGTCACAGTCAGCAAGTCAGTCAGTAAACATTTATTAAGAACCTACATTCTTGCATAATTCCAACTTATTTTCCAGACTGGAAGGGTAGACTTATACTTCTGTCATCAGTATGTCTGTCTTCCCATACCATCTCTAACTGTTTTTTCTTCAGATTTTTTTCTTGAATCTGACCCATTACTTCTAGTGCTACCGTGGGACATCATTTCCAAATGTCCTCTTGCTCTTAAAACTCTTTACCTGGTCCCTCTACTTTCTCAGCCTTCTTACATCTTACTTCCCCCCAAACACTTTATTGTCCAGCTATATTGGCCTCCTTTGAGTTCTTCAAACACTAGACTGCCTTGCCTGTCTCCTTGTCCTTGAGGTGGATACCTCCATGCCTGGAAAGCTCTAACTCCTCTTTTATGCCTCTTAGTTTCCCTCCCTTCCCACCTTCTTTCCTGGTCCTGCCAGCCGCTAATTTTGTCCTTTTTCAGATTACCTTCATCTACTCTGTATATATCTTATATATATCTTCTTGTTTACATTAGATTGTAAGTTCCTTGATGGGAGGGATTGATTTTTGTCTTGCTTTGTGTCCCAAGCACTTATTGATTTGCTTTATTTATTTGACCTGTTTGGGTTATTATGAGAGCATCCTAACCAGTCTCCCTGCCTGTACTTTTCCCTCCTCTAAGTCATTGTTGTTTTTGTTTTTATTTTCAATTTTTAAATTTTATACTTAGTAACCATCTACAAAAAATCATATAAGTACAGGATAAAAAAATCAATCAAAAAACTTTTAATAAATACTTACCATGTGGTAGGCTCTATGCTAATTGCTAGGATACATAGATGAAAATGAAACAGTCCCTGCCCTCAAGGAGTTTACATAAAATCATAAGATCCAAAATATTTGAACTTTGCTAAAGTATTTATACTAACTTCAACAGAATAATAACAGTGATAACATCTAATTTGTTTCTGTGTCTTTTTGCTGAGGGTTTTATTTGTGGACTTTTTTTTTCATGAGCTAGGGTGTTGTTGCCGCTATTATTATTTCCCTTGACATAGTTATAGTCATTGCTCATACTGTTTCAATTCTGTCTTCCTCTGTATCACTTCATATAAATCTTCCCATATTTTGTTGTATTCTTCATAATAGGCATTTTTCATGGAGTAATAATGTTCCATTTCATTCACATATCACAATTTGTTCAATTATTCCTCAAGTGGATTTTGTTATTCTAAGCAAAAGTGCTATGAGTATTTTTGTCCAACTGTATCTTTTTTGTTTTTAAATTCTTAAGGTATAGTTCTCATCATGAGATCATTAGGTCAAAGGGTATGAACATTTTTATAGCTCTTGGTTTATGTTGCTATTTATGAATTGTGCCAGTTGGTAGTTCCAGCAAACACAATAGTGAGTCTATTACTTTATAACTGAGCTAACATTGAATTCTGTCACTTTTATCTACCTTTTGCCAAATTAGTGATACAAGGTAGTATAGTTCACTTTTTGCATCACTGATATATTAATATCCCTAAAGAAGTTATTTACTTAAAAGTCTTCAGTGATTATATACTGGCTACCAAGTAAAGTCTAACTTCAGTTTGGCATTCAAGACCTTTCACAATATGGTGTCACCTTGGGGTGGCTAGGTGGCTCAGTGAATAGAGCACCGGCCTTGAAGTCAAGAGGACCTGAGTGCAAATCCGGCCTCAGTGACTTAACACAAAAATAGACATGTGACCTTGGGCAAGTCACTTAACCCCAATTGCCCTACATTCCCCCTCCAAAAAAGCAAAAAAAAAATGCTGTCACCTTATCTTTATAGCCTTATCTGCACTATCTACTTTTCTTAACTAGTTTATGCCACTTGACGTACTAGGCAAAATGGTCCACTCAGTGTGATTTTCTGTCTCTGGGTCTTTGTTTACATTATTCAGGATACTTTGAATGCCCTCCCCAAACTCATCTAATTAAATTCTGCCCCACTTTCAATACTTAGTTGAAATCCCACCTCCTCTATGAATCCTTTTGAGTTCACATAAGAAATAATTTTCTCCTTTTTAAAATTTCATAACCATTTTACTAGAATTGTTATGGAATTTCCTAAAATGAATTCTATTGTTTATTTTGTATTAGACTTATTTGTGTACATGCCTAGTTTCTTCTTCCACTGTAAGTTCTTCCATTGTAAGTTCCTGGAGGGCAAAGACTTTATCTTGTTTGTATTTGAATCTTCCTTAGCACCAACTACCATCCCTTACAAGCTGTAGGTGCTTAAACGATATTTGCTGAACAAATGAATGTTGAAGATTAGTCCTATTGTCATAGTTTTTAAAATACGAGTAATTTCTGATAAAATAGGTGTTCAACCAGGGCTTTTGTTGTTGTTCAGATGTGTCTGACTCTTTGTGACTCCATTTGGGGGTTTCTTGGCAAAGATACTGGTGTAGTTTGCTATTTCCTTCTCCAGTTCATTTTACAGATGAGGAAACTGAGGCAAACAGGGTTAGATTACTTGCCAAGGGTCATATACCTAGTGATTATCTGAGGCCAGATTTGAACTTAAAAAGATGAGTCTTCCTTACTCTTGGCCCAGTGCTCAATCCAATGCACCACCTAAATGCCCCAATTAGGGCTGGTCTATGGCAAAAGGAGTTCATCAAATCTATCTTTCACCTTTGAGCAATTCTTCATTCCACCCCTCCCAACTCGGTTAAAACTCCCTGGCTTATCCATTAGTCATTCAGTACCCCTTTATTCCTTTTTCATTGACCCTATTAAAATCTGTTCTCAGAAAAAAAATCTGATAAACTCATTTACATGAAGGGATAAATCACTCACAAGCTTTAATATCTTAAAGGTACCAATATTCTATTTGTATTTTGATGAGGGGACTCCTAAGCGATAGTAATATAATTCTAATTTTGGAATTCTAGGCATAAGTGATTAGATGAGGGAGTTATTATATTTTTAGTTTCTTAAAATCCTTCCACACATTAATATGTCAGGGATGTATAATTTTGTCAGTGCAGAAACTCTTCAATGCGGATCATAATTCTCTCTACAGTCTCAGAGAGATTGTGACTTGTCCATAGTCACACAGATAGCAAGTAGCAGAGACAGAAGGGATCATTGGTCTTTCTGACTCCAAGTCCAGTATGATACCTGCTGCTTGCTATTCTATGCTACCTTCCTCCAAGAAATTGCCATGATCTCTCCCTCTCTCTTCTACTTCCAGATGCTTTTCCAGCAAAGTAGATCAGAAATAACACTCAGAGTAAGTAGTGACATTCCTTAAGATAAGCATATCTTTGCTCCAAGGATCTTACCTGTGAAGCCCCATGGGAGTGGGCTGTTAGCCAGAAAACTGACTGGGGATTAGTTGCTTCATCTCAGGGCTCTGAGAGGTCATCAAGGTAAAATTAAGTAGTGGGGAGTGGATGGAATGTATTCCTCTCAACCTTGGGCAGGAGAGGGGAGGGAGACTCAACACATTTCAGGAACTATTGGCCCCTTTTGAAAGCACTGACTGGATAAGTAAAAGAATTTCGTGTTAATCTTGGAAGGAGAAATTCAGAGGTGAAACAAAGGTCATTCTGCAGCTGGAGAGAAAAGATAAAAAACTGATTAAAGCATTATAACAAGCTGATAGCCATGGAGCAAAGAACTAAGATACAATGATCTTTGGTGGCAGTCCTGCCAACACCCACCTGAGAGCATGCCTGCCCATGCTTGTGTAGATGTGGGATGGAGGGTGCCAGATCTGGGGGCCAAGCATTTAAATCTTGATCTAGTACTGTTCGTGTCACCACAGGACACCCCTGCATTTAACCCTTCTCCCCTCAGTGCTTGAGAGTCTGGATAAGAGGGAAAATGATATATCTTAATAATTGGATCATAAACACCAGAGGAAACTATTAGACGGTCCTTGGTACTCTTTGGTAGGGTGATTCTCACACCAGATCAATGCCCATGGGAGAGACCACACAACTAAACAATCATAAGCATTTATTAAGCACCTGCTATGTGCTGGGTACTGTTCTAAGTGTAGGGGAATTGAAAGGCATAAAAAAAATGAAAGCAACACTCAGGGATTACAATTTAATTCAAGTTGGTACATATTTATTAAACACCAACTAGGTGCCCAACCCCATATTCACAAGATCTCAGAGCTGGAAGGAACATCATGGGAGGACATTTTGTTCAATCTATACCCAAATAGATATACAATCTACAATGTGTTTAACATGTGGTATGACTTTGAAGTGAGGGTGTATTGAATCTTTCCTGTTCTTGTGGTTTAGGCCCTTCAGTTGCATCAGACTTCATGACCCCATTGGAGTTTCCTTAGCAAAGATACTGGAGTGGTCTGCTCTACTAGCCTTCAAAAAGCCTTTTGTTAATTTTTTAGGGTGTTTACACTGCAGAAATTGACAAGTACTGTAAGGCAGGGCTTGATGTGTTGTGTTGTTTAGATTTAAGAAAGTAATAGAGAAAATATTAACAATGCAGACGAAACTTGAAAAGGTATCCAGCTTTCATTTTTCTTTCTGGAGATCTGATCGTTTAACATTTATTAGCACACTCTTGCTTTGAAGGCATTTGAAGAACTCTAATGAATCAGCTCCATTCTATTTTTGTTAGGAGGTCAGCTAGGTGGCACAGTGGATAGAGTGCTAAGCCTGGAGTCTGGAAGACCTGAGTTCAAATTTCACTTTAGCTACTTAGATACTAGCTGTGTGATCCTGGGAAAGTCACTTACCTTTTTTTGCCTCAGTTTTCTCATCTGTAAAATGAGCTAGAAAAGGAAATGCCAAATCACTCCAGTATCTTTGCCAAGAAAATACCAAATGGGGACGTGGAGAGTTGAACACAACTGAAATGTTTCAAAAACAACAAAATTTTTTAGGAATGTCTTCCTTGAATCAAGGTGAAATTTTGTAACCTCTACTCATTTCTTCTCAGGCTAGAAGAAGCATTGGATGTGTAATTTAGATATGGTTATTGTAAAAACCATTTGTAGGGGTGGCTAGGTGGCACAATGAATAGAGCACCAGTCCTGGAGTCAGGAGGACCTGAGTTCGAATGTGACCTAAGACACTTAACAGTTACTAGCCATGTGACCTTGGGCAAGTCACTTAACTCCAATTGCCCTGCCCTCCCCCCTCCAAAAAAAGAAAAAAAAACATTTGTAGATTGCATTCTCTGATGCCCACTCTACAGAACACCAGGCCACCTTGAATAGGCTGTAAGACTCTAAGTAGGCAACCACATCCCACCTGCAGTTGCGTGAGTCATTATCCCTCTCCTCCAGAAAGAATCTGGAGGTTCTGTCTGACCTAGATGAAATAGGTTAAAGCTGGGACCCTCTAGCTAGTCAATGCTCAGGGCTATGTTTCACCCACCCTGCCATTATGTCCCTATTACTTCCCCAAACTGTGAGCATTGTTCACTAACATGATGTTTAACTTACAGTCTGCTCCCCTATCTGTATGTCTCTCTTTCTTCTTGTCTCCACTGATATTCCAACCTAAAATATCAATCACTGTGTCAGGAAATGCTGCCTTACTATCAGTTATGCCAAGGACTGGGTAGAACCTTCTCAGCAACCACACATTTCTCAAGTCACAGAGAAAGTAGAGAGCAAGGACTGGGAAGGTGGCACTCATGACCCAATAGCAGGGACACCTTGCCTCTCCACTCAACATCTCAGCTGGCACTAGAGGGCTTTCTCTGAGCTTCATCCATCTTGGGATTCCTCCCCTCTGACCACATAAGGAACAAAGGAAAGAATCCTTAACAGTTTGAATACTGTCTCTGACTCTTATTAGCTAAATGATTATGGGTAAATCTCTTGACTCTATGACGCCAACTATCAGTTTCCTCATTTGAAAAAAAAAAAAGCAAAATAATTCTTGTACTTTTCTGCCTCACAGCATTGCTGTGGGGATTAAATGAACTTCATAATTAGAATATTTTGGAAACCAACTGCCTCTGGGCATCTACTGCATATCCCACTTTCTCCCTGTGATTAAATTGGTATAGGACATTGCCAGTGAGGAATCCCTCTTCATCAATGCAGCTATGTGATTACTTTTCAACTTATGGTCTTTGAAAGCTGACTGGGAAGACTGAAAGTGTAAGGAACCGGAGGAAAACCACATAGCCTGAATATCTCAGAGATGAAATTTGAATTAAGGTCATCCTGACTGAGGCTGACCCTTGAGTACCATACTGTTTCTAGGATGTTCCATTTGTGGTTCAGTCATTTCAGCTGTGTCCAACTCATTGTGAACCCACTTGGGATTTTTCATTTTACAGATGGGGAACTTAGGAAACAGGGTTAAGTGACTTACCCAGGGTCACACAGTTAGTAACTGTGAGGCTGGACTTGAACTCAGGAAGAGTCTTCCTGACTCCAAGCTCAGTGCTCTATCCTCTACACCACTTTTCAGGATGTATAGAACTTATTATCTTCCTCCCAATCTGCCCCTCGTCTTAACTTCATTATTTCTATAGAGGGCACCACATTTCTCCCACTCATCTCACTTTTTCTCAGCCCCCTCATCCAATCTGAGATGATTGGTATAACAAGGATAGTTCATGGAAGACTTACGTTTTAATTCTGCCTTAGACACTTATTAACTGTGTGCCCTGGGCAAGTCACCTAACTTCTTTTGCTACAGTTTCCTCAACTATAAAAAGGGAAAAATAATAGCTACTACCTCACTGGACCAAATAAATTAACATATGTAAAACACTTTGTCAACCTTATTATAGCTATATGACATTTTTTGAAATCATGCAAAACATTTCACATTAGCCATATACTAAAAAAAAAAGCAAGAAAAATAAAGAAAGTGAGAAAATTCTATTTCAATTTTGACCCAGAGTCTAGTTCTCTCTCTGGAGGCAGATAGAACTTTTTCATCATGAGTCTTTTGAAATTGTCTTGGATCATTGTACTGATCTGCATAGCCAAGTCTTTCATAGTTGATCATCATTACATTGCTGTTTCTGTGCAAAGTGATCCCCCAGTGCTTCTCTCTTCATTTTGCATTAGTTCATATGTTTTTTTGCCATGTGTTTTTGAAACTACCACCCTCACCATTTTTTTGAGGGGGGAAAGCAAGGCAATTGGGGTTAAGTGATTTGCCCAAGGTCACACATCTAGTTAAATATCAAGTGTCTGAGGCCACATTAGAACTCAGGTCCTCCTGACTCCAGAGCCAGTGCTCTATTCACTGTGCCACCTAGCTGCTTCCTCCTCATTTCTTATTACACAATAGTATACTCTATCACAATCATATGCCACAACTTGTTCAGTAATTCCCCAATTGATGAGCATCCCCTTGATTCTCAATTCTTTGCCAACACAAAAAGAGCTGATATAAATATTTTTCTCCATATAGGTCCTTTTCTTTTTCCTTTTCTTTTGATATATTTGAGATACAAACCTAGTAGTATTGTTGGGTCAAAGGGTATGCAAAGTTTTATAGGCCTTTGGACATTGTTTTAAATTGTTCTCCAGAATGGTTGGATTAGCTCACTACTCTACCAGCAGTTCATTAGTGTACATATTTTCCATCAAGCTCTTCAGCATATGTAATTTCCGATACATATGAGGTGGCATATAGCTATGTAATCAATAAATATAATAATGATAAAGAATGTTTGGTGATATATTACAGAAAAAGAATGTTGTGAATATACTATAATTTCCACTTAATTTATTTTCTTTCTTTTTTTTTGCCTTTTGGAGGCGGGAGGGCAGGGCAATTGGGATTAAGTGACTTGCCCAAAGTCACACAGCTAGTAAGTGTTAAGTGTCTGAGGCTGGATTTGAATTCAGGTTCTCCTGACTCCAGGGCCGGTGCTCTATTTACTGTGCCACCTCGCTACCCCTTTCCCCTTAATTTCATTGGCTGTGGATTAGGGAAGATTCCAGAATCATAGGAGAGTAGATTTAAATCTTTGAAGGAACCCTAGAAGTCATCAAAGGTCAGGAAGGAACTAATTTAATTCAAAAAGCAAGGATATAAAACAGACTAATAGCAAGGCAATGGACAATGGACCATAGGAAGAAAAGGAAGGGAGTTGTGTGAAGGAGGAAAAACATCAAGCATTTTGTGGAGAAGGTAGTGAGAGCATCACAGAGGAAAACTGGAGGTAAGTAGGATTCATTCAGTGTTCCTTGGATCTTAGGGCAGTCTCACAAAATGTCAGAGAACTAACAGGATCATTGAGAGTCTGACCTCATTTTGACAATGGAGAAATGGAAACTCAGAGATGTGATATGACTGCAATGTTCCAGAGTATATAATAATCGTGTGGGAGTGGGCTAGAGAGAAGCAGATAGGAGATGATAGAGGAAAAGCAGTCCAGGAAAGGATTAATGACCTTTTCATGTTACTGGGCAAAACGCTTAGGCTAAGACAAAGGATACTCAGAAACAAGAAGCTATAGTTACCTAGTAGAAATAATACTGGTCTAGGAAGTAAGTCTCACTTCTCAAATTAGTAGCTAGCTGTGGCTTTGAGTAAGTCCCTTAGTCTTTTCACTGGACCTCCAGTGATTCTTTTGTAAAATGGGAATAGCAGTAACTTATTTGCCTGATGGCTGGGTAGTAGCCCAGAATGGGCAAAATGGGGTAGTGGGATAGCTGCTGGATTTTGAGTCAGAGGACTTGAGGTCAATTCCTGACTTTTTTTTTTACTACCTGTGTGGTTTTCACTTATGAGTATTATTTTCCTAGTCAATAAAATGAAGAAGTTGTGAAATTATTAACAACTTTAGCAAAGTTGTAGGATATTAAATAAACCCACATAAATAATTGGCATTTCTATATATTACTAACAAAGCCCAATAGCAAGAGCTAGAAAGAAAAATTCCATTTAAAGTAACTGTAGACAATATAAAATATTTGGGAGTCTACCTGCCAGGACAAACCCAGGAACTATATGAACACAACTACAAAATACTTTTCATGCAAATAAAGTCAGATCTAAATAATTGGAAAAAACATCAGTTGCTCATGGGTAGGCTGAGCTAAAATAATAAAAATGACAATTCTTCCTAAATTAATTTTCTTATTTGGTGCCATACCAATCAAACTACCAAAAATTATTTTATAGAACTAGAAAAAATAATAACAAAATTCACCTGGAAAAACAAAAAGTCCAGAATATCAAGAGAATTAATGAAAAGAAATGCAAGGGAAGGTCGTCTAGCTGTATCAGATCTAAAATGATATTGTAAAGCAGCAAACATCAAAACTTCTTGATACTGGCTAAGAAATAGACATTATTGATGAGTAAGAATGATAAGATGTAATATAGAATAATACAATTATTATAATAAGAATATAATAAGATAAGGATAGACAGTAGTCAATGACTATAGTAATCTACAGTTTCTGGGATAAGAATTCACTATTTGACAAAACATTGCTGGGAAAATAGTATGTTAGAAACTAGGCATAGATCAGCATCTTACGTCATATACCAAGATAAAGTAAAAGGGTGCATGATTTAGACATAAAGTGTGATACTATAAACAAATGAGGAGAACAGAGAACAATTTAACTGTTTATCTATAGAGAATGGAAGAATGTATGACTAAACAAAACAGAGAACATTACAAAATGTAAAATGGATAATTTTGATTACATTAAATTTAAAAGGTTTTGCACAAAGTTAATGCAACCAAGATTAGAAGGGAAGCAGAAATCTGGGAAATAATTTTTAAAGCCTGTGTCACTGATAAAGGTGCCATTTTCAAAATACATAGAGAACTGAATAAAATTTATAAGAATACAAGTCATTCCACAATTGATAAATGGTTGAAGGATATGAACAGGCAGTTTTCAGATAAAGGAAATTCAAGCTATATATAGTTATATAAAAATGCTCGAAATCATTATTGATTAGAGAAATGTAAATTAAAACAACTCTGAGGCCTATAAGAGTGGCTAATATGACAAAATAGGAAAATGATAAATGTTGGAGAAGATGTGGGGAAAAAAACACTAAAGCATTGTTGGTAGAATTGTGAATTGATCCCACCAGTCTGGAGAGCAATTTGGAACTATTTCTGAAGGGCTATAAAATTGTGCATACCCTTTAATCCAGCAGTTTTTTAATCCAGTGGTTTTCACTACTAGGTCTATATCCTAAAGACATTTAAAAAAATGGAAAAGGACCTATGTGTACAAAAATACTTATAGCAGTGCTTTTTGTGGTGGCTAAGATTTGGAAATTGAAGAGATGCCCATCAATTGGGGAATGGCTTAAACAAGCTGTGGTATATGATTGTAATGGAATATTATTGTGCTATAAGAAATGACAAGCAGGATGTTTTTAGAAAAAAAAACCTGGAAAGACTTACATGAACAGATGCATAGTGAAGTGAAGACAACCAGGAGAACATTGTACAGAGTAACAGCAACATTGTTTGATGAAGAATTGTGAATGACTTAGCTATTCTCAGCAATATAATCATTCAAGACAATCCCAAAGGACTAATGATGAAACATACTACCAACCTCCAGAGGAAGAACTGATATTTTTTGAATATAGACTGAAACATGCTGTTCTTCACTTTTGCATTTTTTATTCCTCTTCTTGTACAAAATGACTAATCTGGAAACATTACAAATAATTGCATATTTATACACTATATCTGATTGCTAATTATCTCAGGGAGGAGGGAGGGGAAGGGAAGAAAGGAGAGAAAGAATTGAGAACTCAAAACTTTAAATAAAAATGTTAAAAATATTAAAATAGCAAGAAGACTCCACTTATATAGGAATAAAAGAATCTTTTTTTGTACTATATTATCATCTATTAAATCACAGAATTAAGAGGTTGAAGGGACCTCAGTGGCCATGTAGTCAAACCTATAGACCCATCCCCCAAAAAGATCCCTACTAGAACAACTCTGACAAAATAGTTATGCAGCCTTTGTTGGAAGAGGAGAAACCTATTATCTCCTTGACAAGTGTTCACACGGCTTCTGAATATCTCTAGTGAAGAGGAACCAATTAACTGAGGCAGCCCATTTGACTTTTGGACAGCTCCAATACTTTCAAAGTTTTTCCTTATAGGGAACTCAATTCTGTCTCCCTGCTATTCATATCAATTGCTCCTAGCTGATCTCTGGGCTCAAGCAGAATAAATCTAATCCCTTTTCTACATGACCATATTTCAAATAATTGAAAAAAAACCCTATTCTGTTCATACTAAGTCTTTTTATTTTCCCTCTAGCCTAACTACTACTACATCCTTATAGCCCTTGGCACATAGTTGATTTTTAATAAATGCTTATTGGTTGATTGAGTGATTTATAGGATTCATACATAGATAGTAGCATGGTCTGGAGTCCCCTCAACATCCTGGAAAATTTCTTTTGGATGTACTCTAGCTTGTCAATGCCCACCCCAAAAAATGACATTGAAAACTGATCACAGTCTTTCATGTGTTATCTGACTAGAATATGATATAATATGCCATGGGCAGGGAATAATGATATAGTGGGAAAAGTATCAGACTTGGAGATTCAGGACATGTGTTCAAATCTTAGTTCAGCCTCATTGTATACATGACCTTGGACAAACGGCTTAACTTCTCTAGGTTCATCTCTTAATAAGGGGGTCCCTCATTAGGGTCCCTTTAAGCTCTAAATTTATGATCCTGTTCCTCTCTCATGTCCTTTACTCTGGAGATAGTGCCTTTCAGTGCTGTCTCACACCACACTTTTGGGCTATAATACCACACTATCGATGCATATTGAACTTAAGGTCTTCTGAAAAACCTAGCTCCTCTTCACATTGCCCCAACTGTGTGCTGCTCCCTGCCACATTCTATACTCGCAGAATTAATTTCTGACTCCAACTACATAAAATTACATTAATTTCTATGAAACATTTTTACTAGGTTTAGTTCCACCTTTCTATCCTGTCATGATCTGTTTGGCTCTTGATTCTTGTGTTTGCTGCTTTCTTAGTTCTGTACCACCTGAAAAGACTTTAACTTTCATCTATATAACTTTGTTATTTAAAATGCTTTATATATTTTTAAAAATGAAGATTTGCATTTTCTCCCTCCTCTCTATTACCATGCTTTTACTGCTGTCTCATTTTGAAACTTCCCTTAAACCTGACTTTTTATCCTGGAGCACCTAACCATTCCTCCAGCCTTTTCAAGCAAGGTCCTTCCCATTCTCTCTTTGGTGAGATCCTCCTGGAGTCTCCATTTTATGGAGGTGTCCAGACCAATATTTATTCTCCTCCCAACTATGCTTCTGACTCTGAGGACTTCAAAACCATGCCCCTGTGCCAAGTACTTTCATGTTCCTCCTTTTGCTCTTTAGCTACCTTTTGTGTGTTCTTTCTCCCAACCAGAGGGTAAGCTCCTTGAGGGCAGGTACTTTCTTTTCACTTGTATTTATATCCCCAGTGTTTAACACAGTGCTTGGCACATAGTGAGCACTTAATATGTGTTCATTTTCTTTCTTTTTTTCCCTTCCTCCTTTCTTCTCACATTTACCAGTTTAGAAAGCAAGAAACATGTTATTATAAACATATAGTCAAGTAAAACAATCTGCACTCTAAGTCTATCACTTCTTTTATTATGGAATTGGGCACTGTATTTCATCATGAGTCCTCTGCAGTCATGGTTGGTCATTGTGATGATCAGAGTTTTGAAATCTTTCAAAGTTGTTTGTCTTGTTATTGCATAAATTGTTCTTCAAGTTCTGCTCACCTCACTTTGCTTCACTTCGTACAAGTCTTCCCAGGTTTTCCTAAAACCATCCCTTTCATCATTGTTTACAATACAACAGTATTCCATCACATGTATAAACATAACTTGTTCAACCATTCCCTGATTAAAGGGAATCCTTTCAGTTTCCAGTTCTTTGCCACCATAAAAAGCTGCCATAAATTTTTTTTGTATATATAGGTATTTTCCTCTTTATTCTCTTTGGGGTTTAGACTTAGTAGTAGTATCACTATTCATAGTTTAATAGCTTTTTCTGGCATACAAAATGTTTTCCAGAATGGGTGGACCAGTTTATAACCCTACTAGCAGTGCCTTATGCGTCTTTTTTCAAAGCCTCTCCAATATATAACAACTCCCCCTTCCCATTTTGTTAGCTTTGAAAATCTGGTGTGTGAAGTAGAATCTCAGAATTACTTTAATTTGAATTTTCTAATTATTAGTGATTAAGAGCATTTTTCCATATATCAATTGATAGCTTGGATTTTGTCTTCTAAAGATGGCTTGTTAATATGCTTTGACCATTTGCCAATTAAGGAATGGCTTTTAATTCTATAAATTTGAATTAATTCCCTATACAGCTGCACACTGAGACATTCTTTAGATTTACATGCTGAAAAGACTCTTCCTACTCACCTGTTTGTTTTCTACTGTTAGCTGCATTGATTTTGTTTGTACAAAAACTTTTTAATTTTTTGCAATCAAAATTGTTCATTTTATCTTCTGAGATCCTTTTTATATCTGGATTAATCATCTATATATCTGACAGGTCATTTCTTCCTTACTCCTCTAATTTGTTTATGAAGTCATAATTTATTTTTAAACCTTGTACCTATTTGGAGGTTATCTTTGTATATAGTGTGAGGCTTTCATCTAGACCGATTTTCTGCCAGACTGATTTACAGTTTTCTAAACATTTTTTTTGTTCAAATAAAGACTTCTTGCCTCAGGGATTGGGATCTTCAGGTTTATCAAACACTAGTTTACTATACTTTTTGCTTCCATATATTAGATAGCTAATTTGTTCCCCAATCAACCTCTCTATTTCTTGTGTAGTACCAAACAATTTTGATGATTACTGCTTTGTAGTATAGTTTGAGAATTGGTTCAGATAGCACTCACCTTCCCCATTTTTTCATTAATTTCATTGAAATTCTTCATGATTTTGTTCTTCCAGATGAATTTTGTTACTTTAGTTCTATAAAGTAATCCTTTGACATTTCTATTGGTATGGCAATGAATAAGTAAATTAATTTTGGCAGTATTGTAATTTCTATTATGTGGTTCCCCTTTTCCCTTTGGTGGGATCTTCCTGGAGTCTCCATTTTATGGAGGTGCCCAGACCAATCTATTCTCCTCCCAAATGTGCTTTTGACTTTGAGGACTTCAAAAGCATGCAATGAGCAATTAATATTCTTTCAATTATTTAGATAAACCATTTTTGTGTAAAGTACATTTGTCATTGTGTTTATTTAGTTCCTGTGTGTGTCTTGGCAGGTAGTCTCCCAAATGTTTTACATTTTCTGTATTTATTTTAATAATAACTAATATTTTAGCTATTAATAACGAATATTTATGTGGCACCTATTGTGTGCCAGGAATTGTGCTACTCACTTTAAAATTTTTTATCTTGTATGGTCCTCACAAGAGATGGGTTCTTTATTACCCCCATTTTATAAATGTGGAAACTGAAGTAAATAGAGGTTATGTGACTTGTGTTGGGTCATAACTAGTAAGTTTCTGAAGTCAGTTTTGAACTCAGGTCTTCTTGACTCCAGTTCCAGTGCTCTATCTACCACTCTACCTGACATTTTTCTTTCTTTCTGCTGGATTTTGTTGGTAATATGCCAAAATGGAGATACTTTATACAGGCTTATTTTATATCCTGAAATTTTGCTAAAGTTGTTAATGTTCTCACTTACTTTTTTAGTTGACTCTCTAGAGTTTCTAAGCAAATGATCATATCATATATAAAAATTTTAAGTTTTTCTTTGTTGCTTATATCTATCCCTTCAATTTCTTTCCCTTCCTCTTGTTAGAGCTGACATTTTTAAGCACTAAATTAAGTGATAGCAGACATACTTGCATTACTCACTAATATTCATGACCTTTTGAACTCCTATAAGAATGTTGTCATTATTTTATCTAATTCTATAATGTCTGTACTGTAAGGTATAATAGAAAAAAGAACTTGTTCTGAAGTCAGAGCATCTGTCCTTTCTATGTCCTCCTCCTTACCCTTTGTGTAGGTGTGCTGAAGGGCTCTGTCATGTTTTTTCTTTTCTCCATCTGCGCTCTCTCTCTTAGCAATTCCGTAAGCTTCCATGAGTTAAGTGATTATCTCTATGCATATAATTACTAAGTCTACATGCACAATCCACATATCTCTCTTGATCTCCAAGCCTTCACCACTGGCTGGTTGCCAGGATCTCTACCTGGATGTTTCATAGGCATCTTAAATGTGCATCTAAAATAAAATTCTTGTGCTTTCCCTACTCCCACTCTCTTTCCAATCCTCCCCCTGAAGAAAACAAAAAATGAAACCAACCCTGTCCCTGTTTCCTACATCTGTTCAATGAGCCATTATCTTTATAATCATCCAGCTTCACAACTCCAGAATTACCCTCACTTCTTCATCTCTCTCACCTCCTATATCAAGCCAGTTGCCAAATCTTGTCCATTCTATATACAGAATGTCTACTGTATTTGTCCCTTCATCTCCACTCACACAAACACAACCTTAATACAGATATGTTGCCTTTTTCCTGGGACTACTATAAAAGTTACCTAATTGGTTTCCCTACCTTCAGTCTCTCCAATTGCCAATTCATCCTCCATATAGCTGCTGAATTAATATCCTTAAAATAGAGGTCTGAGTTTCTCTCATGAAATTATTGAGTCCATTACCTCTGGGAATAAATACAAACCTCTTTTTGGCATTTAAAGACCTTTAAAATCTTGCTTCAAAATATTTCTCCTTCATTTCCTTTGTTTTAGATAAATTGGCTTACCTGTTCTCTCTATGCAATATTCCATTTCCTGTTTCTATGTCTTTGTAAGGCTGTCTCCCCAGGCCTGGGATACATTCCCTTCTCATCTTCACCTCATGGAATTCCTAGCTTCCTTCAAATCACAGCCCAGGTGTCACCATCTACAGTGTGGCAAGAGGTTTTTTTTTAAATTTTTGAACAATTCTTTCCATTGTTAGTATAACTGTCGAAAATTACTTCCTGCTTATCCTGTTTATGTTTCTGTACATATTGTTCCCAATCTTCACTGCCAGTAGGATTCAAATTCCTTAAGGACTGTTTCTTTTGTCTTTATATCTGTGGCATCCAGCATAGTTCCTAGTAGATGGTAGGAACCCGATAAACATTTGTTAAATTAGTGCCCTTGTGACTTTTAGTGATAAAATATCCCTTTTGGTAAAAATTCCAGTATTTTGATAGAAAATGAAATAAAACCCAGTCTGTTCTTTGAAGATTCAAATGCTTCTTTTTTATTGGGAGGAAGTTTGCACTTTCTAGGCCTCTAGCTTGTCTTCCTTGTACACAATTTTTCAAAGATCATTGACCAAAATTTGATAATCACCTGAAAATTCTTTCAGTACTTAGATATCATTATTCCTGAATTTGTGGCCTGTTTTCACCAAATCAAGTTCAATTTCAAGTATCATCCTTTCTAGGACTTTAATTCTTCATTAAATATTTTTGTTCACATCTTAGTCTAATGAATAATCTCTTTGGTAGAGAAAGAGCAGTAAAATAGTAGTTAAATTTAGTTTGTCTTCTCTCCATTGTACATTAGCATCTCCTTATTTCATGCTGCTCCTTTGATCATCCTTCTATCTCAAACAGCTAAAAGTGGTCTTTTTTTGTTGTTCTTGGACAGTCACCATCCATCTAAGCTCATTCTAAGCTTTAGCTCTTTTTTATAGGACTATGTCATTATTTTGTATACATCTTTGCTTCCCTGAGACGTAACATGACATAGTAGATGAAACACTGGACTTGGAGTCAGAAAACAACCTGGTGTGATAGTAATGGAATATAAAGATCCCCCTGTATTGGCTTGGTTTTCTAACTGATTGTGTTAAAACCCAGAGCTTGTTAATCCCACCTGTGGGATGGACTTGTTGATGTGAAAAGAGAGTCCTGAACTGGGAGGAGCTGGTGTCGTAGATTTGGAGAGACACAAGAGAGAGGCAGAAGAACTTTTTGGAAGCAGCACCCTCATGGAGGCAGAGAGAGAGACTGAGAGAATTGCTGGGGGCCACTTTGAATTGCCCTGGACTTTTGAGACCTGCCCCCTGAGCTGCCAAGGACTGAGGAGACATGGCTGTTTTGCTGGTACTTTGTCTGTCTGTTTTGATGTTGTTTTGCCAGATTTGTCCACTGGTGAAAGACAGTCCTGTTGTTGAAGAAGTCCTGGAACCTGGCTTTTGGTTAAGAAGCCCTGAGACTGTCCTGCAGACAGAGAGTGAATACTGTCCACTGGTGAAGGACAGTGCTGTTGTTACAGGGGTCTGGGAACCTTTCTGTTGGTTCAGAAGCCCTGAAGAAGGATTTTCTTGTTGTATGTTTACAGAAATCCTGGGAGAGGGTTTTGCTAATGTTTTCAGGGGTTCTAGGACTGTTCTACAGACAGAGGATGAATTAATGAAGGGACTGGCAATGTATCTTGTGGCCTTGCTAAGCCTTGTCTCCCCAGGAACTAAGATTGCTGAGAACTTGCCTCATGTCAAGATGAAGAAAAGACCTCCATTTGGGTATTAAGTGCTGTGCTTAAACTTGATATAACTCTGGGGTAGATTCAATTGTGATCCAGGGGTGGGGAACTTTTGACCTTTTTGTGTTCTATGGTTGAACAAATGAATGTACTTTACTTATGTTTGGAAACTAATCTCCATTTGAGAAGAGTGGCTTTGTGGTGGACTAAATGAAGGTACAGCCTAGGGATGGAGTAGTATTTAGAACAGGGACTTTGTAATTGATTGAATGAATGGAAGGTCCTGGGCTGGGGTAGTACTTGGAGATTATTTAATCACACTTAGTAAATGCTGTATTTTGAATGATGTCATATTTTGATCTTCTCTGTTCTTGATTTGTCACTGAATAAAATGGAGAGCACCTATGCTGGTATTCTGAACCTTGGGAAGTTGCCTTTGCTTGGCATTACATTACACCTGGGTTCAAATCCTAACTCTGATACTTTCTATTTGGGTGAACCTGAGCAATGTTCTTAACCTTTCTGGGCCTCAGTTTCCTCATTTGTCAAGTGATGGGGTTGGACTACATGATTCCCACAATCTCTTCCATCTTTGTCTCTATGATCCTTGCTTCTATGTTCTATACATATCTCAAAAACTAATTTGCTCAATGAATTACCTGTGCATCCACATCAGATCCTTTATAAAGGGCTCTTCACTGGGGCCAACCACACTAAAACAGGATTAATAATACATATAGTATCTACCTTACAGGGTTAGTGTGAATAAAATTCAAAGAAAATAATAAAAGGACATCCCCAAAGTTTTAGTGGACTTTTAAGTTATTTACTTTTTAACTAACATGGCAAACTCAGACTACTCAGAATTTTAACTCAAGGGGTCAATAAGATGACAGTAGCAATCTAGATTTAGAGATTCGTTTTGGCTCGGTACAGTTCAATGTTTCAAATCACAATACTTATTATGAAAAAAGGTTATGAGTAACAACCATGTTGCTTCCTTTTTTCCCAAGGTAGAAGACATGAAATTAGCTAGGAATGGTGCATTTGACAATAAAGAATACTAAGGAATGGTTCCTGGACCTCATTAGGAAGAGATGGTTTGGATACTATGAAAAATCTTCACCTGCACTGATTGGGCAATAAACAAATACATAATCATGTCTTCTCTACCCATTAGAATAAATCTTCACTGATAAATCTGTATATCTCACATTAACACATGAATTTTGCATAACATTTTAAAATCTAATTGTTTGTATAGACAAAGGCCTAGCGAAAAAATATTCTTCCAGCTTCTCTTCCACACAACTAGAGGTGACCCTACCTCTTAGAACTCCATCCTACCTGGTGACACCAATGCACCCCCAATCTTGTCATAGCTTCTGGGGCTCCAATTCTGTCACAGCCTCTACGGGTCCCCACCTAACCATTCATTAGAAATCAGGAAGACACAGGAGTCATGAATATCTCCTGCCACCCTGCTGCCAGGGACCCGAGCCCATCCACAGCAGCTTGAGGCTCTGTCTCTTCTACAGAGACAGAATGCAGGACTCCTGCTCAGCAGCCCAGTGTCTAACTTGCCAACCAACAGGGACTGTAGGACTCTGCCCCTGTAGCCAATCCAAATATGAATTGGGAATTTCCCTCTTCCCTATCATTGAATCACCTACCAATTTGTTAACTTGTTACTTGATAGTAAAATGTATATTGTTGACAAGACATAATGTAGTCTTAGTCACAGAAGTTATCTGTGAGACAATATCATGTAGTCAAGAAACTTATGCATTGTTAAAAGAAATTACTTTATAGGATAAATGGGATGGGATTGATGATGCTATCCTCAAAGTCAGTCATAGTCATGGTCTTGTAGTGTGAACAACATTAATAATATATAAATTTTTTGATCTGGTCAGTACCAAAACAACATTACTGAATTTAAGAATTTTCTTTTGACATCTTATCTACATTTCAGGTTTATGATACAAAAAATATATTGCACTTTGGGAATATTAATTTAAAAATATTGATATTAGCAGTATATTCTCTATTTTTTGAACAGTTAGCTGCTTTTGATATCTTGTACTTGCTTCTTAGTATTTTTAATATATCTTTCTTCAATTGCTTAAAAATTCTGGTTACTATAATTAAATTCTTAGTAATTCCCCCTCTTTCTTCCAATTTGTTTTTCAGATTCTTTTTGTTTAAAACATTATTTTCTCTTTAAATTTAGAGTTCCATATTCTCTTCCTTCATCTCAACCCTCTCCCACCCATGAAGAAGGCAAACAATATGATATCATTATACATATGAAGTCATGAAAAACATATTTCCATATTAATCATATTGCAAAAAAAATAGAGCAAGAAAATTATGCTTCAATTTGCACTCAGAGTTCATCAGCTCTGTCTCTGAAGGTGGAATTTTTTTTTTTTGCCTTTTCAAGAGGGGAGGGCAGGGCAATTGGGGTTAAGTGACTTGCCCAAGGTCACATGGCTAGTAAGTGTTAAATGTCTGAGGCCAGATTTGAACTCAAGTCCTTCTGAATCCAGGGCACCATCTAGCTGTCCCTGGAAAGAATTTTTTTTCATCATGAACCCTTTGGAATTGTCTTGGATCACTGTATTGATCAGAGTGATAAGTCTTTCACAGCTGATCATCATTACAGCATTTCTGTTACTGTGTGCAATGCTCTGGTTCTTTTCACTTCGCTTTGCGCCAGTTCATATGAATCTTGCCAATTTGTTTTTGTGAAACCACTCCACTTGTCATTTTTTACAGCACCACAATATCCCAGCATAATAATATGCCACAACTTATTCAGCCATTCCCTAATTGTTGAGTACATCCTCAATGTCCAATTCTTTGCTACCACAAAAAAGCTGCCATAAACATTTTTGTACTTTTCCTTTTTCTTTTATCTCTTCCAGGTAGAGATCTAGTAGTGGTGTTTCTAGATCAAAGGGTATACACAGTTTTATAGCTCTTTGGGCATAGTTCCTTATTGCTATCCATAATGGTTGGACCAGTTCACTATTCCACCAACAGTTCATTAATGTACCTATTTTCCCTCATCCCCTCCAACATTTGTCATTTTAGGTAGGTGTGAGGTGGTACCTCAGAGCTGTTTCAATTTGCCATTTTCTAATCAGTGGTGATTTAGAGCATATTTTCATATGACTATAGATAGCTTTAATTTTTTCATCTGAAAACTACTTGTTCTTATCCTTTGATTATTTATCAATTGGAGGATAGCTCTTGTTTTTATAAATTTGACCAGTTCCCTATATATCTGAGAAATGAGGGCTTTATCAGAGAAATTCGCTGTAAAATTTTTTGATATCACTTCATCATCTATGGTATTGTTGGGGAACCGGTCCCAACTCCAGCCTTATCTTACCTTATACCTGGTCTTTGGACGTCTCTGGCTTCTTGTCTCCAAGAAGAACTTACCCCCACAGAACACCCAGGACACGGAAAGTATGATGCGAAGCTGTTTATTCCGTTGTAGCTTAACAGCACCACAAGCAAGCACAGGAACAAACTCACTTCCAGGCAGAACAGGAACTAAGCAGGAACTAACTCATTTCCTCTATCTCCCCAATTTATAAGCCTTGCAGGGGCACGCCTTGTGGGGCCAATCATGTTCTTTCCCAAGTACGTTGTAAGAGACCAAGGAGCAACGTCCCTCCCGGAAGTCCTCTACGCACTGCCACGCAGAGTATCACTCTCGTGTCACTGCGCCCAAAACTCTGGTTCGTTAACCTCCAGGCAAAGCTGTCCCAACAACATCCCTCAGACAGCCATGTGCACCCCCTCCAGCTGCCCCCTTGTCACCTGTCATGTGGGAGCCAATCGTGCCCTCTCCCGAGTGCAGGGCAAAGGAGTATGTGTTAAGAGGAGTACATGTTTATGGGGCACGCTCAGTGCCGTGTCGGCCTTTCCCAACCCAGCAGAGTCGGCCCCCACGACCCTGCGCTCAATGCACCAGCAGAGTCGGCCTCCATATCTCCAAGCCCCTGCCCCTCAGAGGTTATGTGCACTCCCTCTGACATCTTGTGACTGCCGCAGTGTCTCTCACACTCGTGGCCCTAACAATGGTACCTTTTAGCAAAAAGTAATTTCCCTGATTATCTATTTCTGTTTGCTCTAATTTTGCTTTTGCTTTATCTGAGATTTTGATTGCCACCCTCAACCTCTATACTTAAATTGAAGCATACTAGACTCTGCTCCAGCCCTTTATTTTAACTCTGTGTGTGTCTTTCTGTCCCAAGTATTTCTCTTGTATACAGTATATATCAAGATTGTATATATCAGATTCTGGTTTCCAATCCATTCTGCTAACTACTTCCATTCCATGGGTTAGCTTATCCCATTCCCATTCACAATTATGATCACTAACTGGTTATTTCCCTCTATCCTGTTTTTCTCTGTTTATCCTTTCTCTCTGTCTCAGTCTCTGTATCTCTTGTGTCTGTCTGTCTGTCTCTGTCTCTCTCCTGTCCCTTTTCAAAAGTCTGTCTTGCATCTGACTACTGCCTCCTTTAATCCATTCTTTCCTATTGTTATCCTCCTGCATCTGTTATCACCTTCCTTCCTAGATCCCTGGTGAATATGATACATTTCTATATGCAACTGAGTGTGTGTATGTATGTATGTGTATCATATGTGTGTGTGTGTATTCCTTCCTCTTTGAACCAGTTCTGAAGAGAGTGAGGTTCAGGTACTACCCACTGTCCTACCCTGTCCCCTTCTATTATGAAAGCTATGCCTTGAACACCTTTTTTATGTAAGAAAATTTGTTCTATTCCACCTCTCCTTCCCCCTTTCTCTCAGTACCTCCCTTTTCCTCAGCCCTATATTCTATTTTTTGTAGATTATACCAACATAATCTACTCATACCCATGCTCTCTGTCATTGTAGACTCCTTCAAACTGCTCTAATAATCATAAAATTCTTAGGAAATACTTGTATCATCTTTTTATATAGGAATGTAAACAGTTTAACACCATTGAGTTCCTTAAGATTAGTCTTCCATGTTTACTTTTTTTATGCTTCTCTTGAGTCTTCTGTTTGAATGTCATTTTTTTTTTATTTAGCTGTGGTCAGGAATGCTTGAAGACCCTCTATTTCATCAAATATCTATTTACCCCCAAAGGTTCATGTTCAGTTTTGCTGAGTAAGTTATTCTCAGTTGTAATTCTAGCTCCTTTGCCCTCTGGAATGTCATATTCTAAGCCCTCTGCACTTTTAATGTGGAAGCTGCTAAATCTTGTGTGATCCTGACTGTGGCTTTATGATATTTGAATTTTTTTCTGGCTGTTTTTAACATTTTCTGGGAGTTCTGGAATTTGGCTATAATATTCCTGGGTGTTTTTATTTTGGGATATCTTTCAGGAGATGATTAGTGGATTATTTCAATTTCTATTTTACCCTCTAGATCTAAGATATTGGAGCAGTTTTCCCTTATAATTTCTTGAAATATGATGTCTAGGCTCTTTTAAAAAATAATGGCTTTCTGGTAGTCCAATAATTCTTAAATCATCTCTCCTTAATCTGTTTTCCAAGTCTTTTTTTTTAACCAATCAGATAGTTTACATTTTCTTCATTTTTTCATTCTTTTGACATTGTTTTATTTTTTCTTGAAGTCTCATGGAATCATTAGCTTTCCCTTTCCCAATTCTAATTTTTTCCCAGGGGGTGAAGCAATTGGAGTTAAGTGACTTGATTAAGGTCACACAACCAGTAAGTGTCAGAAGCATCTGAGGCTACATTTGAACTTAGGTCATCCTGACTTCAGGACCAGTGCTCTGTCCACTGTACCACCTAGCTGCCCCCAATTCTAATTTTTAAGGGATTATTTTCTTCAGTGGATTTATAAAAATCTCTCTTCTTTTGGTCTCTTTTGCTTTTAATGGAGTTTTTTCTTCAGTGATTTTTGTGCCTCTTTTACCACTAGGCCAATTCTGTTTATTAATTTTTCTTTTTCAATTAAATTAATTTTTTTTCAATTTACATCATTCATTTCCACAAGATTTTTGAGTTACAAATTTTCTCCCCATTTTCCCCTACCCACAACCCCAAAAGAGAGATTCCACTGAATATTCCCTACCCCAATCTGCTCTCTCCCATATCTGCTTTATTTAAAAAAAAAAGCAAAACATTTTCAATTCTGTTTTTAAGTGTTACTTTATTATTTTTGTGTCACTTTTACCAAGCTCTTAATTCTCTTTTCAGGCTTTTTTTTTTGCATCACTTTCATTTCTTTCCCAATTTTTAATTTTTATCACCGTTATCTCTGTCTCTCTCTCTCTCTCTCTGTCTCTCTCTGTCTCTGTCTGTCTGTCTCTCTCTTTTGATTTTTGGAGGGGGGAAGGCAGGGAAGTTGGGGTTAAGCGACTTGCCCAAGGTCACATGGCTACTAAGTATTAAGTGTCTGATAACTGGATTTGAACTCAGGTCCTCCTGACTCCAGGGCTGGTGCTCTATTCACTAAGCCACATAGCTGCCCTGCACCATTATCTCTTTAAAAAACAAAACAAACCTCTTCCAGGAACTCTTATTGGCCTCAGGTCCAATTAGCATTTTCTTTTTTTAATCAATAAAAATTTATTTTTGAAAGTCACATGAAAGAATGCTCTAAATCACTAACAAATCTACAATTAAATACAATTAAAGCAATTGAAACAAACCACATCCACCAAATTGACAAAGATGTCAAAAAATAGGAATAGTCCATGCTGCAGGAGTTGTGGAAAGATAAGCACAAGTTGTTGATTGTGTTGTGGTCCAACTATTCTGGAAAGGAATTTGAAATTAGACAAAGAAAGTGACTATTGACCCAGAGATTTCTGTCAGGTAAATACCCTAAAGAGGTTAATGATAAAAAGGCCTTATAATTATCAAAGTATTTATAAACTACTTTGTTTTTTTCAAACTCTTGTGTTTTCAAAGTAGATGCTCATCAGTTGGGTAATGGGTAAACAAACTGTGGTACATGAGCCTAGTGGAATATTACTGAGCATCAAGAATCAAAGAACATGATGCATGGAAAGACTTTTATGAAATGATGAAGTGATATTCATATAAAGCAAGGAGTCATATGATATGCCAACAATGGAAATAGAGGTCACTGACAAACAATAAAAATTAAATGCACAATTCAAATGAAAAAGCTTAGCTCCCAAAAATTTGATCAAGACCCATTCCCCTCTCTTACTTCTTTGAAAAGGTTAAGAACTCTGTAGGTATCAAATACTGTATTACATCACTTTTTAAGAGATAAAATAGTCAAAACTAAATACAGGGTGTGGAACGCTAACGTACTTCTGGTGAAGCTGTGAATTAGCAAAATCATTTTAGACACAGTTTGGAATTATGCAAAAAGTGGCTAAAATATCCATACTCTTTGACCCAGAGATGCATTGCTAGGTAAACACCCAAAGGAAGCCAGTGATTAAAAAAAAAAAAGGCATCAACTACACCAAAATATTTATAGCAGCAATTTTTCTGTACAATATTATAGAACTAGAAAAAAAATGGATGCTCAACAAATGTGGAATAGCTAAACAAGTTGTGGTATTTGAATATAATGTGGACTGTAAAAAATGATAAATATGACAAATATAGAGAAGTATGGATTTACATGAACTGATGTAAAATGAAGTAGACGTAAGAAAAAATATACAGAATAATTACAAAAATTCAAATGTTAAAGAACAACCACAAATATGCAAAATGTTGCAAAATTACAAAGAACCAGAGTGGTTTCAAAAGCACCTTTCCCCACACTTTTGCACAAATGTTCGTATCTCCAATTAGCATTTTTCTTTGAGGGTTTGCTTCTAGCTGTTTTCACATGGATATCTTCTAAGTTTATGTCTTGGTCTTTCCACTGAAATCGCTTTTTATGGTCAGGTACTTTTTTATTGTTTGCTTATTTTCCAAGACTATTTCTTGAATTTGAACTCGATTTTAAAGTTGGGCTCTGTACATCTGGGGTTGGGGAATCACTGTGCCAAACTTCAGGGTGTTTTTTAATACTGCTGTTTCCTGAGCTAGTTCTAGGGGTCTGAAAGTTTTTGGTGCCTCAAAGGTGGTGTTATCCTGGGAGAGAGGTGTGGTCACTATTCTCCTGGTCTGTGCTCTGGTCTTTACCAAGGAAGGTCCCTTGCTCTCCTGCAGCCAGAAACTCTGGTGCTCCTTTTGGCCCTGAAACCATGACCCTGCATCTTTGTGACTGATCAACCATCCTGGAACGGTGACCCAGAACTGCTTATGAGCAATAGAGTTGCCAATCACCATCAGCTGTACCCTGTATCAACAATGGGTTAGCTGTAATCTCTTTCTGACTACTGGTCCAACCCCCTTGCTTTCTCTGGAGTAAGAACTCCAGATGCTATTGCTACTGGTGCTTCTACTGCTGCCATGGCAGCCACATTGAAGGCTCATTGCTGGTGCTCTTGCTACCCTCTGGGCCTGTGCCCACCTGATGTTACAAACCTCTCCTGCATACCTCCTAGAAAAACATCTATTTCTGACCTTTTGTTGGCTTTGTGGCTCCAGAATTTTATTTATTTGTTCGTTCGTTTGTTTGTTTGTTTATTTATTTACTTATTTATTTATTGCCTTTTGGAGGGCAATTGGGGTTAAGTAACTTGCCCAAGGTTACATGGCTAGTTTTTTTTTTTGTGTGTGTGTGTGTGGGTGTTAAGTGTCTGAGGCTGGAACCGAACTCGGGTCTTCCTGACTCTGGGGCTGGTGCTTTACTCACTGTGCCACCTAGCCGCCCCATTTGATTTATTTTTTAATTTGTTTGGAGGGAAATTTTGGGAGAGGTCACCTGGGTCCCTCCTGTTGGGGCTCTCTCTCCTCAATTTGTTTTTAAAATATATAATAATCAATAATGTTATGACAATAACTGTAATACATTTATACTAAAAATGTCCCCATCTAAATAAGGGGCAGATTAACAGCTGCATCAAAATATGCATGTTGAAAACCTTAAAGCAATGAATGTCAGCTCTTAAAATTATATTGAACTGTTGTTGTTGTTAGACAGAAACAGTATATAGATGTAGAGTAAGAATCAGAGTGAGAGCTGGGGGAGCTGGATGGTGACCCTGATAGTACTGCTACTGAGTCTGTGTGAATTTATCTTCCTCATTTGGAAGGAGGGGGAAGAGAATCAGTATATAGTTCTATGCTTCTAACTATAACATATGTAATTAACTATATGTGCTAAGTACTTCACAAACATCTCATTTAACTCTCACAGCATCCCTGTTATATAGATGTTATTATCCACAGTTGAGGAAATGGAGGCAAACAGATGTTAGGTGACATGTATAGGGTCATGCAGCGGGCACATGAGATAACATTTGAACTTGGATCTTCCTGATTCCACACGCAGCTCTCTACTACATCACCTAGCTGCCTCAGATTGAATGCAAAGACCTTGCCATTTAAAGCTCTTCATAACCTGGCCCTTTCTTATCTTTCAAGTCTTCTTCCATTCTATTTCCCTAAACAAACTATGATTCGGCCATGCTGGCCTATTTTCTATGGAGAATGACAGTCCATCTCCTGCCTCTGTGCTTTTGCAGAGGCTGTCTTGCATACATGGAATGCTCTTCCTCCTCACCTTTGTGTTCATTTCCCCTGACTTTCTTTAGTTCTCGGCTTAAATCCCAGCTTCTGCAGGAAGCCTTTTCTGGTGCCCTCCCCCTTACCTTCCAAACTGTGAGAACCTTTCCCTCCAAGTTTTCCTTCAATCTACTTTGAATTTTGCATGCATCTTTTCATTTACTGCCTTTCTTTTCTTTTTCCATTGGTATATAATCTGTTTGAGGGTAGGGACTATTTTTGGCTTTTCTTTTCAACCCTAATGCTTACTTAGTACAGTGCTTGGCTCATGTTAAGTGCTTTGTTGTCTGCCTGCCTGAATCTCAAAGGTCTGACCCTGGCATAAGGTACTCTTCATTTAAAAAAAATTTTTTTTACTTATTGCTTTTTGGAGGGTGGAAGGCAGGGCAATTGGGGTTAAGTGACTTGCCCAAAGTCACACAGCTCATTAAGTGTTAAGTGTCTGAGGTCAGATTTGAACTCAGGCCCTCCTGACTCCAAGGCCAGTGCTCTATTCACTGTACCACCTAGCTGCCCCAGTACTTTTCATTTTAAAAGACTTTTCAGTTCTGAAATTCTGTGTTCCATATTGTAAAGTCCCTTCCAACCCTGACATTCTATAAGATTTGCTTGTCACTCTTTTGATCTGTCCCTATAGGAGACCTTGGGGAAATCCTAATGACCTCTAGATTTCACATAATGCTTCTTTGGAGTAGCAGCCTTCCTATCT
Source organism: Petaurus breviceps papuanus (assembly GCF_028583685.1). NCBI lineage: Eukaryota > Metazoa > Chordata > Mammalia > Diprotodontia > Petauridae > Petaurus > Petaurus breviceps. The sequence goes on from NW_027187246.1 coordinate 749,670, forward strand.
AAATTTCTCTCTTGTTCCTGTATCTTCACCTTGCCACAGGATACTTTGATTCCCAAACTGTCTGCTTCCCTCCTCTCATTCTCCATGCCAAGCTCCAGGGACCATTTCCTTAGAACTGTACTATTCTATAGTCATTTGATAAAATCCTGGCTCTTATAGCTTCTGAGTATTCCTCTGTTTACTGCAACTGATTCTGGCATTTTCCCTCCTACAAAGTATTTTCTTTGCACACTGAATCAATGGGTGAGGTGTTTTGTGTTTGGAACATCATCTTTGCTCTACCACCCCACCCCCTTTAAAAGAAAGAACATTTGAAATGCTGTCCCATCCTTCTCCTGGCTTCCCCCTTTTTGAATCTCACTATCCAGTTAAGTTTAACATCAGTTAAAGCAAATATGACAGCAGGTTTAACATAGAACCAATTAGGACTACAAATGCTTGGCTGGAACAAGGGGCAGCCCTCAGGGGGAAAAAAAACAGACACAAACAGGGGTCTGCACTCCAAGTCCCGTAAAACTATTTGCAGCCACAGCTTTGAAGGTGATGTCTCTGAGGACAGGGATAGCAGGGGAAGGTCATTGCCCTGGGGACTAATCCAGTAACCCTTCCCCTGTCCATCCTCCTCTTTCTCTTCCTTTTTCTTTTCTTCAAATAGCAGCAGAGCCCAAATTGGGAGGAGAATGAAAGAAGAAGAAAGAAAAGATGAAGAGGAAAACACCTGCAGAGCTGAGGAAAGATGTATGTAGGATAATAGTATCTTCCTGAAGAGACGCCTCCATCATTTGACATGCAAGGATGGCAGATTCCTCAGGCTCTCACCCTGTTCCTTTCATTAGGTAGAAATCTCAAAGCAAGCATGAGCACACGACAACCTTGGAAGGAAAAAAATGGGGGTCAAGCAATCAGACTGTCTTTCCCCCAGCCTGCTAGTGCTGCCCCTAATAGATGGGGAGGTCAGACCTCCCATTGCTCAGGAGCTTTTTCAAGCTAATTCCCTGTGTTGTTGTTGTTGTTTTTAATGAGTTTACAAAGACGGAGGAAGAGAAGGATCCAATTTGTTCTCTCATTACAGCAATAGCTTCCTTTGACAAGAATCTGGAAAGTATCTGAAGTAGAGGTTTAGAGGAAGTCTGGGATGCATTCATTTGGGGGTAGGATAGCAAATGGGACACTCCAAAAACCAAAAAAAAAAGGTAATCCAAAAGGGTAAAGGGCATGTGGATCAAGATTGAATACTTCCTAAAGTTCAGAAAACTATTTTTGATGGTTCTTCATCACCCTTTTCCCACTGAATATTGGTAAATATGCCACAGGAAAATGAGAAAAGGTAATGACGGTGAGATTCTTCTTTTTGCTCGGATTTGTGATTTCATTGGAGAGGGATACTTCGTGTCCCTTCACAACTCTGTGAAGTACATGGGACAGGGATAGTTATTACCCTTTTACAGATAAAGAAACAGGTCTAACAAGGTAAACCTGCTTTCAAGATTTGAGCCCAGGTTCTTTTAAATCAAATTCTCTCAAGCTTTTGTAAGATATGCTTATAACACGTGGGTTGTCCAAATGTATAGATATGGTTTGACAGTGGCATGGATAGATACTGATTTCTGTCTTAAGGGGATCAAGAAAAGTGCAATGGATAGGCATTTTGCCTGTTGCCAGTTGGGTTAGAAATACATCTACTGCCCCCTCAAAAATCTTTGACCTAGTCTAGAGCCATGAGTTTGAGATCAGAAGAAAAACTGTTTCCTTGGTCATTTGGTGGGGTGGAGGGTGAGGGGTGTGGGCAGGGGCAAGTAGCCTTTAGCTAGCATTTATTACCTCCTTCCCATCAAACACTGTTTAAGTAGAAGATAATAAAAGATAGCAAAAATCCAAACAAAATAGAGAATAGAAATTGTTCTATATATTAGAAGATATCAGAACTTAGGGGGTGATGTGGGTGCGAATGTGCTATTTCAGATCAAATCAATACAAAAGGTCCAATCTCACCCAGGAAGGTCTGTTTTAGTAGTCCCCTAGGAAGGCAAGCTGTTCCCCTACATGTCTGTGAATTCTTCTTCTATATTTCTCTCTCCTAAGAAGCTCTGGCACCGATCCAGAAAACCCCTCATGGCAGTTATGCATCCTCTCACTGAACATCCTCTCTGCCAATTAGGAGTCACCTCTCCTTCCACATATGCAGGAGCACACAAAATGCCGCAGGCTTGGTTGGAGGCCCAATCATACTGTCTTTCAATATATCCCCCCCTTCACAGTCAAACTCCTAGCAAAAGTTACCTGTGCTCCTCGTTCTCATTATCTCATTTCCCATTCACTTCTCAGTCCCTTTTAACTTGGCTTTGGAACTTCCACTCTAGTGAAGCCGCTAATACAAAGTTACTAAGAATCTCTCCTTTTCTCAGTCTTTGTCTTCCTTGAACACTTTACAGGTTTTAGATGCTGCTGTTAAGGAGTCTTTTCACCTGAGTTTTCTCTCCTTTGTCTCAGATGACAGTGCTATCTCGAAGTTTTCCTCCTACCTGTTCCATAGTTCCTCTGTCCTGCCTTTTTTTCTTCCTTTACAATCTCTGCCATAGTGACCTTATCTTTTCCAGTTGGTTCAATTATTATATATACTATATACGTGACACTAGAACCCTGTAGATCTGGTTCTAGCCTCTTTGCTGAATCCTAGTCCTGCATTGCCAGCTGCCCATTGGACATATTCCTCTGGATGGTGGCATTGATTTCAAACTCAACATATCATATAAATGCATCACATCTTCCCTCTTAAACACCCTTCCTCCTTCAAATATACTTCTTTTTTTTAAATTTCCTTTTATTAATGCCTTTTTCTTTGCATCATAACAATATCACCCCTCCCCCCATTAAGCCCTTCCTTATAACAAAGAAAAACAACTAAATTAAAATTTCCAATATGGAAACTATATCTGACAATGGATGTGCAATACATTGTCCTACTTGTTCCCATTGATTTTCCCTGAAGAAAGTAGGTATGCTTTCTTATCTCTTCTCTGGGACCTTTATTGGTTTTTCTGTTACTTAAAATCATAGTTTTGAAAGGTGGCTGATGTACATTTATTTGATTTTCTAAATATGTGACCTTTTATATTAATGTCACATATTCTGTTTGAACTCATTGTGGTTCGTGCTAGAAAATGTTGGTCTAAGCCTAGTTTCTGCCAAACTACTTTCCAGTTTTCCCAGAAATTCTCATCAAAAACTGAGTCTTCGGCCTAGTAATTTACATTTTTGTGTTTGTCGAATGCAGGATTATTTTTGATTTCTTCTATTTTTTGTTGTTGCTATTTTGTCTATTTCACTCTTCTATTTAGATGTTCTTCCTCAGACACCTTTCATCTTCAATGTCCCCATTTGTAAAATGAGAATAATAATTGTACTTACCTCATAGCATTTTTATGAATATTAAATGAGATAGGATATGTAAAGTGCTTTTCAAAGCTGAAAGCCTTATACACACAAATTCACATACTAGCTATTATTAGCAGTTACTACTTTTATTTTTTTAATCAAATGCTTTATTAATTTCTAGTTTACAGCATTCATTTCCACAAGATTTTGAGTTACAAATTTTCTCCCCATTTCCCCCCTACCCACCACCCCAAAATAGCCATCCCACTGGATAGCCCCTCCTCTAATCTGCTTTCTCCCAAATCTCCTATACCCCCTCCAACTTTCCAGTAGGGCACAGTGGATCTCTATGCCCCAGTGCCTGTATATCTTATTTCCCAGTTACATGTAAAATAATATTGACAATTGTATATTTAATTTTTTTTTTTTGCCTTTTAGAGGGCAGTTGGGGTTAACTTCCCCAAGGTTGCATAGCTAGTTTTTTTGTGTTAATTGTCTGAGGCCTGAACCGAACTCAGGTCCTCCCAACTCTGGGACTGGAGCTTTACTCATTGCGCCACCTAGCTGTCCCTTGTATATATAATTTTAAACATTTGATTTTAAAACGTTGAATTCCAGATTCATTCCCTTCCTCTCTTGTCACCCACCCTTACTGGGAAGATAAGCAATTCATTATAAGTTGTACGTGTGTGGCTATGCAAAACATTTCCATAGTAGATATATTGTGAAAGACTGACTATATTTCCCTACCTCCTATCCCACCTCCCACTTGTTCTATTCTCTACTTTGATCCTGTCCCTTTTAAAAAGTGGGTGCTTCCAACTTTCCTCCCCCTCAACCTGCCCTCCTATCATCCCCCCTCTCATCACATTATCCCCTACTCTCCTGTAGCGTGAGATACCCTATTTAGCGTATATGTCATTCTCTCCCTAAGCCAAATTCAATGAGAATAAGGTTGACCCATTCCCTTTTGCCTTCCTATCCTTCCCCTCTGTTGTAACCGCTTTCCCTTACCTCTTCTATATGAGATAGTGTACCCCATTCTGACTTTCCTCATCTCCTCTCATTATATTCCTCTCTCATCTCTTAATTTCACCTTTTAAGTATCATCCCTTCCCATTAAATTGGTCCTGTGCCTTCTGTCTATATATACCTGTACACATATATACACATTTTCACATATGTATTCATATGCCATATGCCCTCCTATATAGACTTATATATGTATGTGTGTATATACACACACACACACACACACACACACATTTCTATTCCATTCACCTATCCTCATACTGAGAAAAGTTTCATAAGTTACAATTATTGTTTTTCCATGTAGGAATATAAATAGTTCAAGTTTGATAAGTTCATTATGATTTCTTTTCCCTGTTTACCTTCTCATGCTTTTCTTGCTTCTTGTATCTGAATGTCAAATTTTCTATTCAACTCTGGTTTTTCCATCAAGAATGCTTGAAAGTCTTCTATTTCACTGAATGACCATATTTTCCCCTGAAACATGATACTCAGTTTTGCTGGGTAGGTGATTCTTGGTTTTAATCACAGCTCCTTTGATTTCTGGAATATCATATTGCAAGCCCTTTGATCCCTCAGTGTAGAAGCTGCCAGATACTATGTTATCTTGATTGTGTTTCCACAATATTCAAATTGTTTCTTCCTGGCTGCTTGTAATATTTTCTCCTTGATGTGGGAATTCCAGAACCTAGCTATAATATTCCTAGGAGTTTTCTTTTTGGGAACTTTTTCAGGAGGTGATCAGTGGATTCTTTCAACCTCTCTTTTGCCCTCTGGTTATAAAATATCAGGGCAGTTTTTCTTTAGAATTTCTTGAAGGATGATTTCTAGGTTCTTTTATTGATAATGGCTTTCAGGTAGTCCAATAATTTTTTAAATTATCTCTCCTGTATCTATTTTCCAGGTCAGTGGTTTTCCCAACAAGGTATTTCACATTGCCTTCTATTTTTTTCATTTGTTTGGATCTGTTTAATAGTATCTTGATTTCTCATAAAGTCACTAGCTTCCATTTGCTCCAATCTAATTCTGAAGGAATGCTTCTCTTCAGTGAGCTTTTGATATTCTTTTTCCATCTGGCAAATTCGACTTTTTAAGTCATTCTTCTTCTCATTGGCTTTTTTGAGCCTCTTTTGCCATTTGAGTTAGTCCATCTTTTAAGGTGTTATTTTCTTCAGTCAGGTTGTTGACTCTCATTTCATAATTTTCTTTCATTATTCTCATTTCTTCTCCCAATTTTTCCTCCACGTCTCTTATTTGGTTTTCAAAATCCTTCTTAAGGTTCTCTATGGCCCATAACCAGATCGTATTTTTCTAGGAAGGTTTTGGTGCACAAGGTCTGACTTCACTGTCTTCCTCCTGTTCCATGCTTTGATCCTTTTTGTCCCCAAAATAGGAGTGTTAAGTTGGATTGCTCTGCTTGGTTTGCTTCCTTTTCCTGCTCATGTTGCTGCTCAATTACTTGACTTTTGGGCTTTTTGCCACAGTAGGAATCTGCTGCCAGACAGGGGAGCTTTGTCCCAATTGCTGGGGTTTCCTCAGCTGCCGAAGGTATTAGTTGGGTGCCCTCTCTGAGGTCTCCACTCAGTCTGGCAAGCTGGTCACACATCCCAGGATCTCCACCCTAGACAGCAATCCAGATCCAAGTAGGTTAAAGCAAGAGCCATTACCCCTCATACTGGTTGCTTGGTCCCCCTACAACCTGCAGACCAGGAGCTAAAGCTGCCACATGACAGTGGCTGCATGGCTGCTGTACCTCAGTCACTTCTTGCCCAGGGGGCAAAGGCTGACCGCACTCCCAACTACTGGATCACAAAGTCCACACTGTACTGACCTCTCTCTTTGTCCTTAGCATCTTAGCATCTTAGCATGTGTTGATAATTCTGGAAATCTCCACAGCTGCTGGTGATCTGAAGTCCCTCCAGACAGCGGCTGGTCAGGCTGCCCTGGGGCTAAGACCTCCAGCTCCTCAGGGTTGCGATTGGCTCCCAGAGTGTTGCCTTGGCCTATTCCTGCGGGCCTGTTGCGCTGTCCTCAGCAGGAGCTTAGCTTCTCTGTGTCATTTTGTGGGTTCTGTAGCTCCGAAGTTTATTCAGAGTTACCTTTTACATGAATTAGAGGGAATGGGAGCCAGAGCTGCATGGAGGTCCTGTTTCTACTCTGCCATCTTGACTCCCCCCCTCCAGTTACTACTTTTAAACTTACTTTAAGATTAAACTTACCTTAAAATTTAACTTACAAAAATCAGTTTTGGTGATTAGTACTTCATAATATAATTTAAGATCTGATAATGCTATGCTCCTTTCATCAATACTTTTAAATCATTATTTCTCTTGAGATTCTTATCCTTTATTGTTCCAAATACATCTTCTTATTATTCTCTCTAGTTTAAAATATATGTCTTTCATAATTCTATGGGTATAGCACCACAACTATAAATTTATTTAAGTAATATAATTGTTATCATATTGGCATTGCCCAGACATGACAGGGACTCTCTCTCTCCAATTATTTGACTTCCTTTATTTCCATAAGGAGTTTTTTTTTGTGATTTTATTTTTGTAAATCTTATGGGTTTTTAGTATATTAATTCCTAGAATACTTTCCTATTTTTCTTTTGGGGGTCTAATCATCCCACTCAGGTTTGTAATTTTGCAGCCATCCTTATCCCTGGTCTCTCTTATTCCCTATTTTCAATCAGTTGCCAGGAGCGATGTGCTGACATCTCTAGCATCCATCTCCTCTCTCCCCAACAAAAACAGAGCTATTGTCCTGGTTCAGTCTCTCATTACCTCATACCTGGATTATTGCAATTAGTTTCTCTACTGTTAATTTTTCTTCTCCCCAATCTACCCTCTACTCAGCTTTCAAAAGAATTTGTTTAAAGTTCAATACTCACCATGTTACTACCATTATGAGAAATTTTAATTTCCTTTTATTAATTTTTATTATTTGGGGTTCAGGATAATTTCTCCTGATTATTTGACTGACTGAACCTTTCTCTGGCTAGGTTAGTTAATATTAACCTCATTTGGCTAAAACTTTATACATAGAATGACAGTATTAAAGGAAGACTTTTGGATATTTCTGAGATAAGACACCAAAAAAGAAGAAGATAATACAGCATCTACAAATTTTAAGTTTAACCCTCCCAGGGGGATTTAACTAACTTTATTTATAAAAGGATTTTTACCAACTTTGACAGTTATCTTTTAGTGCGTAAATCTCCCTTCTCAATTAGCCCATTTTTGAATTCTCTAAATGTTCTTCTTCAGTTTGTGTGTGTGTGTGTGTGTGTGTGTGTGTGTGTGTGTGTGTGTCAAATTCTTCATGACCCATTTTGGGTTTTTGGCAAAGACAATTAAGTAGTTTGCTATTTCCTTCTCCAGCTCATTTTACAGATGAGGAAACTGGGGCAAACAGGATGAAGTGACTTTTCCAGGTCACACAGAAAATTTCTGAGTCTGGATTTGAACTCAGGTCTTTCTGACTCCAGATCTAACACTACCCACTGTGCCACCTCCTTTGTGATATAGATTTTTATAAACTCAGTGCTTACATCTGTATTTTAGTTTGTTTAATTAGTTTACCAAATTTGTGAACTGAGTTTGTTCAACTTTTATGGCATTAACTATGTATGAGATTGGGGCAGCTAGGTGGTGCAGTGAGTAGAGCACTGAAGCTGAAGTCAGGAGGACCTGAGTTCAAGTCCGCATTCAGACACTTGACACTTAACTAGTTGTGTGACCTTGGGCAAGTCACTTAACCTCAATTGCCTTGTCTTCCCCCCTCCAAAAGAATAAAAAGTGTAAGATTATTATTCTGATTTTTAAAATAACCTTTATGGCATGAGATTGTGGTATGTAAAAAAAAATACTTCTCTGTCTCTCTGATATAATTTTACTCTACAAAAGCTTTGTCAGCACCCTAATCAAAGTTCAGTCTTATTTTTCTTAGCTTTGAACTTGTGCTTGAGCATAAGAAAACCTGGGTTTTAACTTCTGCAATTTCTGTGTTGTGACATTATTATTTGGCAGCACCTAACTATCTCATGAACTTAGTGGGAATAATTTTCCTGTAATACTATTCTGCTCAAAAACTTCACTGGATTTTATTGCCGCTACGATAAAATGAGAACTTCCCACTCTGATATTTCAAGACAATCCAGTTCCAATCTACCTCTCAAGCATTAATCAACTCTAGGCTCTTGCCACACTGGTCTACTAGTTGTTCCCCGAACTCAACATTTAATTTCCTTTCTCTGTGCTGCATGACTGAAATCTACTCCCTTCTAACTTCTGTCTCTTAAGAGTTTCAGTTTCTTTTACATCTCATCTCAGATCAAATCTGAATCTTATTTCTAGGCCCAGTATAAAATCTTCTGTTTGACTTTCAAAGTTTTCTGTAATCTAACCCCATTCTTCTTGTCCTTGTACCTTGCACTCCTCCAAACACTCTGTCATCTAGTGACAGCCGATCTCCTTGCACAGGATACTCCATCTTCCAACTGAGAGTTTTCACTGTCTGTCCCCCAGAGTTACTGGAATTCTCTCTATCCCCATTTCTGCCTGCTAGCTTCCCTGGATTCCTTTAAAGTTTCAGCTAAAGTCCCATCTTTTTGTAAGAAGCCTTTCCTAGTCCACCTTAAGCTTAATGCCTTTGCCCTAACATTATCTCCAGTTTATCCTATATAAATCTTAATTGCTTGCATACTGTCTCTTCCATTAGACTGTGAGCTGTAGGAACTATCTTTATATCCCCAGCGCTAAGCTCTGTGCCTGACACACAGTAGGTCTGACACATGATTATAGTTGACAAACCTTTTCTGGTGCCCTAAGAGTCTTGGTGTAAAACTCAAATAAAAATTAATCCCTATGGGCCTCCTGTTGACTGAGAAAGACCACAAATGAGTATTATCTATGTTCTATTCATTTTGATTTATTTTGTCAAACATTTTCCAATTATTTTTAATATGGTTAGGGTCACACTCTAGGGTCTTATGGCCACAGAAAGTGACTTTGACACCTCTGAAAAACTGTTAGTGCCCTTTCCTTCTTGAAATTACTTTATACTTGTGTATGCATTCACATGTTGTTCTGTGTGACCCTTGAAGACCAGGACTGATTTATTTTGCCTCCATCTCTGGCATAGACCCTTGCATATATTAGGCATTTAATAAATGTGTGATTAATTGAATTGAATTTCCAAAGCAGCCTTCATGCTTCAGAGGTGTTAAGGGTATAATTAACTATGACCATGATTAGGTTGGAAAAGACTGGTGATATACTTGTCATGTTGAATTCATAGTCTGCCTCCTTCCCTGGATATGGTCAATATGCTCAGAATCTTTTGCTCTTAGAACTTTTGGCTCTTTTCTTTAAAGAGGGCCTTCCCCCTTTTACCCCAACCCCCAACGGAGTCATTAAGTCTTTATTGTTTCCTATTATAAACTGTCACTTCTTCCCAGTCATCACTATGAATCCTTTGAAGTTTCAAATCAAAGTGGACTGTGGCCTAGAGACCATTAAGTTAAAAAACAAAACAAAACATAAAGGTTAAGGTTGTTATTGTTAACAGGACTTCTCAAGATGCTTATTGTTACCTACTAGAGAAAGCCCACACTGAGTACTAAGCACTTACATACCAGGTGCTATGTAAAATTTAGGAGGGGATTTTACATCTTGGTTCTTTAAGTAAAAATGAAGTGAATATGAAGCTCTGTAGTACAATTCAGTTCAATAAACCTGTTTTTGTTGTTCAGTTATTTCATTTGTATCTGACTCTGTGACCACATATGGGATTTTCTTGGTAAAAATACTGGAGTGGGTTGCCATTTCCTTCTCCATCTCATTTCACAAATGAGGAAACTGGGGCAAACAGGGTTAAATGACTCGTCCAGGCTCACACAATTAGGAAGTGTCTGAGGCTGGATTTGAACTCAGGTCCTTCTCACTCCAGAGTCACCACTTTACCCACTGGGCCACCTAGCTCCCCAGTAAACCTGTCCTAGGCATCTTTTGCAAATGGAACCCTGGGTTCATTTTTGGGGAGTATGAAAAACTTGGATAAGACATAATCGTTGCCTTCATGGAATGCACAATTTAGGGATATGACACCTACTTAAATAATCCTAGTATAAAATCATACATGGTAAGAGAGGAAAAGTAATGGAATCTAGCAAATACTAGCTTAATACTCTGAAGACCTGGCCTTGAGATCTACTTCTGCCACTAATTACCTGTGTTATATTGGACAAGTTACTTAACTTCTCTGGTCCTCAATGTCCTCATTGATAAAATGGCAGGTTTGGAATAGATGATCTCCCAGGTTACTTCTGGGTCCATTTGTGTTTAAATCAACGATGTACAAGTAAAATAGTCTATGAGGTTCAAGGGGAGAAAGGATCTGAGAAGTCTCTGGGATAAGGCTTGTCAACCTAGTGAAACCCACCCCTGAAAATGCAGAGAAGTCCAAGCTGGGTTGAAAGCAGAAAACTTTTATTAGGAGGAAAATCAGATACTAATGCCAAGGTCTCCCCCCACCCAGCAAGGCACAAAGGAGCCCATAGCTTAGGAGAAGCAGGCAAGTTTTATGCTGGAAAACCACAAAGGGGAGGTTCAGGAGGAGTCAGGAAAAAACAATACAGTCTTTACCAGGAACAGGTGGACATAGAAGCAGGACATTTTTCAGGAACAGTTGACCACAAGACTGGTTTGGGCCAGTTTGGGGGCGGGGGGGGCCAGCTCAGCAAAGTCAGTCAGCGAACACTAGCAAAGATGTCTGGGAGTAAGTAAGACATTGGCTCAAAACAGTCTCCTGATTGACTCCTTTCAGCAAACAGGCTTACTCTTGTCCATTGCATCTGCCTGGTAAGGTAACTCATAGAAAACAGAAATATTCATCTCAGGGGCCCTTCCACAGGCTAGTGTCCATCTAGTCAATTACAGTTGATGTCAAAAACCAAAACCTAAGGTAGACAGCAGCAGCAGCAGTGGCAGCTCTGCTCATTAGCACAGGCAGATGGACCTGGAATGACAAAATCCTGAGTTCAAATGTAGCCTCAGATACTTATAAGTTCTGTGACCTAGGGTAAGTTGGTTAACCTCTATCTACATCATTTTCCTCCTCTGTAAGCTGGGGGTAATAATAACACCCACCTCTCATATATGTTGTGAGGATAAAATGAGATAAAAGCACTTTGTAAACCTTAAAACTCTATATAAATGGTAGCTATTATTATCCTTGCTATTATTTTATCAAACCATCCCCCTTCATTTTACTGACTAGGAGAAGGACCATTTTCACATATTACAGAACTTCTACTTTGAAGGGTTTTGAGATGCCATAAATCATCTTTTATCAAAAGTATTGCCACTCTGGAATTGACCGTGGAAATTAGCAAGTTGGTATAAAAAATACAGGCACTTAAAGCAATAAGTGTGTCCCTGAAAATGCCATCTGTAAATCAATCAAATTTTGGTAAATTGAATCATATTTTATATGTAGTGGGAAAGTTTACTACTTAGAGGGACCATGTGATGGATCCTTCTGTAAAATGAAAAATACTTTTGTCATGTGAATAATTACATCCGATTGATCTGTTTTTAAGTCTAGATTTTTTTTTTCATATTATACCATCTCCATATACATTTTACTCCAGTTACTTTTTCCACTTTCTTCGATTAGAGTTCATTAAAATCTAAAGCCTTTGAGAGTATATAATAAGGAGGGGTTTCTACCTTAGTAATGACAGTCTGTCTGTTGCATTTAACACAGTGCTTACTTAGCACAGTGCCTGGCACCGAATTAGTGCTTAATAATTTCCAGTTGACTGAGTTGATTATTATGGACTGATGAATATGGGCAGCCTCAGGACTTTTAGAATTATTTTATTTTATTTTTTTATCTGCAGCTGAGCAGTCTAACTCTTCCTCTAATGATCATAGATTTAGAGCTAAAAGAGACTTTAGAGGCCCTTGAGTCTGACCCTTTGATTTTATAGATAAGAAAAATAAGACTAAGAAAAGGTAAGTAACTTGCCCAGAGTCACAAAGCTAGTAAATGTCTTAGGCAGGATTAGAACTCAGATCTTTCTGGCTCCAAGCCCAGTTCTCTAAAGACTGCCTCCTGGATTTATTTCCCCAAGCCAGAAATGAGGAACATTTGAAAGCATGTGGTCTAGGGCAACTGCCCTAATTTGCTACCTTCTTGCTACAGCTCTATATGGATACAACTTGACAACATGCTGGTACTGAAAAAGCAGAGGCTTTGTTAATTAAGAGAAATGTTTGGGAATTGTATGGTCTTCACTCCCTGGAAGAAGGAAGTTCTTGAAAAACCCTGGGGCCTGTTGTGGGAATGCCTGTTTAGGGACAAGGTTGTTCAGCATAACAAAAGAGCAGGGAAAGCCATGTTAACTGATTCAAGAGCCTGATCAGGAACATTCATATAGGAAATACTCTGTGGGTGAGCAGAGAGAGAAGACAGCCAAGGCTTTCTAGAGATCAGAGTAGTTTGAAAGGGGTGGGGAGGACAGGTTAAGGCTGTTCCCAGTGGTGTGTGACCCATAGAAAGTTTGTATAATCTGACTCAGTCCCTTAATGTTTTTATCCAGGTGAAATCAAGATGAAAAAATGCATAATTTTCCAGTTAATATGTTGAGTTGGATGACCAACTGAGTTACTTCATTAGTGACTGAGTTAGTTTTTTAGTGTCCATATCTGGGTAAAGACCTGCAGATGGACAATGAAGTGGTTCATAGTTGAAAAGGAGACACATATGGAGCTGGATCATACTTGAGAAATTGGATTTTCACTGATCCCCAGCTGCATCCTATCTTTAAAGCATTTTTTAAAAATAAATGCCACTATTTTTTCTGTTATTTCTATACAGCTACAAATTATGAACTATTACAATGAAGAGAAGAATCAAGATTATAGATAATCCAATGGCTAATGGAAAGATTAATGGTGGGTTCAAGTAAGCTCTACCATATTGCCAATGATGATATGAACACGAAATGGCAATACAGTGGGAAAAGCCTTGAACTTAAAGTCACATGAGTTCCTGCTCTTCCACTTATTAATTGTGTGACTTTGGGTAGGTCACTTAACTCTGGGATTCAGTTTACTCATTTACAAAAAGAGGAGATTGGATTAAATAAACTATAAGAGCTCTCTTCCTGTTTTTAATCTATGGTCCTATGATTTTTGGTATGAAAGATCTGTTCAAGGACATGTGTGGCTGGAAACGAATGTGGGTCAGTTGTGTGGAAAAAATAAGTCATCAGTTTGGGTGCTACCCTGGGAGCCAAATTAATTAAATATTAAAAAATGCAGAGAGAGTCTTCAAGGGTATTGGATGAATGCTTTTTTGGAGGATTTATAGGAAGACATGGAAGAGAATCATAGGAAATGAAGGTAATGGAAGAGTTACAATCTGAACCAGTGAAGGGAACATTTACATGCATGAGATTATGGATCTCTCAAAATATCAAAGTAAGAACTTGGTCAAAATAAATATGTAGAATAATCTTTTTTTTTAAATTGATTAATTATTTTTTTAGTTACAACATTCATTTCCACAATCCCTTGAGTTCCAAATTTTCTTTCCCTCCCTCTCCTCCCCGCTTCCCCACCATGGCAGCATGCAATCTGATATAGGTTCTATAAATACCTTCATATGAAACATTAATCAGGTTGTAAAGAAGAATTATAACCAATGGAGTGAACAATGAGAAAGAAGGAACGAAACAAAGCAAAACACCAAAGAGAGAAAGCAAATAGTTTACTTCAATCTGAATTCGCGCTCTGTAGTGCTTTTCTCTGCATGTGGATATGCCTTTCCATCATGAATCTTTTGGAGTTGTCTTATAACCTTGCATTGCTGAGAGGAGCCCAGTTTATCATAGTTAGTTGTCACAGATATGTGTCTTGTGATTGTGTACAAAGTTCTTCTTGTTCTGTTCTCCTCATTCAGCATCAGTTTACATAAGTCTCTCTAGGTTATTATTAATTTCATCTGCTCCTCATTTCTTATGGCACAATAGTATTCCAATGTATTCATATACCATAACTTATTTAGTCATTCTCCAATTGATAGGCATCCCTTTGATTTCCAATTCTTTGCCACCACAAAAAAGAGCTGCTGTAAATATTTTTGTACATACAGGTTCTTTTCCTATTTTTATGATCTCCTTGGGATATAGCCCTAGAAGTGGTATTGCTGGGTCAAAGGGTATGCACATTTTTATAGCCCTTTGGGCATAGTTCCAAATTGTAGAGTAATCTCAAAGAGGAAAAAAGTCATAAAAAGCAATCTGTAGTGTGTGTGTGTGTGTGTGTGTGTGAGTGTGTAGAAAGAATGACTTAGTTTCATGTTATAGATGAGTAGATATAGACAGTATCAATTTTTTTAGTGCTAGTTGGATGATCTAACTATTCCTCCTATGACTGTCTCCCCATTCTTTCCCAGATCTAGAAATCAAAAGCATCCCAAAGTATGAGGCCCAACAGAATCACCATGCTTTGCTATATAGCTATAGTTCTATAGGAATGAACCTAGAACAATTAGTTATTTGGTTTTAGCAAAGAATAGACCTTCAGTCACATCCTTAGCTGGGACTTTGTAGCAATGTATTGAGAAACAATGGGGGGTGGGTAGGTGGTGCAGTGAATAGAGTACTGGCCCTGGAGTCAGTAGGACCTTAGTGCAAATTTGACCTCAGATACTCAACACACACACACACACACACACACACACACACACATTAGCTATAGCTATGTGACCTTGGGCAAGTCACTTAACCCCAATTGCCCTACCTTCCCCACTCCAAAAAGCCAAAAAAAAAAAAAAAGAGAAACAATGAACAGTTTTAAAAATTTGAATAATTCCTTTGGATAAGGATCTGTCCTTGGTACTGTGGGTAAACACAAAGAAGTAAATTATATAAGTGCCCATCTTAATTTGGAAGATAGGGTATGTGTGTGTGTGTGTGTATGTGTGTATGCACATATATACATATATATGTATATATATATATATATACACACAAAGAGATGTGTCTACGCACACATGAAAAGATAATTAACAAGTCAAGGCAATATGGAATAATGACAATGTGAATAGTTGTAATAAGAAAGAGAAGACTTCGGGATTTACATCCAATTGGGATGTGCAGGAAGCCTTCATGGAGAAGCTAGTATTTAGACTGAACCTTGAAGGATAAATAGTATTTTGAAGGGTGAGGAAGGAGAGGAAGTCACTTAAGATGGGGAGAATAGCATGATCAGTAACATATACATATATGTTATATCATATGTCACATATAACATATGTTATATCATAACATATCAGTAACAATAACAGATACTAATGGATATTTATATTGTGCTTTAAAGTTTCCAAAGCATATTATGTACATTATCTCATTTGAATCTTATAACAGCCCTGTATGCACTATAGCTATTCAGGGTCACAGAGATTAAATGACTTTTCTGTTGTCATACAACAGTGAGTGTCTGAAGCAGAATTTGATCCCAGGTCTTCCTGATTCCAAATCCAGAGCTCCATAACTTCTCATTGCCTTCCTTGATCCTTTTGTTGGGGGAAAAATCAGTTTAACTAAATCCAAAGCTATGCAATTGACTTTGGTCCATGAAGTATTTGGTCTACATAAAGTTATATTTATTTCTATAAAAGGTTCAGTATATGGATACATGCCACTATTGCTTGGATGAAGAGACCTGGATAGCAGGATGAAAAGATCTGTAAGCAATCTTTGACTTTGTCTTAGGATACTTCACTATATACACCTCGTATTAATAGCTTCCCACTATGTATCACGAACTTTTGTCAGCTGAAACTGGGTCGGGCATTAGGACAGAAATGATGTTGTTATTAAACTGTTGCCTGGAGACAGTGTAGTAAGATTAAATATCAATTAAGTAACCTTGTTAGGGCATAGATGGATAGATTGTAATCTTTTCCACGGCATTTTTCAGGTCAGCATCTTACCCTGTGAGCCCAATATTTTATAACGAACCTAGGAGAGAACAGGAAGATTCTTCCCATCTTGAAATTTTCATATTTGATCAGGCTAACTTCCTTATATAGTTATTTATTTTCACTGAGAGAGAAGACCCAAATGGCTTAAACGTTGCCTATAGCATTTTTCCCCCTGCAAAAAAGTCAATTATGGTTTGCTAAATATCCCTGAGGTAAACATGTGTGAGGCTGATAATGCTGGAACAATAGAAAGAGCTAGAAGGAGTGAAACTGGTGCACACAGAGTTAAAATTTATTTCACACTGGCATAATGCAAAAAAAAAATATGCATGTAGGACCCAGGAGCATCCATCATTGATTCATTTTTAAAACTGTGGGATTTTTTTTCCCTGATAGAGTGGATATAACAATGTAGAATTACATAAAATGGTACCTTCTGGTAGGGTTAATTCTTTCTTTTGTGTGAATAAAATCTACTCTTGGAGAAGGAAAAACAATGCTGTTTTGCTTGGTCTTCCTGAGGTAATATCATATTTTATCAGAAAGCTGATTATTTGAGGACAGGGTCTGTCTTGCTTTTTTCTTTATTTGTATGCCCAATGCCTAGCACAGTGCCTGACACCTAGTAAGAGCTTAATAAATTCTCTCTCTCTCTCTCTCTCTCTCTCTCTCTCTCTCTCTCTCTCT